>NC_133433.1:40088423-40405923 GCF_011762505.2 Arvicanthis niloticus | reverse complement strand
ACCTCTGTCTCCCATGCACCACCATGTTTTAGTTTATATGTATGAGTGCCTTGCCAGCAATCACAGCTGTGTACCATGTGGGACAGCACCCCTAGAAGCCAGAAAAGGCCATCAGATGCCTTGGATTTTGGAGTTATAGAGGGTTATGAGCTGCCATGAGAGTGCTGGCAGTCAAACCCAGGTCCTCTGGAAGAGCAGCCTGCTCTTAAGCACTGGGCCATCTCTCCAGTCCCACCACCATGATTTAAACTGACCAGTTTTTTTATATGTGTTCTACAGGGTAGAATCTGAAGTGTGATTTTTAACCCATGTAGCTGCCCTCAAGGAGCAGAAACTAATATTCTATAGTTGCTCAATGAGAAAACTGATGATAAACACGGCTAACATGGCTACCACTATTGTATTTATCAATTTCAAACAACCATTTGGATTTCACAGTTGCCACCCACATGCTCTTCTGCTGAGTGTTCGCATGCATGACCTCCATTTCCCTCCCACTCACAGGCACCACCTGCTTCTTCATGCTCTGCATCACACAGAGGACTGCCAACAGTGTTGCTCACCTGAAGATCTCCTGCAGGGGAGCTCTGCTTTCCTTGGCTTCTGTGATTCTTGTTGTGCTTCACAGAATACCCTTCTGTCTTTACACAGTCCATGCTGACCCACAGCAATCCCAGACACAGAATCTGCTTTCTTCAGGCAGGTCTAAGCAAAAGCTTACAAAACTCACAACCTATCTCTACTGGAGAGGCATTCATTCTGTAGGTGCAGGCCCATATTGGTCACACACATGCATATACACGCTGATAGGATTACTGATGGTCACACACATGCATATACACGCTGATAGGATTACTGATGGTCACACACATGCATATACATGCTGATAGGATTGCTGATGGTCACATACATGCATATACATGCTGATAGGATTACTGATGGTCACATACATGTATATACACGCTGATAGGATTGCTGATGGTCACATACATGTATATACATGCTGATAGGGTTGCTGAGGGTCACATACATGCATATACATGCTGATAAGATTGCTGAGGGTAACATACATGCATATACATGCTGATAGGATTGCTGGTGGTTACATACATGTATATACACTCTGATAGGATTGCTGAGGGTCGCATACATGCATACACATGCTGATAGAATTACTGATGGTCACATACATGCATATACATGCTGATAGGATTGCTGAGGGTCACATACATGCATATACATGCTGATAGGATTACTGATGATCACGTATTTGTATATACACACTGATAGGATTACTGATGGTCACATACATGTATATACATGCTGATAGGATTGCTGAAGGTAACATACATGTATATCCATGCTGATAGGATTACTGATGGTCACATACATGCATATACATGCTGATAGGATTGCTGGTGGTTACATACATGTATATACATGGTGATAGGATTGCTGCGGGTCACATACATGTATATACATGCTGATAGGATTGCTGCAGGTCACATACATGTATATACATGCTGATAGGATTGTAGCGGTTCACATACATGTATATACATGCTGATAGAATTGCTGTGGGTCACATATATGTATATACATGCTGATAGGATTGCTGGTGGTCATTACGCTCAATGCCTAATCTTGTGTTTTACACCCCCCACTCCCACAATACATCTGAGGCTAGGCAGGTGTTGGCACACCCCAATATAAAAAAGACACTAGTTGGAGGTGGAGTTGGCCGACTGATGGTCAGTGACTTTTTGAAAATAAAGTTTTATTAGAACACAGTCTTAGTGTACAGTTATGGTTGCAGTTCTGCACGGGTGGGGAGTTGTACAGCTGGGACAGAGACTGTGTACCTACAGAGCGGGAAGTGTTTCCTCTCCGGCTCCTCACAATGTTTACCAATATTGATTTTGTGTGTGGTTTTGTTGCACATTTGTTTGGGAGAGAGGGTGTTGCTATGCAGCTCTGACTTCCTGCTAATGAATGTTCTGCAATTGTTTTACCTAAGGTCAATAAAATGGGCACAGTTGCCAGATGTAGCAATTCAAGAGCAAAGGTCTTTGTTTGTATTGGGATGGAATCAAAGGTCTTGGTGGATGCTGAGCACGTGGTCTACTTCTGAGATTCATCTCCCAGCCAACACAGAACTCCTCCAACACAGCCCTCAGTCAACACAGAACTCCAACAACAACGCCTTGTTATTCCACCTCCCTCTTCTCCCCTCCCCCACAGGCCTGCCACATCTACCTCACTCTTAATCTACAATGTAAAATATATTGTAGAGAAAGCGGTCCTTCTGGAGGATATGCACTCTGTAGACAAGCTACATGGATTAGAAGAACAGAATAGTCTTGGGTCACTTTTGTCTGCCTCACCTTGACAACTGGAGATGGAAGTTCAAAGTCTTGGTGCAACTGGCAGGCATCGGTGACCAGTAACTGCTCTACTGCCAGCACAAGTGAATGTTGTGGAAGTAGGTGCCTTAGGAAAGGGCTGCATCAGCCTTCACTCTGGCAGGTGCTTCTTTAAAATGACACCTCCAGGGCTGGGGGTGTGGCCAGTGGCAGAGCATTTGTTTAACATGCTTACCTCTCTGACGTCCATTGGAACTACAAGGGAAGGCAGGAAATGACCCCATTAAACACTAAGTGAATTAGCTGTTAAATGTGCAGGACAAGCAGACAAGCTGGGAGTATATCTGTGTGTGTGTGTGTGTGTGTGTGTGTGTGTGATGGACATGAGCTGGACAGAGGTCAATGTTGGCATCTTTTCCTTGCTTCTCCATTTTATTTGTTGAGTTAGGGTCTGGAGATTGCCCCACTGTCTAGTGAGTCTCCACTATCCTCCTGTCAGAGCTCCTCTTTACTGGGGGATCCCCAATGCTCCTAGTTTTTAAGTATTAAGGTCTTCATACTTAGTAAAACATTTTATCAATTAAGTCATCTCCTCGGCCTCCTAGATTAGTCTTTGATGTCATTTGAATGGCTTGGGAGGAATTCCCTGGCTTTCTGAGCCTCAGTCTCCTTTTCTATAGAATGATGGGATGGTAGGGGCTGTTGTGGAGACAGTGATGGCACACAAGACATTAGCTGTCACAGTCTACAGAAAACTCAGTGTCCTTGCAGGACCAATTCTTCCCATGAGGTAGTACCATCCATTAGTCACTGTCCCTTGACTTGGGGTGGCTGGCCGGAAATGTACTTTTTAAAAATTTTTTGCTTATTATCATTTTTGATTTGGTATGGTAATTTCAAGGGGAGAGACCAACTTGCTACCTTGTGAAACCCTTGGAGACCCAGAAAGGCTAGAAATATCACTGGCATTTGGGGGCTGGAAGGAGCTGCTCCAAGTAATGCCTGTGGTCATAGTTAAAGTGGCATATAATTTATTGTGCAAATTAGGGTATCCTGGGAGCAAAAGCAGGATTATTAAAAAGCCATGTTAGAGCCCAGCAGCTCCTGCTGAGATAGAGCAAAGGCCAGGTTGCCTAACCCTCTGCTGTTAGGCTGCAGGTGTTAATCACCCTGGCCTGCAGTCTCTTGCCCTCAGAAGAAGTGTTTAGGACAGCACAAGGGTATTTACTTAACTCCTTGCTAGTTTTAGGGCTGGGATGCAAGTGCCAGAAACTGTTTTCTGGCCACAGGATTGCTGACTGCAGCTACAGTAGCACAGGGGCTGCCTCAAGAAGAACCGGAGGGAGGAGGAGAAGAAAGAAGCAGCTGCTCTCTCCCCTCTCCCCCACGCCAGGACTGGCCCCCAGCAAGTGGACAGGATCAGAGCGTGCTTATCACACAGGTCATAGGTCACTTTGGTTCTTTGTTCTGGATAATTCCTTTTCTCAAGCTTTTCCAACAGCATTTTCCTGCAGCTATGAGCGCTGCAGGTTCCCAGCTCTCTCTGTCTCTGGGCGTGTCACAGCGGGGTGGGCAGCCAGGGGAATGACTGCAGGTTCCCAGCTCTCTCTGTCTCTGGGCGTGTCACAGCCGGGTGGGCAGCCAGGGGTATGACTGAGGGGAGATAACTGGAGATTCTCTGTAATTCCAAGATTTCAGATCTGCTCATGTTCCGTTCAAGTGGGGGGAGGAGGAGGAAATTATCATTCACCCCAATCCATTTTCATTATCTTCGACAATCCTCTGGCCTCCTAAGGCTGGAGTAGTGCTATTGGTGTGACTCTTGTCCCTAGAGAGGGGGCCCAATGCCTAGCAGAGGCAGGCAGGAGCAGATGCATGTGGCTCTGAAACTGGGAGTTTGCACCTTACCAGGCTGCTTTGTCTGAGTCCATCTTTGTACCCCTTTTCTGCAAAGTAGACAGACCTGACCCCATGTGATTGGAGTGCCAGTGGGGTCAGCCTGGCAAGACTTCCTGCTGAGGATTGGGTGTGAAGGAGGGTGTGAAGGAAGAGAGGCTGCTTCTCTCTGTGGGAAATGAGAGTTCCAGGGGCTGGATTATGGCTTGAGTCTAACAGAAACAAGCAAGACTATGTGAGGTAGCCCAGGAGAGAAGTGGAAACCGGCAGGAAGCTGGGGAATACAGGGGAGAGCCTTGTGATTTAAACACTTTGTCTCAAAATGGATTTGGTGGCCCGCACTCACAGTCCCAGCCCCTCAGGAGGTCATTTGAGCGACACAGCCAGATACTATCAAAGCAAAGCAAAGAAAGAAAAGTTGTCTTCTGCTGAGCATGGTGGGAGGTCTTTAACCCTTGCACTGAGGAAGCAAAGGCGGGAGGAGCTCTGTGTGTTGGAGGTGAGCATGGGTGGTCCACTCAGTGAGGTCCTGGCTAGCCTGGTCTACATAGTGAGATCTGTCTCAAAATATTTTTTTCTTCTGCTGAGATTTCAGTGCACGCATGAGGACAGAACAGAGAGGTGAGAGTTTTAGGGGCCACTTCAGAAATGAGTTTAGGTGTTCACATGAATCCATGCCTGCAGCAAGGTAGGCCAGAGATGAATCTCCTGCTTCAGCTCGGTCCCTCCAGGCCTCCAGTGCCCTTTGCTAACCCTTGGAGGCTCTAGCTCAAGGGGAGGCAGCCGCTCCTCCAACAGGGTATCTCAGGGCAGTTATCTAACTCACACCCGCATTGTCAACACCTCAAATAGTCCCCCCGAAATACCAGGCAAGAATTTCTTAGGTGCTGGGTGGGGATGGTGAGGCCAGAAGACTGCAGGGACTGGAAAGCTGATACCCTGGTTCAGCAGCCTTGGGGTAGCTTGTGTGAGCACCCAACCCAGGAGCTCCACCTTTCAGGCCCTGCCTTCCCTCCATCCAGCCCTAGGAGAGCTCGGCCCAGTCAGACAGCCTCAGATGACTGGCGCAGTAGTGCTGCCTTGGGAGAACCGGAGAGCCGGGAATCAGGGTGCAGAGGGAGGCTTCTGGAACCCTGAAAGGAAAACGGCACAGTCCTCCCTCCAGTGCTCATGCGGGAAACACAGCCCGAGTGGAGGGGGCTCCAGTGCGGCCTCCTCCTTTTCAATAATCGGTCTCTGCCTTGTGTCTGGCAGCCGGTCCCCCCACTGCTCAGACGGCTGGTCCCCAGTCTGTCTGCCCCTCCCGCCCCGCCCCTTACTGGCCCCTCCCCCGTGAAGTCAGACCCCGCCCCGCCGCCCGGTGAGGCCCCGCCCCCTGCTTCGGTAGGGCCCAGCGGTGCGGGAGGTAGCGAAGCTGGGGTGCCACACGGAGTCCAAGCGCGGTGATTGCGGCCGGGGCGGGCTGGCGGCGCGGGGCTCCAGGGCGCGCGAAGTTGTTAGGGTTCGGCGCGGCCCGCTAGGCAGACGGGGCCGGGCCTCGATCGGATTCCCAGCTGGGTGGGAGTCTGGGGACGCCCGGGGAGGGGAGAACTCTCAGGGGGTGTGGGGAGGTGGGAGGTGGGAGGTGGGGTCGGGGGAGGGTGATAGAGGAGTGGCGGGAAGGGGCCAGGACGTGAGGAACTAGTTACCGCGCCCCCGGCCTCTTGTTGTGGGTCATCGAGGTCTCTAGAATGTGGGGCTGCAGGACGGTGGACCTCAGCCGCCTACGCCCCAACCCAGGGATGGTAGACTCTAGATGCCACAGGAAAGGAGATCCCCTCCGGAACCGTCAGGGATCCCGTAGACCGGCTGGGGACGGTTCGCCCAGGGCCGCGGTCTGGGCCTGTCTACAGACCCGCTGGAACCCCCAGCTATTCCTCAGGTTACTTCTGGCTGAGCGGCTCTCAGAGTGACAGGGCTCTGGCACACCACTAGATCTGAGATGTAGCCCATCTGTGCGCTCAAGTTTGGGCCTTTAAAAAGCTTTCATGTGGTTGGGGAAAAACAAAAAAGCCTCAACGAGCAACAGCTTGTGACAGCAGCGATTGTAGCTGTGCATCATGGACCAGAGTCTTGGGTCTCTTCTGTCTATTATGAAAGATACTGATCTCTTCAGCGTCGTTCTCCAGATGACTGGAGAAGTTGGCAGTCGGTATCATAAGTAAGCTCTCCTCCAAGCTGGAATGATCTTGCCTCTTCACACTTTGGGCAAGAATGCAGCAGTTTACCTTTCTTCGCTCAGGGAACTAAGGATGCCTTCTTGACCTGCTTGACCTTCTGTGTGTGTGTGTGTGTGTTTTCCAGGAGCGATCAGTAGGAGAGGGATTGTGGAGTATCTCAAACAGTGGACTTGCAAATCATTTATATTTAGCTGAGGAACGCAGGCAGGAGTCAGACAATCAACACTTCCTATATCAGCCTGGTCCTGGTGCTCGGTGTGGCTGAGTCCAGAGTTGGGGGAGGGGGAGTGAGAGAGGAAGGACATTGAGATATATACAACTCCAAGTGTCACTCAGTTCTAATTGAAGACCTACTTGCACAAGGCCAGGAACAACAGGAATGCTTTACAATGGAGTGTCCTTGTCTTTTCTTCTATTTGGTCTGCTTAGAAGGGCTCTTGAAATCTGCGAACAGAGATGTAATATTAATATTAATAACTAGTGTTCATGTGGTAATTTATGGCAAGCCAAATGCATCTGCCACATACGCTGAATCTCTACATGTCCTTGGGGTCTTACTTTTACCCGCCGTATTGGTTAGGGAGATGTCACTAGAATGAATTATCTTCAGTGTTACAAAACTTTACTGAGAGAGAAGTAGGGCTGGGTCTGGAAGCTTCTCAGTGTGCCTGTCTGTCTCCATCTTTCCTGAGCCGATCTGCTCCCTCCCTTCAGCCATGTGTGAAGCCTTGGGCAAGTTTCTGTCCATCCCTGCTCCTCATTTTGGAGGACCAGGTTGAAAGTCTGCAGGCCCTCTTCCAACAGCACCTAAACTAACAGCGTAGCATGATCTCAGCACCCAGTCAATTTATACATTAAAATTATTTATGCATACAAATGTATACAAAGTAATAGGCTCCATTACGGCATTTTGTTATTTTTTTTCTGAGCATTCTCCCTCTCCTTTTCCCATTCTCTTTGTGTGTGTATGTGTGCATATATATATATATATATATATATGTATAATTTTAGGTTGTGTGTATAAGTATGTCTTTGTGTTTGCATGTGTAGGTAGAATCTAGAGGTCTACACAGGGTGTCTTCCTCAATTGTTATTCATGTTTTATTATATCTATTATATATTACATGCATAGTATATACACATATAATATATACAAAAATATAATATATAAATAACTATGTATATACATATACATAGTTATTTATTTATTATTTATTTATTTGAGACAGAGTCTCTCACAATGTAGACCTGGCTGGCCTAAACTTACTATCTTAACCAGGCTGGACTTGAACTCACAGAGATCTGTCTGCCTCTGCCTCCTAAGTACAAGGTTTAAGGGTGTGGCACCTTCCCTCACCCTTTCTGCTCTGTGTGCGTGTAGTGTCTTAGTCTCTTGCTGTATGTGTATACCTTAAGCTTAATCTGGGCTTCTCTATAGGCATTTGGGAGAAGCAGCCTGCTTTGCTGGAACATAGCCTAGTGGCTGTGGTGTAGGCTGGCTTAAAGGGTGTTCTCCCTCCTCCCTGGCTCTGTGACCCCAGTGCACCTGGACTCAGGAAGTGAAGTGAAGGAGGGATTGAGCTAAGGCCTTGGGCAAGCACTTTCACCCCGTTGGCCTAGGCTTCCTGCTTACACAATGGGGCTAACAATACAATGTTTCCAGGGCTGTGGGAAGGAGCCCTGACAGAGCCGGAGAAGCCTGTAGCTCAGGGCCTCACACACAGCAAGTGTGCAGTGTGTGGAGGCTGTTATTGATATCCTAGTCCATGGCTGGACCCACATGCTGGGAACATGAGGACAAGGCTTCTCTTCTCTCACTGAGGCCCCTGACTGCTGAGGTGATCGTCTGTGCTGACTAAGAGGGAACCGTTGTAATCCAGGCACACTCACCTTCTTTCCTCTTCCACCCCAGGCTGCCCATTTAGCTGCTGCTTCTGTTCTTGTCCTTCCAGGAACCCACAGGTCCAGCCAGACTGGTCCTCCAAACATGCTTTAGGATCATCTCTTTTTAGCCCCAGAGTTTGTTCTGCTCCACCTTCCTGAGTGTCCTCCGATTTCTATCTTTCTGTCCTCCAAGATTATTCAGTTGCAGCTCTTTTCAGGGGCCTTTCTAAGTCCTCAGTGATCCTTTGCTTTGGAACTCCCGTGGCATCTTGTGTCTTTGCCTGTGTTTTGCTAGGTGATTCCTTGATGGACTTCATCACCTCCCTACCACCACCACTGCCACCTCCTCCTCCTCCTCTTCCTCCTCCTCCTCCTTTTTGTCTTTTTTATTTTCTTAAAGACAGGGTCTTGCTATATAGTCCTGGATGGCCTTGAACTTGTCATCTTTCTACCTCTTTGTCCAGAGTCCTGAGGTGACATGCATCTACCACTATGCCTGGCATCCTTATTAAATTTTTGTGCTATGTTCCGATGATATATAAATAAAAATGACCAAAATTGCTAGAAATGATGCATACAATCCCAGTCCTCTGAGGATGAAGCAGGAAGATCTGGAGTTCAAGGTCATCCTTAGCCACCTCCTGAGTTTGAGGCCAGTTTGGACTGAATGAGACCCTGTGAAAAAGAACAAAAACAAACCAAAAAAATAGTCCTTGTCTTCTTTGGACATATGATTCAGTCAAGAAGTTAGGAAGGGTGTTCAGAAAAATCACAGTTTACATATAAAGTGAGAGATGGGGCTGAGTGCTGTAGTTCCAGGTATTTGGGAGACTGAGACAGGGGAATGGCTTGGACCCAGAGTTTGAGGCCAACCCTGGACAGCATAGTTAGTGAATCCTTCTGATAGCAAGATGTTGTGAGAAATCAAAGTTTCAGCAGAAACCATGAGGGAGGAGGTGTACCTCAGGCAGCAGGAGGTGAGAGACACCAACTGCAGAGGGGCCTGGTTTGATGGGAGGAGGGAGGAGCAGCCTGAGGACAGATGAGAGACTAGCTCTGCAGGGCCAGTGAAGACACTAGGCAGGTGGATGAGCCACACTATAGGTGGCCTCAGTTGTCCAGCCAGGGGACGAAATTCCATCCATCTATCCATCCATGAGAAATGGTGTGTCTGCTGTGTGCAGGCGTGGATGGTGAGCCATGGGAGGCCCTGGGATGCTTGTAGTTTTGGCATGAGGGACACAGAAACAGGTCTCTGCTCAAGAAAGTTATTGGTGGATGGAAACCGTGGTGAGTTGCTGAAACCTACCAGGAGTGGTAAAGAGGATAAGACCCAGAGAGATCAAGACCATTTGTGGGGTCTGGGGTGTGGCTCAGTGGTAGAGCACATACATAGCATGTGTGAGGCCCTAGGTTCCATCCCTATTGTTGAAAAAACAAACAAACCAAAAAACAGAAAAACAAAACAATACAAAACAAAAGTGGAATGTAAGTTGGTCACTGGTGAGAAGACAGCCAGTCAGTTCCAGGCTGCAGTCCTCAACAGCTGGAGGAGTTTCCCTGATCTCTTAGGAACCTCGACTCAGGCCAAACCATGGGTTGCAGTTTCAACACAGAAAAGGATTTCAGGTCTAAGCAGTGTGAAGCAGCGTTGGAGATTTTATGAAATGTATTTTAATACAGACTGAAAGCACAGGGGTTAGTGGAGAGGGAGGTGCTTAGAAAGAAAGCCACTGAGCATGTGCTGCTCAGAGGACGTTGTGGGCATGGGCTTTTCAGTATACCATCACTGTTAGCTGTCTCAGCGTTACTCATCTGTGCAGTTTTGATGGCTGTCAAATTATATTTTAAAAGCTTGCCTAGACCCCTCCATTTTCCCCTTTTAAATGGGAAAGAGTTAAACTAAAACATTTATGTCTTTTGTTTATGTGTATGGATGTGAGCATGTGCATGTCTCTGTGAGTGTGACATCACAGGACAGCTAGCAGAGTTCATTCGCTCCTGTGCCACATGGGTTCCTGGGGATCGAACTCAGGTCGTCAGGATCTTACCCCTCAACCATCTCCCTAGCCCTCTGGCTGTTTTGATGTGAGGTTATAGGGTGGCTCTAGAGAAGCCTCGGATGGAATTATAATACGATCAGGTCAAATCAAAGCCACCAAAGTTGCACAAGGAGTTTAATTAGCATGTGTCCTTTCCCTGCAAATGAGTGTTCTGGTCAGGTTCCTAGAAACTTGCAGACACATCTGGGAAGGGGGAAGGCCTCAAGCACTTGTCACTGGCCCCAGAACTCTTGCTTCTCTGCTGTGAGAGGTTTTAGTCAGAATATTGCGAGGGGCTGCTCTCCGTTCACGTCCCCATGATTTTCTCTGTCTTTCTATCTTGCCTACCATTGCTGGGCAGGAGCTTAGAGTTAACTATTGAGTGCTTGCTGCTCTTTCAGAGGATCTCTCTCTGGTTTCTAGTACCAGTACCCACATCAGGTGCCTAACAGCTCCAGAGGATCCAGTATCCTTTGTATGTATGTGTGTGTATGGTCTCTGCACGCACGCACACACACACATACACACAGAGAGACAGACACACACACAGAGACACACAAACACACACACACAGACCATACACACACATACACAGAGACACACACACAGAGACCATACACAGCTTCTCATAAAAAAGAACCCAACATTTGTAAAAAAAATATGTATAACCTTAAAAAGAATTGATTGTGTTGGGTCATGAGAAGCACGCCCGGGGTTGTCACTGGATCTGAGTGGGGTCTGATCAGCAGACTGTTTCCAGTGGGTTTCATTTTCCTGACGAGTTTTGAGTATCTTTCGGGTGTGGGGTGTGGCTTCTAATAGCCTCTGATATCCCATAGTCCTCTCTGCTCAGAGGCGAACACCGGGCTCAGAGTGGCTCCTTGACGTTCACAAAAAATGATCCTTGTGTCTTCTGGAATCTCAGCCTTGCACCCACAGAAATATCTATACACCCGCTCAGTTCTCTCCGGGGTCATGTTTCTGTGGGGAGTCAGATGTTTCCTGTGTCTGTCCTCATGTCCCAAGTTGACTGTCTGTCATGTCTGCTGCAGTTTCTCTTTCTCTTGTTGACCCTTTTCTATCAAGTTGTAACTGCTCTGCTAGAGCTGCTGTGGGTGTGAGGATGCAGGAGCAGCACAGGGCCTTCCTACCAGCCTCACTGTATAAGGAAACCAGCACCTTACACCCCAGGAAAGTTGCACACTCTTACACACATGTTGGTGGAAATTGTAGACACTAAATCATTGGATTTAGTCTGTAGTCTAACACTCTATCCCAGGGATGGCCGAGGACCAACTAGGCAATGCTCCCTGGCCTTGCTGAGGCTGCTGTGAGTTTGAAAGAACCCCCTCAGAAGGTGCTGTTTTGTGGTAGTGGTGCTTTTAAAGCAAGTCTTTAAAACAGTCTTAATTCATGCCAGGAGCCGAAGTCATGCTGCTCCACCTTCTAACCCCAGTGGGACAGGCCTGGTCTGTAGCCTCTGGTCAAACAGAGTTAATATCAGTCTCAGGACTAACACAGCCTCTACTGGCATTCTCTGCTGGTGAGGCACACACACATACACACACAGACACACATACACACACAGATACATGCACACACAGACACACGCATACACAGACACATACACACACACACACACACACACACACACACACACACACACACATACACACACACAGAGCAGTAATAGCTGTTTAGTAGGGATCAAACCTACAGCCTTACGCATGCTAAGCAGATACTCTGTCAATGAGCTATACTCATACCCTCTATATTTTCATTTTAATAGATTAACTTATGGGGTACAGTATGATATCCCCAGATATATGTTTAGTTTGTAGTGATCAGATCAGGATAATACCTCCTGTGGAAAACATTTATCATTTCCTTATGTGGAAGACACTTAACATCTTCTTAGTTGTGAGGTGTGGTGGCACGTGTCTTTAATTTGAGCACTTGAGGGGCAGAGGTTGGTGGATCTCTGTGAGTTCAAGACCATCCTGGTCTAGAGAGTTCCAGGACAGCCAGGGCTGCATAGTCAGCAAGTCTGTCTCAAACAACAATAGCAACAAGAAAACATCCTCTCAGTTATGTTGAAATGTTTGCTTTCAATACTAAATACTAGATATGGCTATTATTGCTGTGTGTGTGTGTGTGTGTGTGTGTGTGTGTGTGTGTGTCTGTGTGTGTGTGTGTGTGTCTGTGTGTCTGTCTGTGTCTGTCTATGTGTGTGGGTCGCTGAGGGTATCTTGTTTCTGACAAAGGTACCCTTTTATGCTCTACAACATTCCAGCTGCACCCTGTGTCTCCTAACTCATCTTCCACTCTCCCTTGCCATGTCCACATTCTCCCAGGCTCCTCTGACCCAGGCTCTTGTGACTCTGAAGACTTTAACTTTTAGCCTCTACAGATAAGTGAGCATGTAAGAGACATGTCTTCTCTGCCCCAGATCTCTCTCACTGCACATGGCCTCTGTCCTTTCTGAGGAGCAGAGACTGGCATTCTCCTTCCTGTTTTTGTGTTGTTTGGCAGCTGATGGACACTCGCATTCTTTTCCTGCTTTCGATGCTGAGGACAGAACCTAGCTCCGCACACACTAGGCACACACTCCACCTCTGAGCTATATATCCCAGGCTCGGTTATTTTATTTTATTAGGTTTAAATTGAATCACAGTTTACTTATAGTCCAAGGCTCATTTGGAATCACAATCTTCCTGCCTTGGTGTCCTGAGTGCTGGGCGTTATGCTACCGCAGTGACCCCGCAGTGACCCCCCTTTCATTTCCTGAATGAGTAGATGCTGCACATGTAATCTAAGGAGAAACGTGCCCCTGATGTCATCTGTTGGTCCAGGACTTAGTGCCTGCTGACTGGGTTTAACTATCCACCTTGGTTTAAACTTTTCCCAGAGAGGAGACAGGAACCTGCCTCAGGTCAGGAGCTCATTCTGAAGGTACCCAAGCTCTGGAACAGACAGTCACTCTGTCTGTCTTTCTCAAAAGCTCCGGCAAGGATGCTGAGGAAAAAGGGAGTTGCTGCTTGAGTGCCTTATCTTTGGGGAAACTGAGGCTGGCTCTCTTGGGTCCTAGGCAGTTGGGCAGAGGAGCCTGGAGGCAGACTTTCTTCATCTTACCTGTGTGTGGTTTGGTCTCTTGTATCCCTTCCACATCCTAGACAGTTCTGGTCCTTTTCTTCCCCAGCATTACCCCCGACCCACCCTTCTCCCCAGCTTGGGTGAGCAAGACTTGCCGTGAGGTGACCTCGGTGGCCTGTAAGCAACCTTGTAGGAAAACATGTTCCCAAATGACCAAGACCGTAAGGACTTGAGACAAGCATGTTTGGGGTTATTTTGGGTTGGTGGATCAGGCTGAGGTCTCTCTGGCATCTTGGCCTCTGGCCTCTCAGAATTGAACAGAATGGAAGGCTGATAAAAAAAAAAAAAAAAAATCAAAGCTCCAGGAATAGCCAAGAATTCGCTTAACCTCTGGGAAGAGGTGCCACGGCCTTACCCAATAGCCACAATGGAAGTGGGGCCTGAGGGAGAGTGGGATGGGGAGAAGGCAAGTTCCAGAGGCTTCTGCTTCGTCTTCCTCCCTGAGCCTGCCTGGTCAAGGGATGCTGAGTACAGTCCATGGCTCAAGGCCAGTCTGACAAGGAGCCGGACTCGGAAACTAGTGGAATGTCGCTCCCCCTACTCCCATCTCTCTCTGGGGAGTTACCCGGTAACAACCCTTGGTGGTACCAGTGGTTCAGACTCATTCTGAGTCTCATATTTTCTCTGCTCTTTTCAGACTGAGGACTGACCAGCAATAGCTATGGCTTCAGATCTTCAGAGAACTCTCACTTCTTCCTGCCTTCCCTACAACCTATGGGTGAGTGCAGGATATTCTCTGGAGTGCTAGGAGCACCCTCTCTGTGGTGCTGGGTATCTCAATGCCCTTTCTCCTGCTGCTTTTGTATTTGAGGTGAGATGTCACCACATAACCCAGGTTGGCCCCTGGTTCATGATCCCTCTGCCTCAACCCTTGAGGGCTGGATGCCAGACATGAACCTTTACATGTTTACCTGTCTGTTGGGAGCTGGAGTGGACAAGCATGTTGTGGGCACATGACATCAACTAGAGCAGGGTTCAAGAGCAGAGCAGCAGAGGGGCTTTGCCAAGTCCCAAATTGTATTCCTCTACCCCATCTTGTCCTTGTCACATCTTGGTGACCTTGAGGTATGACTAGAATGAAGACTGTTGGTGGCATAGGAGGCTGGGGGACCTCATGACTAGTCTCTGTGTGAACAGCATAGGTGTGCTCTTTCCATCCTCTCCTTTGCTTGGCTCACACTAGATGACCCAGGTCTCATTCATCCCAAGGATGGAGGACCTCTTCTGGACCAGTCACTGTTCTGGGCTCTGGGGCTACAGGAGTGCAGCAAAGTCCTGCCCAGAAGAGCTTACATTTTGGTGGAGGAGGTAGATTGGTACTCTGTGGATAATGGGAGAGCAGGGTATACCCTAGGGCAGAGGAGGCCATGAGGTATAAAGGCCCTGGGGTACCAGCCTGTGAGACTGTTAGAGGCCCATTCACCTAGAGAGACATGAGCCCCGGGATGGTCACCAGGCTGGGATCATGGGGCCTTGAATGCCATTCTAAAAGCTACAGCTTTTAATTGTTGTTTGAGACAGAGTCTCACTATGTAGCTCTGGCTAGCCCTCTTGCTTGCCTTTGTGTCTCTGAGTGCTGGGATTAAAGGCATATACTATCACACCCAGCCAAAAGACTGTAGCTCTTATGGAGGGTGAGAGGGAGCCACTGGGGGAGTCTGGACACAGGAGTGACAGCTGCCTTATGTTCGGCTGTGATGCCAATAAGGACAGTTCTTTCTCAGGCACGTAGCGTGCTCGCCCTTCCCACTTAATGCTCACAACTTGGTCTCCATCTTGCTGAGGAGGAGGCTGAGGTGTCTAAGGGCCCAAAAGTGCAGGTCAGTTTGAGGTAGTGTGTGCTCTGGGACTAAGGCAGGGTCAGGCTGACTCTGTGCCTGCCTCTGGGGTACCACTCTAGCTAGGGGCAGGAGGGCAAAGAACAACAGCCCCTCCTCTCGATCTGGTTTGGTGGAAGGAAAGGCAGATGGGTTCCAGATGGGGGCGGCTGCTTGGGAAGGGGAACTTGTGCCCCATCTGCCGACAGCAGTCCTCCTGCCTCAGGGCTTGGTTTGCCTAGGCAGACTCAGCCTGATGTTTGGAGACCTGAGCTTTCTGCTACTGACTCGGGCTGGGGGCTGGATGTGAGCTCCATGCCCCAGGCAGGAGAGTGGATATCACTGCCTGGGCCTCCCCAGGGAAGGAACCTCCCAATGTTGCCAGTGAAGTTGCCCTGAGGCATTCATCCTCTCTTTCTTTCTTTCTTTCTTTCTTTCTTTCTTTCTTCCTTCTTTCCTTTTCTTTCTTTCTTTCTTTCTTTCTTTCTTTCTTTCTTTCTTTCTTTCTTTCGAGATCTTCGGACGCAATCCTTGAATTTATCACTCCCTGAGGAAGCAAGGAGGGTTTTTCTTTTTGTTTTAAAAAAAAAAAAAAAAAAAAAAGTAAGCCAGCCTGGGAAAACGGAGGTCAGAGAGTGAGGCTGAAGGAGGAGCCAGAGAAAGAACATAACCCAGCACTGAGGGAACTCTGCCTGAGTGGGGCACTGAGGAAAGAGCTGGTAGCAGGGGTGAGTGGGAGTCGGGTAGGGGGAGGGAGGGCCAGAACACGGGCACACACCGGATTTCTAGACATGGGGTTTATTACTCTTACATTGACCATACACATGGGAAGTTCTGTCTTTCCTGTGCTCATTTCACACCAGCAGTCAGTCCCCAGGGTGGGGACTAGACTTGTGTCTTACACGTGTATGCAGGTTTACATGCACACTCACACATGCCCTCACTACTAGTCTCTACTTTGACTTCATAGACACACTGGTACAAAGCACACACACTGGCTTTTATGGTGTGATGCTCCTGGGGGGGGGGGAGGGACAGACAGACAGACAGATAGACTGACTGACTGACCTGTGTATGCACTACTCCAGGCCCAAAGAGAGGTGTTTGGGTGCAGATTTGCAATCGGCAGTAGCAGTTGTCCATTGGCTGACAAGACATGAACATTTCTGATAGAGGTACAGTCTCTACTATTCTGGACTTCACTCTGTGAGTGAGTTTACCCATTTTTATGTACAGGAAGAAAGAACCTGGGGAGATTGATCACACAGTGGGTGTTGCAGTGCTCTCAGCTGTGTTAATTGTAGTGTCAGATGCCAGGTATGTCCTTACCAGGAGCAAAGAAGGAGCTGGCAGTGGGGTGGGAGCATCCCGCTGTGGGTCCCTGCCACCCGAGGCCAGGCTGGGGCACCAAGAGTGTCCTGACTTGGACTATGTACAGTCAGCAGAACCCAGCTCTTGGCCCCTGAGCCTGGGGGCTTGCTGTTGCTTTGAAAGGTGAAGGTGACTGTTATCACTGAGGGAAAGACTCTTCCCAGGTGCCCAGAGCCCTTGGTTCCCAGCTGGCAATTTTACTCCTGGGTTCGCATCATAGAGAAATTTTCATTCATGTGCACAGAAAAAAGAGAGAGCCAAGATTCTCGCAAAAACTCTGCTCATGAGAAGAGACTGGAAACAAGGAACACAGAGTGAAAGACTACACAAAAGGGAAACTGAGTCAACTATGAACACAAGCCCTGTGTACAGGACTCCGAAACATAGTCCTAATGTTACAGTTTAGATGTGAGATGCCGTATTAGTGTTAGTCAGGACTGTCTACAGGAACAGAACTGAGTGTGTGTGTGTGTGTGTGTGTGTGTGTGTGTGTGTGTGACAATGGTTGACCACCAATGGAAGGTCCCAGAATCCAGTTCCATCCACAAGGCTGGATGTCTCAGCTGGTCTTTAATGTTCCAGAATGCCAAGGAAGTAGGCTTTGAGGCCAGTGAAGGAACGGTCCTGCCAGCAAGAGGGAGAGCAGGCAGGCAAAGAGAGCGAGCTTCTTTCTTCTGGGTTCTTTACACAGGCTACCAGCAGATGTGTGTCCGATAAAAGGTGGACACTTCTTATCGCAAAAGATCTCGGTTAAAGTGGGTCTTCCTACTGCAAATGATTTAATGAAGAAAAAGTCCCTCATAGGCGTGGTGGCTGCTTGGGATTCAGTTAACTCCAGACGTAGTCAAGTTGACAACCAAGAACAGCATCATCAATGCCCCACCCCCCCAGGCTCATATGCTGGAGCCCCTGAACCCCAACTGGTGGTACTGTTTCAGGAGGTGGCAGAATCTTCAGAAGCACGAAACTGAGAAACTTCAGAAGCATAGGTGAGACATAGAAGAAATGGGAGGCCCTCAGGTAGACCTTTATAGCTCAGCCCCTCTTCCTGTCCCCTCTCTGCTTTGTGGCTCACTGGGATGCCAGCAAGCAGCTGCCTGGTGCTCCTGCCACCACGGCCACACCCCCTCCTACAACACGCCTTCTCCACCCTTACATATTGTGAGCCAAGACAAACCTCTGGCTTAAGTTTCTTCCATCAGGCATTTTGTCACAGCTACAAGAAAAAGAGATGACGCTACAAAGGGCTGTGTATGCCTTCATGTGGTTTTATTCAGCGCAGAAGCCAAGTCAAACTGCAGGATGTGTTGCCCATGGATACGCATGAGTGGTTACATTACCAAAATAAGGCAAAAAGAAAAAAAAAATTCACAGAGAGGTCCCTCTGCAGGTAGAAGCCAAGGGGTGAGCCAGGGATGAAGCAGATGGGTGGTAATTAGTTCTTCTGGTGGGTGGCAAATTCCACAGCGTTTCATCTAAGCACCTTTTCCAATTTAACCATAATCTTTTGTGTTTATCAGACAGCCTTGATAACTTACTGCGACTGCTGATTTGCCATGGCCATGGCCGCTGGAGAGCTGAAGATGTGTTGATGGCTGCGTAAAGACCCTCAAAAGAACAACAGGTAATTGAACTGGAGAAGAGATGGCTAGTTTGGCCAGTGGTCCCTCTGTCCCCATCCTGGGTCTCTCACATGCTTTTTAGATTTTCTCGTAGTTCAGGAGGTCCCCATGGCCTTGCCCCCTCTCACCCCCCAGTGGAGCGGTAGAAAGCAGGGAAGAGGGACAAGTGTCAGGGCAGGAGAGCTGCTTCCAGTCCTCAGGGATGGTGGCATCAAGACCTATTGAGATGTGAATGTGCACACACACAACTGTCGTTTCATTTCCTCTGTCTTGTCTCTTGGTGAAAAAAATAAATAAGCTGCCTTCACATCCTGGAGTTGATAGTAGGATCTTTTAAAATAAGTAAATAAACCTCATGGTAAAAGTAAAAATGTCATCCTGGAAGCTAGCACTTAGGGGAGAGCATATTTCTGAAGATGGCATGTTTCCTGAGAGGGACAGCACAGAGAACAGACCCCTGGTTGTGAAAGCCCTGACTCGCTGAAACTGCAGCACTGAACAGACAGGTCCTGGCCATGGCCCCATTCCACAAAGGAGAAAGGCATCCGGGAGGAGTCTGCCATCTTCATCCCAAAAGATTCATACAAAAAAGTCCAGAAATGCAGCTGGGACAACAGGGTGCAGGAAGTGTGGAGATGGACAGAGTGGCCAACTTCACTGGCTGGACATCCACACCGCACAGCTACGGGCGAAAAGGCACTGGTGGGAGGAAACTTGGAAACTGGACAGCCCCAAAAGTAAGGGCTCTGGACGTGCCAACAAGAACCTGAGCAGGGAGATCATCTAAAGGTGCCGCCTGCCACGCCCTGGAGCGAACCATCCCAGCTCCAGTGAGTATCTGCCAGCCTGGCACTAGAGCTGCCTGACTCACCTGAGTACGCACTGGTCTGCCCTTACTAGCTGGAACCCCAACTCCAAAAGAGTAATTACTTTAGTCCTTTGGGTGGGTAGGCAAGGGATGCAAGCAGGTAGCTGTGATGTATGGATTTGGCTAGCTAGCTACTCCCTGGTAGCAAAAGCCTGTCGCATGTCTCCCTGGTAACATGGACTATCTGGGCCAAGGCCAGCACCAGGTCTAGCCTTGGCAAGACATCCTTACTGATAGTCCTCCTCCAATTTTGGATCATATCTGGGATTAGAAGTGGACCGTGGACCCAGAATCCTTAGCCTGGAAGAATTCTTAGGGTCAAACGCATAGATAGAAATCCTAAGACCCAGAGAGTTGCTGTGACTTGGCCCAAGGTCACCCCACCCAAACCCAGCCGCTCCATCCCCCTCCACTCTACACTGTCCCACTGGCTGTTCCTCAGCCTTCTGAAGAGATGAGAGGCTCTGCTGGGGAAAGCAGGAAGGAATGCACGACATTCTTTCATGAGAAATTAAAATTATTTTTTAGAACCTCACACTCTTTATACATCCAGGCACACACTCTTGACTAAGCCATGTTCCCAATTAGAAACATCCTTCTTTTCCCTGGCAGGAGGCTTATGTAGGTCACACAGGGCTTGCATGTCCACAAGTTCCTCAGCTCCTCCCCGATTCTCTAGATGGGAGGGACCAGTAGAGAGGGGCGGGGCCTCCAGAAAGGGAGCGTGGGAGTCTGCTGAATTTATAAGAGATTCTATAGTACCCAAGGACCAAATGAGCACTCCAAGAAACAGGAGTCTTCCTGAGGAAAGTCAGGATCAAGAACAAAAGCTGAATATACCAGGAAGAGAAATTCTAGAGTGAGTGGGATGAGATGGGAGGGGCGATTACCTCGCTCTTTCCTAGGAGCCCCTTGGGGAGCAAGTGAAGTCTCTGGAAACTGAGAAACCTCAATGTTGTTCTGCCTGACAGAACAGACCTAAAAGACTGAGAAGCAGGCAAGGAACAACCTGGATTGCAGGGATAATGATTTCATGTTCTCTTGGGAATCCATTTCAGAGCATAAGAGGAAGAAGTCCCTGGCCGGGCAGTGGTGGCGCACGCCTTTAATCCCAGCACTTGGGAGGCAGAGGCAGGCGGATTTCTGAGTTCGAAGCCAGCCTGGTCTACAGAGTGAGTTCCAGGACAGCCAGGACTACACAGAGAAACTCTGTCTCGAAAAACCAAAAAAAAAAAAAAAAAGAAAAAGAGGAAGTCCCTGAAGGGACCGGACCTGTTGTTGGCTATGAGGAGAAGGGAAGGAGGAGGAAGAGGAGGGAGAAGGGAGGAGGAAGAGGAGGGAGAAGGGAGGAGGAGGAGGAGAAAGAAAGAACTGGTTAGAAAAGAACAAAGATTTGCCACAGGGCAAGAAAAAGCTGGCCATCAAAAGCAAGCCTCAGGAATCCACAGCTTTTCAGGGGCTTTTGCCAGCAGTCTGACCTTAAAAAGAAAAAAAAGCCACCCATCCTCGTATTAGATAACCGGGATGCCCACAGCCTGTGCTTAACTTCCTTCTCATGCAGCTAAGCCATGCTCACACAGGCATGCGGAGTGACAGGTAGAAAGGAGCTCCCCAGACACAAGAGGCAGACTCACCCAGCTCAGGATAGCTGGCCTCACAGTGGTAGGCCTGGAGATGGCTCTGTCATAGCAATGGATGTGGCAACACCTGTGGCCAGAGGTACCTGCTAGGTGAGCTGAGGCCACCAGAGGTTTCACCTGCACCCATGTGGGACCCCTACAGGCCTGCTGTCTAACTTCCTCTAGCCCTGAGTCCATCTCAGAGCTCTACCTCTGAGAGCCTCCCCAAGCGCCTCAGCCCAGCTCCTCTGGACCCAGGCCCTTTGCTGTACAAGCAGGGCCTGGGAAAAGCTACCAGCCAGGAGAACCCAGATCATGCAGCCAGAGGGAGGGGAAGGAGCCTGACCATCAGAGGAAAAAAGAAAGCAAAGGGCATCCAGGAGATTTGCTGGGGAAAGCTAACTGAGAAGCCAAAACAGAAGCACCTCTGGGTGCTTTCCCTGGTCCTCAGAGTCCAAAGTTCAAGGCCAGGAGAAGGCTGCCCCGCAAATGAAGCAGTCAGGAAGTTTAAGGCAACTCCCCAGCCTCATCACACACTGATCCCTGTGCCCACAGCACTTGAGGATAGGCTATAGGGTAGGCTATGTGATGGATCACAGTGATTCCTCAATAAATATTAGCTGTCTTTGCTATGTTCTTAAGAGATCAAATGGGGCCGGGCAGTGGTGACGCACGCCTTTAATCCCAGCACTTGGGAGGCAGAGGCAGGCGGATCTCTGAGTTGGAAGCCAGCCTGGTCTACAGAGTGAGTTCCAGGACAGCCAGGGCTACACAGAGAAACCCTGTCTCGAAAAACCAAAAGACAGAGAGAGAGAAAGAGAGAGAGAGAGAGAGAGAGAGAGAGAGAGAGAGAGAGAGAGAGAGAGAGGTCAAATGGGACATGTAGATGAAGGTGTTTTCTAAACCAGGAAGTACCCTCGGGTGCCTGTGACTCCAAAGGGAACCTTTTCGCTCCTCCTCCCCTCTTCACTTCCAAGGTGCCTGGCCCCAGCTGCAAGCAAACACCCCAGCCCCTTGCCCTACACAGGTCAGCCATGGCCCAGTTGCAACAGGGATGAGGGAGGGCAAGGACACGGCATGAAGGCAGGCAAAAGAACGTGTGTGCACACACCAGCCTGCAGTGTGCACGAACACCAGTCTGCTTCTGCACATGGGTCCCTGTGGTCCCTAGCACTGCTGAGGACATTAGCTGCCTGCTCCCCAGACACTATACAAATGTCACCCTAACCTGGAAGTTTCCAGCTCACATGGCTCCCACCCTTCACACTTTTCAGAGGTGCTGAAGCCCGAGTGCACAAATCACACAGGTCCAGGCTCCAGATGGGCTATCCCCGGCTCTGAGAGGCAGCCTTCTTCATGCAGTCCAGACAGCTCCTCAGTTCTAGCATGATTCAGTTCAGACTGTGCACTGCCTTGGGGGACACATTCAGCCAGGGGCACGAGTGTGGCAGATGACTTGTAAAGCTGTTCTGTGGCTCCGAGTCTCCCTGTGTTAGTGGAAACTGCTGTTGGCGTCAACTCCTGCATTTAATTTTTCAGTACTAAACAACCACTCAGATTGGCCCACTGTGGTACTTACTACCCAAGTACAGAGGCCCCAGTACAGTGTACCACAGCCTGGAGCAGGGTGAGGAGAGAACTCTGCCCCTGCTTCCAGCTGAGAGACATCTGTGCACCTATCCTGAGAATTCAGCCTGGTAGCCCTGAGATAAGGACTGGCCCTGGTCACAGACTTTTACAAGACAGTCTTATCTATTTAGACAGAGTTGGGGAAAGTCTTTCCTGCCTCTTAGCCTTGAGATGACTGCTGGTCCCTGCCTTTGAGCTCTTAGCTCCCAAGGACAGGGAGTAGGAGAAGGGGAGGGGAGGGGAGGGGAGGGGAGGGAAGGGAAGGGAAGGGAAGGGGCAGGAGAGGAGAGCAGCAAGGGCCTGTTTGGCATTTCTTTTGAGCTCTGGAACAAGCAGGAATGAGTCAGTCATACACATGGGATGTGTTCATTCTCTTCCCTTAAGGATGTGGCCAAGAGCCAACATCCCCAAAACTACCCCAACTCAGACCAGACCACCACATGCACACACAGACAGACAGACAGACAGACAGACAGACACACACACACACACACACACACACACACACACACACACCCTGCTCCACTCAGAGTCATGCCTCCCTGGGTCCCTGATCTCTCTGAGCTCATTACGAAGGGAGGTTCAGAGTCCTGCTAGACCAGGATCCTCCTATGTACACACATCTGACATGGAATCCTTGCACCTTCTCGGCTGCCATCACCTTAGTTGCTAACCTTCCTGTGGGCCTGGAAGATGCTGGGGTGGGGGGGTGTAGAGAAAACAGTCCTAGCCTTAAGCCTTCCACCCTCTCCTCACCTCCACTCTCTCTTTTGGGTAAAAGCATCATAGAGGTCCCAGCTTGAGACTGTGCATCCTCCTGGGGGCTCTTCTATCTCCTCTCCAGCACAGCCCTAGCCCACCATGTAAGGGTGACAGACGTTCTCAGGCACGGGGATGATGGCCCTCTGAGTACTTCTGTACCCAGCATGGAACTTGGCATAAAGGCAGCGAAGGAACTGGTGAACTAACGAATTAATGAACAATGAAGTTTTGACTGAACTCTGCTCCTCCAGCACCCCGCCCCCAGGGTGGGCTGGTGTGTAGAAGGCAGACCTGCTTCCCCCCGGCAGGAAACACCACTGAAGCAAGGCCAACAGAACTGGAAAGTTGTCAGAGGCCGGTGCTGACTTCAAAGCAGACCCGACAGCTGTCATTCCCTGAACCCATCACACAGTCATCCTAGCATGGTGATGCTTCTCCGTGTGAGCATGCTGGCAGCTTCAGGGGGGCATCTGTGTGCAGCTTCCTTGGACTTAGCTTCTGTTTATCCCTAAATTGGGAGTGGGTCTGGGTTCTAACTCTGCCTCCCTGCTCTCCATCAACCTCTGGGTCTCCTTCAACCTCTGGGTCAGAGCTCCCTCCCATGTGAAGATACAGGGACACACTCAGGGCTCCTGCTGTGTTCACCTCTGACATTCCCCAGGCTGTAAGAGCTCTGGCTTCGGTCAGCAGCTGGCAACAGTGCTCAGCATAGCACCCAGAGCTCAGCACCCAGAGCTCAGTACTCAGTCTGTGCCCAACAGAAAGCCTCACAGGCCCTGAAAGTCAGTGGGAGTCCCAAGGGAAACTAGCTATCCTGCCCAGGATCATCGTGCTCCTTGCCAACCCCACACAAAGATACAGAGGTCAGCTACCCACTTCCCAGCTAACAAGAGAAAAATAAGTTAGAGATTACAATTAGACAGAAGTTAGATAGACTTTCTGCCTATCATTTGGGAGAATTTTCTTTCTGAGATCATTAGGGAGTCGCCACAGTTCCTGTGTCAAACAAGAGCACTCTCCTGGTAAGGAGGCTTAATAAGGCAGCCAGCCCCCTCATTAGCTACTCCGTTGGTGTTGGTTTGACAGCCCTCCCAGGCATGGGGGCAGGGTAAAACCCACTCACCATGGTGAGCTGGAGTCCCAGTCTCTTACAAACTTCCTTTCCTTCCCACTTTGCTGTGGGAACTAGGGTAGAGGGGCAATTCTCTCTGCTAAGCCCTCAGAGATTTGTCTGGCTGGAGCTCCTGTCTCTGACCCAGGCCAGCAGCAGAGCAGCTGTTCTCCTGGCACTGTGAGGTCCTGGCATACCAAGAATCTGAGTCATCTTCTCAACTCCCAGGCAGTGGGTTATCCTATGCACACGTCCTGTCATGGACCTGTCTAGCAGCCTGTCCTGTGCCCTGGGCTCCAGCTTGACCACATGTCAGGGATGAAGGACCTACTACCCTGGTCCATGACCCAGCTGAGACTGCTGTGAAATGAGAAGCAAGGGCACAAAAAGTCCAGAACATGAGAGCCTGAGGCAAGAAACCTACCCCTGAGTGGCCAAATCTAGTCCTTTCCACTCAAGGCAACAGAGCCCAGAGAGTGGGTCACCTTGGGACAGACAGCTAGCTGGCAACATACTTAGGACAAGAAAACAAGTGTCTGGGTCAATCCCTGGCTCCTCCCCACAAGTCACCTGGCTGCATGTTGTATGACAGTCCCTTCTCTTCTGGCAGTGAGAAGGAAACAATTAATTAGTGGCTGGGGACCAAACCCCTCCCCCTAGGCTGCTGGCCCTGTGTCCACGATGCCCCACCCACCCCAACAGTTTGAGAGCTGTTGCCATTTAGGAGAGGAGGGAAGGAATCAGCAAGGCTGAGAATCTTGTCAATATTCCTCTCATGGCTCTGATTCAGACCCTCCACAACCTTCTGAGAAGCAAGCACTTTCCACATAGACCCCCTCCTCTCAGCAGGAGGCTGAGACAGGGGCCCCTCAAGGGAGTAGGCTGAGGAGAAAAGGAAGGGAGGGAGGGAGAGCAGGAGAGGGAGGGGAGAAGCATGTCTCTCATGCCCGCCATAAATGGTAAGAAATGGAACACCTTGTAAGCTATGCTCCTCTCCTGAAGACATCTATCTACCTTCCTTCCCCCACCCTTCTAGCTATACCCTGGCCTCCCTCCAGGCAGCAGGGACCAGTCAGGCAGGGTGTCCTAAATGGCTTGGACATCACAGAGCTACTGTCGAGTTCCGGCTCTGATTTGGGTCGGATGGGCTTCTGCCACAAGCATGAACTACTTCCCTTGAAAAGGAGTGGGTGGAGCAGGGCTTCAGGATGCACCTGGCCTCCTATGGCAAGCTCAAGGCACAAGAGCCTTGCCACCCACCACTGTGCTCTCCTGAGAAGCACTCTGATGATAGGCTCCCTCAGGCACCCAGACAGTCACCTTGCTGTCCTGACCCCTCCTTCAGCAACAGTGCTATCCCCAATGTCATCTTCATCTGAAAGGGTTTTCCCCAACCAATCAACCCCAGGTCCTGAGCATCCTTGCACACACAGAAAGTCCTGACCTTTGCTTTCACCCTTCTCTGGCTTCCTCACTGACCTGATTTTTCTGCCTGCCCCACGGTGCCACAAATCCCACTGTTCCTGCCCACCCACGGTCCCCTCACCCATGGGCCTCCTATTTCCCACTCCTTGATCCTGCAGACCCTGAGGGCCTTCCCTCCCTGCCCTTTACCATCTGCTGAGCAGACCTCCTACTGTCAGAGGGCAGGGGCAGCAGCTGGTACTCAGACATGACCTCTGACCTCCACGACAAGCAAGAGTGCAGCTTGTGCAGACCAGTCCACACGCCTTCTCTCCTGCTCTCACCTCTGAGTGGCCCCTTATTCTTCTATCTGTGAGAGCAGTAAGACGGAAGTGACATCTGGCCTCACTCTGCTGATTTCAGACTTCCCTCCCCACTAAGCTCAGAAGGCTGCTTCTCCTTACCTCCACAGGGCTAAACCCCACAACTCTGCCAGGCTCAGACCATATGGCCCTGCCCCAAGCCACCGCTGTTCCCCAGTGGCTTCTCTCACACTTCAGGCTTCCTGGCTGTCTTGCTACCAGCCTTTGGTACGGCACTTCTCAACTTTCTTAATGCTGTGCCCTTTAACACAGCTCCTCATGTTGGGGTGAGACCAGCCATGAGATTATTAGTCTCTTGATACTTCATAAGTGTAATTAGCTACTGTTATAAATCGTAATATGAATATTTGATATTCAGGACATTTGATAGGTGACCCCTGTGAAAGGGTCATTCGACCCCTAAAAGGATCTCAACTCACAGCCTGGGTCAGAACTGCACCTCTCCTTGCTGTGCCCTCACTTACAAAGGTGATTTCTAGAGACACAAATACAAAGGGCCATCAAGATGAGAGAGAAAAGGAGCAAGATTATCCTGACCAAGGAACGTAACTACTGAGCCTCCAGGAAGCCGGAGCAAGCAAGGACTCACATGGTTGTGCAGTGATACATGCAGTGATGAGGACCTCCTATGTGTGTGGGGGCCAGTATGTGGGAGCTTAGGCAAGACTCAGACCATCCACGCCCTGCTGCCTCACAAAGGAAGGAAAGCCTAGATTCTGACTCTGGGCATCTATGGAGGAGGGACGACTTTACCTAACAGACTATAGGCACCAGCTTTTACTGGTGGGTGACACCACCTTCCAGACTAGACAGTTAAAGATGGGTGGGTTTCTCCCAAGAGGCCTTGAATCCCCTCTAGTCCTCAGGCTTTGCTGTGCTACAGCACCCATCAGGACTGATGGTTCTATCACTGAGCACACACTAGGACTGCAGAGGGTCAGCTGAATGGCATGTTGAAGGGCCCCAGGGGCAGGAATGTAAGAAAGCCATGCCCCCAAACAGGACACCATGAAGCCTTGCCAGGGAGCTGACCTAGGGGTGGACACCAGGAATGGCTGTGGAGAAGGGGTTAAGGTACCAGGATCTGCAATAATATTATTAATAATAAGGAATTGCCCCCCAAAAGTGTCCTAGTTTGAGGGGCCCTAAAATTACCCTCCTCTGTGGAACTCAGACCATGTGCACATCCCAGCAGAGCAACAAACACAAGTGGGAGCGAATACTAGAGCCATTTCCCACCCAGAGGCAGGTCGGGGAGGCCCAGACTATAAAACAGCCAATAGCCGGTCCTGGGTCTCAGCCTCCCTCTCCACTCCTGGCCTCTCACAGGATGAAGAGGGCAGATCTCAGGGATGAGCAGGGCCTGTCAGCCTAGTGCCACATGCATTCAGAGGTGAATCGCTGCAGCTGGCATCTGTGGCTTGGCTGGCCAGCTGCCCTCTCCCATTTCTTGGTGTCCACACCATCAGTCTCCTTTGGGGAATTTACTACCGCCCCAGAGTGGAAGGTCTCATCCAACCAACCAAAGCACTCTGCTCTAGTGCCAAGGCTGAGCACGTGGCCATGCCAGACCCTCTCCTGACAGCCATGCCAGACCCTCTCCTGGGAGGCTGACTCCTGACAATGAAACACAAAGCAACAGGAGCACACATATCCAACAGGACCAGGGGTCAGCCCATCAGTACCCTGATACTCAGTACCAAGGCAACCGTGGCTCCCACACAGCGTGGCCTATGGCTCCGCTTTCCTTCTGAACCTGTGAACTACTGCATCTTCTCACAGACTGAGGAAGATCCTCCCTAGGGAGGAGGTGCTGATCCCCCAAAATGAAGACGTTGGGCCAGAAAAAAACAAATGTTCTGCACTGCCCCCCGGCTGGTGAACATCACCATTGTGATTTGTTCTTAGACTGTTCAATCCAGGGGTGTTTTCCTAAGGAGAGGGTATGCTGCTTCAGCCTGAGAGCTTTTGCTCATCTAGAGTCCACTGAGAGAAGCAGAAGGAGATGGCAGCTTATGCCCTAGAGCCATACACATCCATAGAGTAAACTGCAAGAAGCATGTAACTTATATAGAGAGACTTACATTTACACTCACACGCGTGCATACATATATTGTGACCGTGTCAACTGTTTTATACCCAAGTAAATATATAACATACATGCTTGTGCTCACATATATTTATATATAGACTGGGCTTTGAAATGAATTTCTGTTTCCCCCTCAGAATTCATGGGCTGAGATTCTAACCCCGATGTGACAGTGTAAGAAGGCAGTGATGCAGCTATGAGGGTGAAGCCTCAGGAACGGGATTAGTGACCTTATTTAAAAAAATGTCCCACCCTCACAGAGACTAAGATGAGAAACAGCAGCCTGAAATGTGGGTGCGAGCTCTCAGAACACTACTATGCTGGCCTGTCTTTAGGCTGTTAGTGGCTTTACCAACAAATATGTAATCTACTCTGACACCAGGGCTCAGTGAAGATGAGTGGTATGCCAAAGAACATCCCACCCAGCCAGGGTCACTTAAGTACAGCCCACATGGACACTGGGTGAGTACAAGGAGCCAAGCTAGCATATGATCAAGCAGAACTGGGGACGGGAGTATCTGTGCTGACCTAGGGATGTCCCTCACATACAGTCTGAGAGTCTGACCCAGAGAGTCACAGAATTCAGCCCTCAGCCTGGCCTCCTGTCTATGCAAAGGCAAGTCTAATCTTATTTCCCCTTTTGAAAGTTTCTCATAACCAACTCTTAATTCCTATCCTGACCAGAGCCATGGATCCGGCCACTGTAGTTAATTCTGACTCCCCACAAACACAGACACTGGGGCAGAGAACAGCAGGCAGGCTCTCCATGTTCTCAGCAATTACCATGCAGTGAGAAGCTCAGGGCCTGCACCAAAGGCCCCAAAGCCAGACAAGGCAAGAGAGTCAATCCGGCAGCCTGCCCAGCAGAGTCAATAGCTCTGGGAATGAAGTAGTGGAGGCAGTGGTACTTTCTAGAACCCAAAAGTGCATGTGGCTGCATAGAATATGCAGGCAAATCTCTGGAGGATGAGACCCAAAGAGAATGTCTGAGGGGATCCCGTTGGCTAAAGGTTTATTCCAGTTTGAGGCCAGAGGTGTCCTACCCCCAGGAGGAATCTCTCCTCAGATGAGTCCAAATAGCTACTTAAAGGGTGTGGCTCATAGCAGACCATGTCCCGTGCCTACCACTACTGTGTAGCCCACTGTCCAGCTATGAACCAACACGCATGCACTGAACTGCTATGAGCGAGAAAAATAAAGTTGTAAGACAAACCTAAGCTCTTCAAAAGGCAAGTAGGTAAATGTTAGCAGTGGAGGCAGGGGTCATAGGCAAAAACACAAAAGCAAAAACTGAAAAGCTCTGATAGTAAATCCCGCTGTACTGAGGTAACTGACATGCAGTTGTGCCATGAGGAGACAGGAAAGCAGTACTTTTCTTTTTTTGTCTTGAATATTCTCCTAAAGAAGCACAAAGTGTCTCGTGAAGCTTATACTGCATACAACTGACAACTACAAAAGCCCCTAAAGACCACATGTGTCAATTTTCTATCCCACTTTCTGGAGCTGGGGCTGGGGGAAGGAGAGAACAAGCTGTTAACTGAATCATACCACATGTGTGCAAACTGCCCCTGTCACTACAGGACCGCCCATTGTCCAGCACAGACCCAAGAAAAGCACAACTAGAAGCTGATTGGGGAGGAGAGTTACTTCAGGCTGACCTCCTGGACAAGGTCAAAGAAAGAATGTGGGCTTTTAAAGTTCAACAGACTGAGTTCATATCTCAGCTCCACCACTGCTAACCTAGAGACCCAAGGCAAAATCCCTCCTCCTCAGGTCCTCATCTCCTCAGAGGCTAAATGAGATAGCCCTGGATATTCCCATCAGGTACTGAAGCAGGTAAGTGGCCCACATGATACCCAATCAAATGGCATGGTAACACCCTCCATCACCATACCGTGCCAAGGGGTAGCTGTGGGTCCTCTCTGACTTCCATATGTACTCAGTACAGGTAGAGTAGGCAAACCCTGGGGAGTAGGCAAAGTGGAGAAAAGTTCAGAAGTCTTTGCTTAACAAATGGTGGGTAAGACCTTCAAATATCACCAAACAACCCCTGCATTAAAGATGATTTAGCATGTAAAGGAATATGAATTATTCATGAATTGAAAGACTTGGATACAATTTACATAATTCACATTCACAAATAAATACAGAGATGAAATCCTCCGAGTTGATAAACACACTCAAAGGACAGCTAATTAAAATGCCAAGGAAAGGGTACTGACTGATTTCAGGTAAAAATTATTTAAACTGATTCCAGCATTTATACAGAAGAACAGGGGCCAAGAAGGGCCAAACTCTCTTGAAAAACAGGAGACTTGCCTTGCCATGGACTTAGAAAGTTATGGTAACACACAAAAAAAGCCCCAGGCACATATGAAAACCTAGGTAGTATCATGTATCTGTAGAGGGAAAATACCTAATCAATGAAGCTAGAACACACAGGAGGAAAAAAATCAGAGTTCTGTTCTGTGTCAAACATGAATAACAATCCACATGTATTCAGGTCTTAAATACATGAATAAAAACTTTGAGAAACATAAAAGCTCCTCCTCACTTAAGTCGGCAGTTCCTGAGTGCCCATGTGATAGCAGGCAGCGTAAAATTATTAGGCTGTGAGGGCACCATGAAATAACAGAGAAAGTCCAATTTAACAACAACAACAACAACAACAAAAACCCCAGCAATTTTGTTTTTCTGTGTATCTAAAGATTCCACAAAGAAAATAAAAACAAACAAAATGTAAATCTGGAAGCGATAAACAGTGTTGGTGGTGCATTCAACTGCTGACAAAAATTAGTACACAAACATAAAGCCAAAAAGTAACAACAAAAAACCCCACAAAACCCCAAAAACCCCAAATTGATAGAAAAGTAGACCTGATTCAAAACAGTGAAAGAATGGTGAGTTAACATGTAAAAAGATGTCTGTGTCCTCGTACCGAGACGCTAGGTAAGGCCACTGCAGCATCTCACGCCTGCTGGTTACTGCTGAGTAGAGACCAGCTACCGAGATATTAAAGCTAAGCAAGTTGCCCTTTGATTTTGATAGAGTTAGGTGACAGGTGAGACTGGGATCCAGGCAAGGAAGAAGAAGGTGATAAACTCTTCAGTGTGTCTCTTGTGTGTGTGTGTGTGTGAGTGTGTGTCTGTGTGTGTGTGTGTGTGTGTTTGATGGAGGCCACCACGACAGGTCTTGCTGCGTAACTTGGCTGCAAGCTGTTGTGGTGTGTAATCTGGCTTTAGAGCCATGCTCCCTTTCCCTCCCTGCGCTGGCCCTCCCCTCCCCCACTGAGATGTGCCTGCCTTTTTGGTTCCAGTGAGGAAGCTTTGAATCTGGGCTAAGCTCTTCCTACCAAGCTGTCTCCACTCCTTCAGCACTTTTACCTGCTCCACCCTCCATCAAGCTGAGGGTCACCTGCCTAGAGGAGGTGCGCACCTGAGTACAGCATGAGGACCCACCCACCATCCCCACATCCCTCCAATTCCCAGAAAGCACTGGCAAATACACAGGGAACCATTCCCCTTCTGCAGGAATCCCTATTCTTCCTAAGATCCGCACCTGCCTTCAGCATGTCATGTGGTAGTGGCATTTAAGAAATGTGTCATTGAAATTTGACTCGCTCTAGTTTGTGGTTTGTCATGGGAATTCTGAAAATACTAAGTAATTAGGATGTCAGGGAGTGGGATAGTAAAATTCTCTTCTCTTCCAGGGAAGAGTTCTAATTAGGAGCAGGTTGTAAGATCTCTAACTTCTAAGCTCAAACTAGAAAGAGCAGGTGCACCAACAAACTGCTGCCATGCTTGCAGAAAAGATAAACATATTTGGTTTATTGTAAATGTATTCCAGATCCATGCTGTGTGCATGACACAGACCATGGCCTACAAAGAGGTCCCCGGCTCAAACCAAGCTAGAATCATTCTGAAGGCATCACAGGCAGTTATACCACCTGTGGCCAGCAGGTGGCGAGATGAGAGGGGCCAGGAGCCCAGGCTGCTGAGTGCTAGTCACTGGTCAGAAGGCACTAAACATCTATGGCCACGGAGTCTTCATATAATTAATATGTGTGCAGTGGGCAAACCAAAACGGTAGGATGAAACTGTGAAATAGGAAAGAGAAGGTTGGAGGGAACAGCAAACATGACAGCACTCGTGTAGACTGAGACACCAGGGAAACACACACAAGTACTTGGCAGACACAGATCCTGGCAAAGGAATGGAAAAAGCATAAGGCCCTGTCCCACAAGACGGTGACAGAGTAATTCTTAACATTCCAATGGTTCTTGTCACCAGAAAGTGAATCAGAATACCTGACCCAGCTTTCCTAAAACACCATGTGACTGGTAACACTAATCATTACAGTGCCCCTCTCCCTGACCCCCCTCAGTATCCCACCCCCAGCTATGAAAATACCCACCTCACCTCAGACCAGTCTCACAGGAAAAGAAACCGATGCACTCAGGGTATCACAGAGCTAAGATAAGGGGTAACCTTGACCCCCAGGGTATCACAGAGCTAAGACAGTAAGGACCATGAAGAAGACCATCCATCCTAACAGCCTGGACTGGAGAAGAAGCCCCAGTCTTAAGAGACACATGAGTCACTCAAGGTCACACAAGACTCTAACAAAGAACAGAAGGCAGATGAGACTCACACTTCTTCCTTCAAAGCCAGAAAAGTTGCCCTCTCCACACACACACACTCAAAAGTCCTTCTTAAAAGTGGATCACTCCACAGGAGATGCGAACTACTGCCATGCAGCCTCACTGAGGATGTCTTTCTCCTGCCCCCAGGCTCCTCCTGGACCATGCTTGGCAGCTGACGGCCCTGAGCCAGTGGCAGGATGGAGCCTGGGGATGAGCCAAACAACTGTGCTGAGTAGTCTGAGCTCTGGTGAAGAGAGACGGGGGAGGCAGTAGTAAGGACGAAAGAAGCAGATAGGAATTACATTTTTATCCAATTTGTATAACTAGGAAGTACTTGTGCATGCATGGTCACCAGTGTCACACATGAGAGAGGATATTTCCAAGCCAGCCCATCCATTGACACTTTCTCTAGAAAAATTCATCTCCCTTTGTCCTTTTTCTCATCCTGGAGCCTCCTGGAGCCTGGGCGAGTGTGGCCAGACTGCTGGCTGCCCAGTCCACAGCAATCCCTCAAAAGCAGCAGCCTCCCCCCCCCTCGCCCCCCGCTCCTGTGTCCTTGCCTCCTCCTCTTCCTGAGAGCCACCTAAGTGAGCAGGGAACTGACCTCCACACCCCCATCCCACTCCCACCATGCTACAGACTGTGCCTGCTTTCAGGAGCAATAGACGAAACTCAGAAACCACCCTCGGTGCCCCCACCAACACAGGGGCACAGCTGCGCGGTCTGACTCACACCCACTGATGCAGGGTCCCCGGTACAGGAACTTCAGTGTGCCTTTCCTTAGGAGAAGGAGGCAGTGGCAGACGTTGCCAGCTTCCTAGAAGCAGAGCATGTCTCTCCTGGAAGACTGACAAGTTGAAGCCTCCATTCCGCCTCCATGGACAAGAGGAAAAAGGGGACAGAAAGCTGCAGGGGTTGGGAGGGTGTTGCAATTTTTAAAAGCGCTTACCTTTGGGCAAAGATGGGTAAGATAGCATGAGGAGGAAGTAGAGGATATTCATAGTGTGGGAAGCAAGGAGAAGGAGCAACAGAAGACTCAACGGTAAGGACTTACCCAGAATATCACATTGAAGAGGAACATCCTGTACTTCAAGCAGCTGAGACAGCCCCTGGCCATGCTGCACTTCTTAAATTCTAGGAGGAACACAAAGGACAGGTCCAGGTAAAACCAAGTACTTGCTGCCTTTGGGCGCATTGTACTTGTCAGTCTTAATGCCGGCCTCCGTGTGGCTCTGATCCGCTAACCGGCGGTGCCTTAGAAGGCTCCAGCCATGAAGCCCCTGCCCAACGGGCGGCCAGAGGTGGAGGACTTGGCAAAGTCCGAGTCCTTTCTGTCCAAAGATAGACTCTGGAGGATCGAAGAATTCTCCCTACTCTACTTCTCCATGCTCACCTCGTTCCCGTGAGGGCACAAGGGGCAGGGGGACATTGCTCCCAGAGTGGGACGAAGGGGGCACCCCGATCGGGCATGGGTGCTGAGCGAGCGGACTTTGGAGCTTCCCATGCCCCCCTCTGCACCCGAGAGCACTAGCGGAGTTACCAGCTGAAGGGGGGTGGGGTGGGGGGGAAAGGGGTTTCACTGCCTCTGGGACCGCGCCTCGCTTCCAGCCTCAGCCCGCTGGCCCGGGAGGGCTCTGCGGCACCGCTATAAGCACGCTTGGGGAGCCGGCTCGCCAGCATAACTAGGTTTCTTTGGAGAGGCTGCAATTTGACTGCTCTTTCCCAGGTGGCTGCACCGCCGATGGGACGCTGCACTCGAGGTGAAAGGGCACCAGGATCCAGGCTCCACAGGCGCGCCTCTTCCAGCCCGGAGTCCCACCACCTTGCGGGAGCTGGGCCTCCCTTGCTTCGCGATTTTGCGAAGCCGCTGCTGGCTCTGAGCTGCCGGGGTGGACACGGAGCTGCCGGGGTGGACCCGGGGCAGAGCCTCAGGATACGCTGTAGCTGCAACCGCTGGGTTTGCCCTGAGGAATCCCAACCCCGACTCCCGACTCTGAAATAGTCTAGAGGCCCTTCACCCGGCTCTGGGCCCCGCCCCCTGCTTTGCATCCAACCAATGGACTCATGGTCTGTCTGGCTCCAGTAGGAGAGCTACCCCACTTCCCAATGACACAATATCTTTAATAGCATTAGCGGTCTGCTTGTGTGCCTAAACTAGTGTGGCCAGAGCCCTTCTAAATGTCGAGGGCTCAGTGGCTGGGAATGAACGAACACCTCCATGGGAAAGCACTGGTCTCTTGCCCCTGCAAGGGCTGCGAGTAGAGGGGGAGAACTGGAGACACCAAGAACCCAAGGAAGCCAGAGGATAGGTCTGGGGAGAAAGGCTGGAAGGAAACCAAACTGCTGCCAGGCTGGCCACCGTCCCCTACGAACATTGGGCCTGTCTAGCCTGGGGCACATGGTCCCAAGCAGTACCTTTACACACACACACACACACACACACACACACACACACACACACCACGCTTTTGCACAAGTGAGAATGGCTACTGCACACCGGTAGAGAAATTGCAGCAGAGATACAAGGTGTAGGAAAGCGCCCTCTGGCCTCCACGGGGTGCGCCGCCCTTCCTGCCCCCTCCAGGCACAGGGGCTCCAAGAGACTCCTGCAGCTGCGCAAGCCCCGCCTCCGTGTTCCCTAGTGAGACTGCAGGCTTCAAGGGGCAGGCAGCTCAAGTGGGGCACTGCTTTTGCTAGCAGTAGAGCAGGGTAGCAATGCTTTAGGTCACAACCCGGTCCTCTGGGAGCCAAGGTCAGAGAAAAGACTGGAGGTATATGTGCCAGCCAGGGGAACATCTAAAACAGCCCTTGATCCTCTTGTAAAGCACTGCAATAAAGATGGTCTCCCCTGGGCTTACGCAACCTGGGGCCACCACGGTTCGATAAAAACTAGAAGACTGGGGGGAGGGGAAAGGGTGATAGAGACCGAGTCTCTCCTTTGTGCAATGAATCAGTGTGGGAGCTAAGTTTTGCCAGGCTCCCAGCATCTAATAAGGAGCTCAGGCTCTGAAAGGCACTCCATAGGGACAGCTAGATGGATGATGCCCTTCCAAGAGGTAGAGATGTCTACCCTGGAACCCTCAACCTGGGCTCCAAGGGGGAGCCCTTGAGGAAACACAGGAGCTCTACTGCCTGCCCTCTGGGCAGCAGAAAATCCAATTAGGAAGTTACTGGAGGCACAGATAGACTCAGATGGCTGTGGCTGTGCCGAGAGGGGGACAGTGACTCTAACTAGGGGGACTTCACCTTTACTTGCCCCACCCACCCTAGAGGTGATAACTCTGAGATCTGTTTTGACTATTCTGGGTCCCTTCTGAAGGGTGAAGTCAGTAGCAAAGCTCTGTGTGAACAACCACCACTAACATCTCTCTTTTGGGGACCAATGGTCCTGGGATATTGTCTGCAGAAAAAAAGAGCAAATGCCTAGTTGGGTCCTGTGGGAATACCAAGCAGTCTGACCAGGAAAGCTAACACCTCCTGTCCTCTTCAGCCTCACTGCCTGCTCCAGGATGCAGGGTTACAACTTCTCTCTCAGAGCATTACTTCTGGTGAGGGCACCCACCAGCTGAACTAGAGTCAGGACAGCTGCTCTGCCCTGCCAGCTCATGCCTGGTTATTCCCCCTGTCAGTGTGGAGTCCAGGATACCCAGGTTTGTTATGTGTGAAGTGAACCAACAGGGGTGAGACCAGTCAGAGCAGACAGGGTCTGAACACAGCATGGTACCGTTATATCTCAGGTGGAATGAGATGCCCCCAAGGGTCCCCATGCTAGCCGCTACCTTGTTAATCTTTTCCCATGTCTTCGCCCTAGTTCATACCTGCACTGGTCACACCAGTATCCCCTGGCCCCTGGACTACTCCATCATTGTGTCTGATTAGAAATGAATATATACCTCTAGGGCTTGGGACCAGACAGCCAGATGCTAACAGGCAGGCAAGAGAAGAAGGCTGTCCAGTGTCACGGCCCTGCTCCCCCTGGTCATGCTTGTCAATGCTACAGTGAATGAAGTCTCACTGTGACACCTGGGCTGAGCCACTATCAGACTAATAAGGGAAAATGCAATGCATCAGCCCTTACATTCACCAGGCTGACCCTACCACATAGGTGTGGTGGCCGTTCTGTTTTATGGAATAGGAAACAGTAGGCTTGGGTAGCTTTCCAAGCCCAGTGTCCTCCTCTCTTGGATTTTAAACACTTGCTGCCCTTGGGAGTCTTCCAGTCCAACAGAAAAGGCACAAGACGGAGCCTGAGGTAGCATGTCCCAACTTGGGGTTAGGGATGGGGTTATGAGGTAAAAGGATGCTGAATTAGGGGAACAGGGAGGAAGATGGCTAGGGTGGTACTCTGGACAGGACAGGTAGTCAGCAAAAGGCGGTAATAAAGGATGGAGAGAGGGAAGTACAGAAGAATGCAGTGAGGAAGAGTGGGACTTTACCCTGTCTTAGGACAAAAGCAGATGGAGCCTGATCGCACCCATCCCCTTGAAAGAACCATCCACTAGCAACAGATAGGTCACTATGGGCAGGCTCCTGAGCATAGATACCAGGATGGATGGGACCAGGGGTCCCAGGAGCTCACCAGCTAGCTAGCTCTGGAAACCAGCCTTCTCTCTTGGCTCTCCTTGTACCCACGGAAGTCCAACAGAGTGATGCAGAGCCCACACAGCAGGCTGAGCGGGGAGCTACCCTGTGGCCCTGCCTTGGATGAGGGCTTTTGACGTGGGTAGGGGAAGGTCCTGAATGTGGCCCACTCGGGAAGCAGTTGAGGGGACAGGCCTGGGTGAGAACAGGTGTTACTTTGCAAGCTACTTTAAGTACTTTATGAAAGTTGGAGCCTGTGGCCACCTTGGGGCTTAGCTACCTATGGCCTGGGAAGCTGTGCCTGGCAGCAGGGGGAACAGAGAGACAGTGAAAGGCTAGCACTGTCTGCCACAGTTCCTTCCATCTGGGATTCGAGAAGCTACCCTCCCAGTCCCCTCAATCCTCCGCACCCTAGCAGGTCCAGAGGAGCCTGAAAGCACAGGCTGCCTTGAGGGGCTCTCTGCATGCAGAGCAGCTTTGCCTCTCCCCCTGCTTTTAGTTTTTTAAGGAAAAAAGAAAAGAGTACAGCAAGTACAGAATTCTCAAAGAAGGGCAAGAAAAGTGTGAGAAGCCGGCATCCCAGATCTGACTAGCAGCCAGGGAACACGGGCTTCCCGGAAATGCCAAGCACTCTGTGCCTCTACAGAAAGTCCCAGGCTCCAGGTGAGACAGGGCTCAGTCCCCCATGTTTTCCTCACCAGGAGTGGCTCAAGCTGGCCACTCCTGTATGTGACAGTGTGTTGCAGAATCCCACAGCCCTGAGCTGAGCCATGAAACTGTGAGAATAAATTGTAAAAATGAAATTTTAGGTCTCAACATGAAAGATTCTTAGGTTCAGAGTTACAATTTAAATTCAAGTGTTAGCTGCCCCTGGGGTGCATTCCAAGGACTTGAATAAACATTTCAAAAGCACAAAAGACCCAAGATAGAGACAATAAAACACCTGGGTAAACAGAAGTCACTTAAAAGGAATTCTCCCAGGAGCGAGATACAGATATACTGGAATGGAGACTGGATGAAAACCAGGCTTGGGAACGGATGTTTGAAATCTCTTTTATTGTCTAAGAAGCAATTAACTGTCTTTGTGAACTTTATATATAACCATCCTTTTTGGTCACTTGTGGTGCCTCTTTCTCTATTGAGAGTGGAGGGCCCCGGTGCACCGGCTACTGTTATTCCACCTATTCATCTAATAAACCTCATGCGATTGCAGCGATTTTCTTCCGTGGGTATTTCTGAAAGAGCACTTTCCATGGGTTTGGATCCTTAGAATCCAACAAAACTAGACTAAAGGGGAGACCAAGGTGCTGCTTGTGGGGACCAGGAATAAGCAGGCTGGGCAACCACTGTAGAGGGCAGGTTCTTGACCCAGGTCCTAAATGCCACATTTGGAGTCTTTGGCTGTAGGAATGCTGTCAAGCAAACTCCTTCAGAGTGAGTGAGTGGTGGCTAGCAGAGGCCCACCTTCCAGAAGTCTATTTGGAGACTCCCTACACAGGGGCCACTCCCCTATTTGCTAAGGAAACAAAAACACAGCTGGAGTTTGTATTCACAATGGAAGCCAACACTGACTGAAGAGCTGGAGAGTGGGGAGCTAAGTGAACCTGGGCACCGGCTACTCCAGTTATCCCAGCCCTTGGGAAGCTAGGTCAGGACAATGAGTTTTAGGCCCTGCTAGGCTACACAGTGAGGGGTGATGGGAGCAAGGAGGGAGGAAGGGAGAGAGAGAGAGAGGGAGAGAGGGAAGGTGGGAAGGAGGAATGGAGGGAAGAAGGGAAGAAGGGAGGGAAGGAGGGAGGGAGAAGGAAAGGGAGTTTAAAGATACATTAAAAAAAAAAAATCTGCTGCGTGTGTTTCCTAAAACTAATGAGGACAACAAATAAGGTTTGCCTCAGTGGGAGGGCTCATAGTTCTAAGAAGGGATGAATTAATTGTTTAGTTCATATCACAAATCAGGGCAGGCTGCATCTTCTAGAGAGTGGCTCTCTCCCTCGAAGTTCTATATTATACATACTGTCATGACTCACCTGCCTCCGCTCTGGTTCCTAGGCTTCTAAAAGACAATAGTGGTCACCTGGTCAATACACACACACGCACACGCACACGCACACACACGCACGCACGCGCTCACACACGCACACACACACAGCTGCCCCCACTGTCTGTCACACTGACTATCACATGGTAGCTGCCTAGAAGAAAAGGCTACCATGCTGAAGCTACACAGTTGAGCTCCAAGTTCATTCATCTAGAGGATGGGATTCAAGCCAAAATCTATGGAATTGTTCCTGGAAGGGAGGCCACCTGAGGACATCAGACTCTGATGAGGCAGTCCAGGAAACACCCAGCAACTGATGGTGGAAATGTCATGATGTTAACTGGTATGCTCATAACCATCACCCCGATACATGGCATGTCCTTGAATGGATGGGTAAACAGGCAGTAAGTTAACCTATGGGTCCACAGAACCATTCTCGAAGATGAGTCCAGAGACAGGAAGGTGGAAAAAGTAAAAGAGACAGGAGCAAGACAAGGCAAGACTGCCCCTGGCCTGCTGCCTGTGCTGCATGTATGGAGCCTGGCAGAGGGGCTCCAAGGGCAGGGCAGACAGGGGCACCTCTACCTGCAATTCAGTCCCAGCAACTCATGTGAATGGCATAGTGTTACATGCCAGGCTTCAAACTCAAGAGCAAAGCTACTTCTGGCTCTGCCAGAGCCTGGCTGCTGGGGAAGTGTCATCATTCAGAGACCCTTCAGTGGACATCAGCACCCAGGGAAGCATGTGGGCCAAGGCATGCTTGGTACCTCTACGCAACTCAGGCATCTTAGCCTCTAAGCAATGGGACCACAGCTATGGACCAGTTCACTCCTGACCTAGCCATGAGCACTGAAATATGGCTTATGACCTCGAAGTTACAGGGACTGTCACAAAGCCAACCTCACCCCCTGAAAACCAGCTCACTCACACCAGACATCTTTAGGGACTGAGTCATCTGGGACCGGATCTATGAATAAGAACGGAGATGGCAAAGCTGTTTCCACATACCTAGTCCATCCCAAGTACAGGGAACAGGTCTACTGAGTGAGCCATGTGCAGCCACCTGGGCTTTGGGCCTTTGCAGAGCTAGAGAAGCTGGAATGGGCACTCCGCTGTCCTGTGTCTGTGCTTCTCATTTCAGCTGGAAACTCAGACAGCAATGCATACTTTCCAAGCTGCAGGTAAACTCCGAGATCCGAGGTAACGAATATAATTGTAATACATACAGCACAGAGTCAGGGCCTCAGAAAAACACCCAGCACACAGGAGCATCATGATCAGCAATGATTATAGTAAATAGAGTGCCCATCCCTGTCTGGTTAGGCTGGGGTTAAACAGAAAAACCAGACACCCCACCACCAACATTCAGTGCCTTGTGACCTTGTTCCTAAGACTGAGAACATCAGTTTCTCCCCTGACAGCTGGTGACACCTGGGTGCTCACTTGGCCCTCACCTATTGTCAGAGTCCCAAGCACAGACATAAGACCCCTCCTGTCCATCCTCTCCATGTGGCTGTCATGGGCATCTTGGATTTCACATCCCCCACAGAGACTGACTCACCGAACTCTTTCCTTTCTTGATGAATAGCCTGAATGTTTAGCACACTGTCTAATCCAGAGTCCCCACCCTCATCCCAGACTCCACTGTGCTCCCTGCCAATCCTATCTCAGTGTCTCTCTCCACATCTTATGATGCTACAGACACTGTAGTCCATGCTGCTTCATTGTTCCCTGGGACCTGCACAACCCTCAGCAGAGCCCTCCAGGTCCAGCTCCAGGCACATCCTCTTACCAAAGCCTCTCTGCTTTAACCCCTGCAATGCTATCTCATTCTAATCGTGTGCTCATGTGTGCAGACAACACACATGTGAACATGTTTGCTCAATCCAAAGTCTTAAAACCACATTTAGGAGCCTGGCATGGCAGTACACACTTGTAATCCCAGCTCTCGGGAGATGGAGACAGAAGAATAGGGAGTTCAAAGCCAGCCTTGGCTACATAGGGAGTTTCAGGCAGCCTTGGCTGCAAGAGACCTTGTGTCCAAGTTTGTAAAAAGCCTTAAAGGTCCCAATGGACCCTGCCTCCCTTTCCAGCGCATTCCCAGCCACTCTGTCTTGCTCTCAGGCTCCAGTGAACACTCCAAGCTCTGTCCTCTTCTTTGAGCTTCTGCCCCTGCTGTTGCTTCTTCGTGGCCACCCTACAGCATCCACTGCCTGACTCCACTCATCTCATCAGTAAGTCTCTGGACTCCTTCACAAAGGTCTTTCTTCTGGCTTCCTGGGTTGCCTACCTGTGGCTGCTAAGCTCGCCTGACCATTATGTCCCCAGAGCACAATCTTCTCTTTCTCCCATAGTATTCATCACAGTTTGCAAGTATGTGTTTCCAAGTGACAATTTCCGGGCTGGGTCCCTCGCATTGCACTGACCGTCCAGAGCAGCAGACTGGCCTTCCTCACTGTAGCACATGCAGCACTCAGGACTGTGGCCGACCCACAGGCCAGCCTAGAATTAACTGGTGAAGCAAATGCACAAAAGTACAAAGGAGGGCATGCATGGGGGAGGGCTTGTGGGAGCCCCCTACTGCCCAGTCAGTCCCTCAACTACAAACCACATACACTAGACTGGCACATTCTGTATGGAGCTCACAATGTGGAAGGAGGCAGAAGAGCATCCTGGGAGGAAGAGCACTGGCTAAAGTTTCCGTGGAGCAAAGGTGGGGTCCACACCACATGCTGGCTGCCATGTGGTGGATGAGACTGAAATGAATAAGAATGGACCTGAGATTGGAGTCTAGGAAGCCATTGGGGGCAGCAAGAACTTACAAACCCACTTTCTTGTCACCAGCTCTAACCCGCACTTTCCTGGACTACACAGACCCAACCAATCACCCTCTTCCTCCCCTCCTGGCTGCTTTCTTGCCCATAACTTCATTTCCTTGGCACCCTGACTTGCTCATGCCCACAGTTCAGCAGGTCATGTGTCTTGGCGACCCCAGAGAGACTTCAGAGTTAAAGCTCAGTTTCCTGGTCTTTCCTACCCCTCCCAGTCTGACCTGCTGAAAGCAAGCATCCACTCAGTTTCCTGGTCTTGCCTACCCCTCTCAGTCTGACCTGCTGAGCGCAAGCATCCACTCTGTCCCCACAGGGACTCAGCCCCTTAAGACATTTTCCCAGGAGAGACCCCGGTGGCCAGGCCCTTCTTTCATCCTCAGGCCAATCAATCACCACCCTGTTGGATCTTCTATAAAGGCCTGGTGTGTGAGGCATTGTAGTGGACAGGCAGATGGACCTGCAGCTCCACACAAGGCCGTACTGGGCCACTCAGTCCCAGGAAGCAGAGGAAAAAGGAAGAACGTATTTGGTATTAGTACTTATCGAGGAGGGCAGGTGGCTTAGGAAGGATGAGATATGGCACAGGGCTCGACTCAGGCAAGTGTGGTGAAGCCGAGGTTTATTGCCATGCACTAGCAGAAATTTACTGACCCACCATATCTCATATTCCCAAACCACTCCATGGAGGACAGAGACTCGCCGGCTGGGGTGGTGCTCTCTGAGCCAGCATCCAGCCTGCCAGCAAGCTGGCCTTACAGCTGGGACCTTCTGCTGACTTCAGGGGCTACTGTCTCCTGTCCCTCATCCCTGGTTCCCTCTACTGTGCCTGGAGGCTATAGGGATGGTGCTGGAGTCGCCTGGAGGAGACAGAACAGAAGAAGCACTTAGCAATGCTCTACAGTTAAGAAGATGGAAATGTACCAGATGTCTGCTCTGCTCAGAAACCATCAGAGGTAGTCATGTGTGTTTCATCTCCACTAGAGGGCATGGGCCTCCCTGTTACATGTCTGAAAACTGTCCTTTGGTTCTTTCTCTCCTCCCTCTTCAGGCTGGCTCAAGTCAGTGAAGGTGCCTCCAGCTGGAAGTTCATCCTGAAAGCACTCAGTCCTCCCAAGACCTCCACACAGCTTTCCTCAGGTTAAGTAGCGCTTGAAACCTCCAGCAGTTCTAGAAAGTCTTTCCAAAGTTTTAGATTGAGTCAACAGAAATTTATCCCAGTTGTGTCCCAATCAAATTGGACATATGCCCAACCATGACCCAGTAAGCTATGCTTCCTCCACACGTGCCCAGAATGCATGTTCTGTACCCACACACCACTCAGAAGGCACAGGCACACACGCACTCTCTGCCTCCAGCTCCCTCCCTGTTACTGCCTCCACCAGCCAGGCCAGGCTTCTGCCTGGACTTCTCCTCACCCTGCCATGTGCTGAGCATCATTGTCCCAGGGCAGAGTCATCATCCACGTGTGTGACACCCATAGTACTGTCCACTGCCTGCCTGGTGTGCTTTACCTCAATGGATGCCTCCCTACCATCTTGGCCTCCTCTGCAGGCCATGCATCTACAGCCAGCTCCAGATTCAGCCATCTCCAGAAACTATAAAAGAGCTCAAATGTCCATCCTAGACTCTGTGAGCCTCTGTGTGTCCAGGTGGCTGTGCATTACTCATTCCTCAAGCTCTGGTCTCAAGAGGTCTTCTAATATCCCAGCCAGACCAGACTCCAGTGCACACCTGCTCTGCCCCTTCCCTATGGTTGCCACAGGAAATGCCAGCCACATCCATTGTTGGTTGGATCTAGCAGGGACAGGCACTGCGCAGCCACCTCCCTCCTCCTCCTCTTCCTCCTCTTCCTCCTCCTCCTCTTCCTCCTCTTCCTCCTCCTCCTCCTCTTCCTTCTCCTTCTCCTCCTCTTTCTTCTCCTCTTCTTCTTTCTCTTCCTCCAACTCCTCTTCATCCTCCTCCCCAGGCCTGCATAGGAGGAAACCCTTGACAAAGGCACCCACACCGCACTCACCTCCTGAAGAGATGAGCTTGAAACAAGTACACTGAGTCTGAGGGCCAGACAGAAGAAGCAAGGCCTTAGCTGCTGTCCAGACTACCCAGGCAGGAGGCTGCAGTTCTCTGAGCACAGGGCATACGGTGAATGGTGAATGAATGAATAAATAAATAAATGAGTGAGTGACTGAGTGAGCTAGTGAGTGAGTGAGTGACTGAGTGACTGAGTGAGTGACTGAGTGAGCTAGTGAGTGAGTGAGCAAGTGAGTTAGTGAGTGAGTGAGCAAGTGAGTGAGTGAGTGAGTGACTGAGTGACTGAGTGACTGAGTGAGTGACTGAGTGAGCTAGTGAGTGAGTGAGCAAGTGAGTGAGTGAGTGAGTGAGTGACTGAGTGAGCTAGTGAGTGAGTGAGCAAGTGAGTGAGTGAGTGAGTGAGTGACTGAGTGACTGAGTGAGTGACTGAGTGAGCTAGTGAGTGAATGAGTGAGTGAGTGAGTGAGTGAGTGAGTGAGCGAGCGCACTTATATTTTCTTGTCCATGTAATGAAGCTGAGTGTGATCATGAAGGACAGATGATCTGGGAATTTTCCTATGTACTAGAAGACACTGCCCTTCAGAACAGCCACTCATACTCACACTCACACTCCAGCTGACTAGCACGTCATAGGAATGTGAAAGAAACAAAAGAAACCCTGAATAAGTTAATCGGCCACTAGAGTTCCTCAGCACCCACAGAGTGCCCATCCTGGGTTGGCCACCTTGGTGTCATCAGAGAACATCCCTGCTCAGTCTGTGTCTCAGGAAAGAGTGGACATCTCCTGTCCACTGTGAGTATTGAGAGGTCCTGTTCACAAGGGAAGAAGGCTACACGACAGTGACTTGTGTGGGGAGGCTTACACAGTGTCCTATCAGGAGGAACATGGGGGGAGGGGAGTTCCAGCACAGGGATGGCATAGGCAAAAGCAACATTTCTTAGGACTTGTTCTCTTTAAGGGACTTTCATACTTCTGATTGTATCTGATCCTCACACCAGACCCCTGCGAGATAAGTGGGGAACACATCCCAAGTTCTGAATGAAAAATGAGTTTGTAGAGCGGGTGGAACTACGTCTCCTGACTTCTAAATCAGACCTAGCAGTGTTATCTGAGGCTATGCTTCTGTGTGCAAGGCTGGCCTGCATGGAGCTGTACTTCATACCATCCTGCACACACAGAGATGAACAAAGGAAAGGAAACAATCTGGGGTGAAAGGAAGCAATCCTCCTCCGTCAGGATCACCAAGCTACGACAATCATGCAATTTCCACATCCACTGCAACCTCAGGGGACACACACAGCCCATCTATCCTGGGAAACATAACAGACACTGCTTGCCCCGAACACCACCTTCATCACCTCTGTCTAGGGCTCCCTTTTCCTTTCACACTTCACAGACTATGAACACAGACACTTTGCCAAATGAAAGCAACGACAGGCCCTGTCTTCCAAAACCATGGTCCAGCAGAGTAGAAATAATAAAACTGCAATAGATACTAAGTGCTTACCAACCAGCCCATGGGGAAAGCCCTGATCCACAATGCTTACTGATGGCCACCATGGCCAATTGCAAACAACCCATTAACACCAGCTGGCAAATTCCCTGATTACTTACTCTTATGAAGCTCTCAATTGGCCATCTAAGCAGACTTCAGCAAAACACTGTAACAAACACAGCCCCATCCAGGGCCCTCCACCCCCACCCCAATCCCAGTAAAAGTCTCAGTGGTTAGAGTTTGGGGCTTAGTGATGGAGGCTGAACAAGGCACAGGGAAAACAGGACAGGGAGCTTTCTCAGTCTGCTGGGGCGTCCTCACAGAGACCATGAACCCCAGAAAGACAACTGCAGTCATCCTGTCCCATGAGGCAGGCCAAGTCTGTGCTCTGGGCAAAACCCTACAGCTTCCCACGGCCCCCAGAGTAAAAGATGAAGCTCTTACAAAAATCCATCCATCTCTTCCTCCCTCCCTTCCTACCCTCCTCACTCTGGCCAGCCACCCATTCTGTTCTCTTACTTCAGAGCCTGAATTCAGCCTAGGTGTTCAGTCTATCTGAGTATTCTTTCCTCAGATCTCCACACTGCTAATTTGCCTGCCCCTTAACCTTCATTCAGATGTCTCCTTCTCTAGGATGTCCCCAGCACACTCTCTTCTTCCCCACCTTCTGCTTCCTCCAATCCACTTATTTCTCAAACAGAATGGAACATGTATTTTTACTAGAGAAACTGTTTATGATGTCAACCGACTAGAACCACCTTCAGAAGGGCAAAGGTGTATCTGTCCTGTTTCCTGACACATTTCCACAGCCAAGAACAGACCTCTACATGTATGTGGGGGGGCAGCGGCAGGGGGGTCTTCACATTTTTCTGCATCAGTGAATGAAGGCAGACAGGCCTGGAGGTGGTTTCCCTTAGCTACCATCTTGATTTTCTTAGAGGGGATAGCTAGGCTGAAGGTTATTCCCTGCTCAGCAGAGACCCCAGATGCCCTGGCTCTTCCACTGGGATGTAGGACAGGTGTCCCCTGTCCTAACTCTGCACTTCACTTGCTTTCTTCATTTAGGCTGTAATGGGGCCCTATATGGCTAACCTGGACCAGCAGAATGTCCCAGGCCAAACAGGATGAAAAGCCTGAAGGCCTCCACTGAGCTGCAGTGGGAGATCTGAGGTGAGGATTGATGTGTTCCTCAAAAGGTCCAGAGAAGACAAGCCCTCTGTACCCCCTGACACCAGTTACATGCCTTCAGCCACTTTGATCCCCCATCCCCTACTCTGAATCAAGAAGAACCCCCCAACCCCAATGCTCTCTATCTCAGTGGTTAGGGCCAAGCAGCTACTCCATCATGCCTCTGGCAGGCTCCTCACATGCAAAGCAGACAGCTCATATGGCTATTTTAAGTTCTGCAGGCCCAGCTGTAGCACATAGCCACAGCAGAAGATTGAGAAGCTAGGCTCACTGAGGGGGCTGACCTGGAAGTCAGAAAGAGACTGGTCATGCCCTTACACAGCCCTTGGTACAGAGACCAGAAACTCCCAGGCCACACCTTCCAACCTACAGGTCATGGGAACATGGTGAGTCAGGGGCTGCTTCAGGCACACCCATATTCCATTTCTGAATGTGACCCCAGTCTCCACAGCAAAAGGTCTCCTAGCCCCGCCCTACAATTCTCAGACGTTCCAAGGAAGCAAAAGCTAGTACAACAGTCAGATAAAAACCCAGCCCCAAGAGATAAATTCTATGATATCTGAAATGGCTCCCACCCCTTCCTAACATGGAGTCCCCCCCAGCACTGTGCCAGGTACAGGCCACACTCAACATTCTAAAGCCAAAGGTGAAGTCTAGAAATAAGCTTTGTCATTATCATTTTTACTGATGTCCTCCAACCTCACCGGACACCAAAAACTAAGAATAAAGACCGCAGAACCAAGGGACCAATGGAATTTAGCAACAAAAGTCTGCCACTCATGGAACTACACACAGGCACCATCCTTCTGTAGTACATGGTGGCCATATTCCAACCCATATACCACCAAAAGATACCCACATGACTGGAAGCTGGTTCAAGAAGGAATGGAGAAAGCAGGTACTCTGGTCACAAGCTGTCCCCAATCCAACCTCATGCTTCAGAACATCAGCAAAATCGCTCCGGGCAGGACAGGTCACACAGGCCTGGGGCCACCAGCAGCATCTTACAACTCTAATTGTCCAGTTTAAGCAGCATCAGCACCAGCAAAAGGGGAAGAGATACCAGCAGGTGCTCTAATTAGGGAGCTCTGGGACCTGGCTCCCTGTCACCATCTACGTCGAGCTAGAAACAGCCACCCACACCTTAAAGGAATAGTCTCACTTTCTGGACTGAAGGAACAGTCCTTGTATTTTCCCTTCCCATCTGTGGCTCCAACCTATCTGGACAGGCTCTTCTAAACATATCTGCTAACACTTTATAAGCAATGACAGCAGCTCTGTGTATAGGAAGATGTAAGCTGGTCAGAGGGAGCTTCCTGGCATGACCCTCACAGAGTATCAGGAAGTAACTGCAGCAGACACCATCACTCCCAGGCACAAAGACCTGCACCTAAGGCTGATCACCTACTTGTCAGACCCACCTCCTCAGAGTCCTGGTCCAACACTCTCCATAATGCAGAGTGCTTTCCAAGCCTTTTCTCTTAAGTGTGGCTCCCAAGCCTCCGCATTTAGAACCTGAGAGTCATAGGCAATGTCCTGGCCCATACTGCTCTGGCTAAAGCAGGAGTATCTGGAGACTGGACCCTGACACAGCATCTCTGTTAATAAACTTTGCAGTTAAAATGTGCAACCATTTAAGGGTTGCTGCTTAGAAGGCTGTGGACCTGCTCTAACTGGCTCTTCCTCTCCCCACACATGCAGGAGCTGTGTCCCACCACCTCCAGAGAACTTTCTCCAGCTACAGATGCAATGGCAGAAGTTCCTAACTGTCACCCTCCCTTGATCCCGCTTCTGAAGGGGTTTGCATATAGGTCAAAGCAATCTCAAGACACTTCTGTCAGCCTCTAAAGTTACACCTCATTATGAAATGGGGATGAAAAGCCACCCAAGGACTCGGGGGCCTGAAAAATTGATCCTCAGCTGGTGGCAGTGTTTCTGGAGACCAGAGAGCTTTGGGAGATGGAGCCTAGCTGGGAGACATGGGGGCCATGTCTGATTCCAGCTCCACCTCTCCAGGTCCTGACTAGGATATTATGTACCTAGTTACTCTACACCCCTGCTACGCTGGTCTTAAACTCTCCTACCACCATATGTCCACTGCCATGATGGCCTTCTTTATGCCGTTTCTTTCTTTCAGGTGCTGTATCACCATGATAAGAAAAATAATTTAAAAATAAAAATAAATTTTAAAAACCCAATAATAATAACTTTTCCCATCTTCAAAAGGGACATGTCTGTCAAAGTGACTTTGCTCAACCCCATCCCCTGGGCAATGTGCCATCCCCCAAAGCTCACCCTCACCTCGACCCATCCTGCTTACCAAAGCACCATCTCAGATCCCTGACCTCTCCTCTTACTTTTACATATACTCTAACCCCTGGCAAAAGAGAGCTAAAGAGATGAACACAGTACCCAACATAAGTCAGGCAGCTTTCAACCTGATCTCAGCCATGCTGCTGATTCTCCTCCTTCTGCCTCTAACTCAGTTCCATCCTGTACAATCTGTCCACAGAGGTAACTGCATATTTTCACTAAGTATGCTACCAACCTGTCCCAATTCTCAGCTTCAATCAGCTCACTGTCCCTTGACATGGAAGTTCCTCAGGCTAATGGCCTAATTAAAGATCTTTCTTGTGGCCACAACACACAGCTCCTCCTGCACTACCTCAAGGTAACTGATTGCTTAGACAGCCCAGGAGGGCACAATGACCGCCCCTGACTGTCAGCTGCAGGGAACAGGTCACTGCAAGTCTCCCTTAGCATCTACCCCACTTCATCATGTGCCACTACTCAGCAAGCAAGGATGAATGGATGAATGGATGGTTGGATGAGTGAGTGGATGGATAGATGGGTGGATGGATAGATGGATAGATGGATGGATGGATGGATGGATGGATGGATGGATGGATGGATGGTTGGGTGGGTGGATGGATAGATGGGTGGATGGATGGGTGGATGGGTGGGTGGATGGGTAGATGGATGGGTGGGTGGATGGATGAATGGATGGATGGATGGATGGATGGATGGGTGGGTGAATGGGTAGATGGATGGGTGGGTGGATGGATGAATGGATGGATGAGTGGATGGATGGATGGATGGATGGATGGATGGATGGATAGATGGGTGGGTGAGTGGGTGGATGGATGGATTGATGGATGGATGGATGGGTGGATGGATGGATGGATGGATGGATAGATGGGTGGGTGGATGGATGGATGGATGGATGGATGGATAGATGGGTGGGTGAATGGAACCCAACCAACTGTTCTAAAGCAAATGCTAAGGAGCAAGAAATCATGGGAAGAAAGGCAGAAGTGCGTAAGCTACTCCTTCTTCACTTAATACCAACAAGGTTGACACTCAAGCATGCCATGGTCCAAGAACCCCGGAGGTACACTAACTGCATTCTTGACTCCCAACACCCAAAGTTTCTGTCTTCTGTCAGTTACTAGAATTAACAAATGAGCAGTTTCTGCATCCCATCAGCAGATCATCTCCTGAGCAGCAGCTGCCTGAGCTGTTAGAATTAATTGAGTAATTATCTTCCCACAGCTGCACCCCTTTCTTTGGGCAGGAGGGGCTGGCAGATCAGAGACCAGGGCTCTAGAGCCCACAGCTTCTCCACTGGCTCCAAGTTGCCAGAAACCCAGTCGACTCCTAAACACTTACAGTGTCTCCTCACAGACTTCAAAGCCTTTTGTGGCCCCCTAAGACACACAGGCTTCCAACACACAAACACACATGCTTGCACACCTAGGTTTCTGTACAGTGACAAGAACTACTCAGTCAACTTAGATTCTGGCTGAGGCTTGTTTTAAGCTCAGCCATGGATAGACATCATGGAAAACCTGGCAGATTCAGTCAAGGGAGTGGGTGGACAGAATGTTGGGGGAAAGTCAGATCATAAAATGCATGGTTCTTCTGGAGAGGCAGTGGAGAGCAGAGGGAGGGTCACAGGAGGAGGGGCTGGAAGACTCACATGTGAATCTAGGTTCTGCCTGTGAATGAGTCACTTCACCTCTGTGGCCTTCAGTTTTCCTGCAGGCAAGGTTGGGCATCAACCCTGTCTCCCGGCTGAGCTATCCCAAGATGCAGTAGGTTCATGGTATACTTACTTATCCTGTCTTCCCTCTCAGGAAATCCTAGAGAACATTCACAGAAGTAGCAGTTACACTCTGCTCAAGCTCCGCTGGAATAGCCAGGTCACACCTCAGTTTCCACCATCATAACACTTTCTGACTGAGCCCCACCTGCCTGCCTCTGCCTCAGCTTTAGGAAGGGAGTGTGTGATGTACACATCCATCACACCAGCATTAAAGTCCCAGCTTTGTTCCTAAAACATTTCCCAGTTTCCTTATCTGAATTCCCAGTAAATTCCTCACAGTGTGTATTATTGGTGATTGTATGCCAATGGCACCTGAGTTCAGTGCATGGCACAAAATACAGTTAATAAATAGTGGAGAATGATTGTTTTCATCCTAATTATCACTGGTTAGCCTCATGGAATATCCAGGTACCAGGCTCTAACTGGAAAGATGTGAGTCTCAACACTGAGTTTACTTCTCTTCCCTTGCTGAAAAGAACATAAACAAGCTCTCTTGATTGGAAACCCAGAGAGAGCTCTTTTCCCTTAGTTCTCTGCTCACACTCCTGAGGACGCCCCCAAGCCTAGCATCCATCCCCACCCAGTCCTCTCCTGACCACCAATCCCTCCCTGGTCATGCTCCATAACCCACCTGAAGATGATCACATACCCTGCCTGCTCTCCCCCAGGTGCCCTACTCTCTCATTCCCCTTCTACTACACAAGCCTTTGAAATTGTCTTTCTGAGATAAATTTGGTCATAAGTTGTTCACCTTAGAAATCATTGCTTTTATTCCAAAATCAGGAGACCTTGAGTACATTCCCATAGTCTGGCAAGTTCTTCCAGTCAAACTCCTATGTGAGCTTCAAGACCCAACTCAAACCTCACCTCTTCCTTGCTTGCTTCCTCCCATTCTGAATTCCTTCTAGTTGGGCCAGCTAGTGTCTCTGTGATGGTACTTTTCACGCTGTAGTGCCTGTGTGCCTCATGCCCCCTTTCCAAACCTTCCTTGAAGGTTGGGCACTGTGGGTTCTATGAGCCTCTAGCTCACAAATCCGAATTTGCTGATTTATTCAGTGTGTTGATCTGCTAGACCCTAAAAACTCTCAATGAATGTTGCTGAACTAGTGAAATCACAAATCAGGGCTCTGGTTGTAATTTTATAAATGATAACCCTCAATCAATGCCTGGAAAGAGCCGTGTTTGACTTCAGACCCAGTTTCCTTCAGAGAGATGGTGTGAGGATACTGATGAGAGAGACCTCACTGGAAGACACAGGGCTGACAGGCGCTCACTCTGAAAGCACCAATGACTGTGAAGATGGGAAATCCAATTTCAAGAATTAAAGAATCTGAGCTACACTGACTAGGCCTGTGCTTTGACCCAAATGGATTCCTATGTTCATTGTCTCCATTTGCTCTAATCTGTTGGCAACTCCAGATCAGTGCTCTTCAAACCACAGGTTTGTGACCTGTTCAGGGGCTACCGAATTCGTTGAGTGGGTCAGCAGAGAATTCGTGGGAAAACAGAACAAATGTGTGGATCTGGGTCCTGATGCCTGTGTCCACTGGATCCTCACTTCTGGCAATGAAACAGAGCAGGGGAGTGGGGTGGACAGAGACCATAGTCACACATGGCTCAGTGGGTAAAGGCAATTGCCACACAAGCCTGGTGACCTAAATTTGATCCCCAAAACCTATTTAGGGTGAATAGTGAGAACTGTTCTCACAAAGTTGTCCTCTGACCTCCACTCTCCTGCTCTGGCATGTGCACACTTGCACATGCACAATAATTAATAATAATAATAATATAATTTTTAAATTAAATAATTACTTCATGAGATTTTTTCCATCATAGCTGTGTGTATGAGAGAGAGAGAGAGAGAGAGAGAGAGAGAGAGAGAGAGAGAGAGAGAGAGAGAGATCATAGGGTTTGGGAAGTAGCCCCTGCACCTTTGTAGAGACATGGCTCACCCACAAGAGTCTGAGTGAATGTGGGTTGATGGCCCACTGGAGTGTATACTTTCCAGACGTGAAATTCTGAGCTGGTTGCCTCCTGCAGGGCCACACCTGGCCAGGAAGGCTAACCCAGCTGCAGGAAATAGCTGGGGATTCACTCTTAAAGATGACAATGAGTTTAATGGCTGCTAAGAACTTAGGCATACCATGAGAAGAAAAGGAATCGTAGCTGTGGAAAGTGTCCCTGGGCCATCTGAGCCCATGGCAGCTGCAGATTCCTGTCAGAAGCCAGGACCCTTGCCTCTTACCCTCACCCCCTACTTCTCCCCACCTGCATACTGTCTCCTGCAGCTTCATCTCCCTAGCAACCACAAGGTTCTGTTTGATAGTTACAAATAGATTTTTAGATGTAAAGCAGTGTACCGTATCTTTTGAAGTAAGCAGTTAGACCGCCATTGTTTCAGGGCACAGGCCGAGAAGATTCTGTACTTTCCCATCACCTGGATCCAACTTTCCCATCACCTGGATCCCTCTTACCCCTCCCTTTGAAAAATGTATTATAAATAAGCACTTGGTGCCCAAATATATGACTCTTGACAAGCATTTGCTTCCTTGAGTCCATTCTCTCTCTCGCCCGTTCTTCCAGGTTGCAATCCTCCTCGTCCCTCACGAATAACCTAGGGCCCGCAGGTCGGGTCAGGTGGCGTCCAAATGTTGGGGCTCGAGGCACGGATTCCTCAGGACGGAGCTTCGGCAGAAGAAGGCGTGCGCACGTTATATTGAGTGAGACAGGATCATCACCTGTGACCTGTTGTCCTCGGGGTAAGTTTCATTCCGTCCCATTAAGAATGGGCCATTCATTGTCGAAGGAGGCATCCTTTATAAAGGACCTCAAACAAAGTCTCAGAGAGAGAGGAATTAGGGTTAAGAAAAAAGATCTTATTGATTTCTTTGTGTTTATTGATGAACAGTGTCCTTGGTTTATGCTTGACGGTCCTATCATACACCCTAAGAAGTGGCAAAAAGTGGGTCGTGAACTAAATGAAAAAATTAAATGTGAAGGTGATGGTGCAGTTATTCCAACAATTTTTTCATTCTGGGGTATTATTAGGGACATTATTGAGGATGCAGACAAAGATTCGGGTAAGCGCCAGCTCTTCTTGGTCGCAGAATACTGCTTATCACAATCGTGCCCTGGCTCTGCTGGTTCCTCCTGCCTGCCATCTCAGGCCTCTGTTCCTTTTACACTTATTGATATGCCTCATGAGTCTCAGCTTCCCTCCTCGTCTGATTCTCCTCATATTTACCCTGATTTGTCAGCTTTAGATTCCTCACCCATGGCCTTGCCTGTGCACCCTTGTCATAGTTCTGTGCCCGCGGCTCCTTTGCCCCCACAATATGTGCCTCTAGCCATTGGCGATCCTTACATCCCTCATTCTCAAACTTCCTACTGTAATCCTGTTCTTTGGAAGCCTCTGCTTCTATGCCCTCCCTATGCTGCTTCTCGATATTTGTCTCCATCCCCCTCCCTAGCCGCCACCTCGACCTGCTCCTGCATGCAGCGTTTTTGCTCTTCCAGCTGCAGCCATGATCGCAGATCTGGCGCGCAGCGTTTCTGCTCTCCCAACAGCCGCCGCAATGGCAGCTTCTCTGCCCTCCCAGCCACAACTTCGGCGAGTTCCGCCTCCACCCTCCCAGCCCAGCCTCTGCCCTCCCAGCCACTGCTTCAGTGGGCGGCGATTCTGCTCTTCCAGCGGTTCCAGCCTTGACACATTTTGCCCCCATCCTTTCAGCGTAGGCGGGCTCTGCCTCAGCGCTCTCCGCTGCTTCTGAATCACAGACTTTGGATCCTTGAGCTTCTGCCACGTTTGTGAAAGAAGCGTCTCCCTCAGCCACAACACCATTTCTGGTTTCTTTGGTCCCCTGCAACACTCCCTATCCCTGAGATTCTGACCTTTCCTACTATTTTGTCTGCTTCCCTTTCTGATATGAAGGCCTGACTTTCTTCCCAGGTCCATGAATTGACAGAGATCTTTCACCTACAGGAACAGATTTCACGGCTTTCCGCCCTGTATTCCTCCTCCTGGTCACCTGATCCTTAGCACCTCATCTTTCCTGTCACTCTCTCACAGGGGATGAGCTTCCTAGGCAGCAGCAGCAGCAGCAGCAGCAGCAGCAGCAGCAGCAGCAGCAGCAGCAGCAGCAGCAGCAGCAGCAGGCTGCTTTCCCCGACCCAGAGCCTTTGAACTTCGGTGATGAAGCCGCCGCTTTCACAATCTTGACTGGCCTTCTCTCAGGGCACCTTCTGCTCCCCTCCCCATGCTCGCCTTTCCAACCTTCCCTCTCTTTCTGATATGTGAGACTGCCTTTTTTCTCAGGTTCGTGAGCTGAGAGACATTCTCCATCTCCAGAAAACAAGTTTCACGTTTCTTGGTCCTTTGCTGTTTCTCTGCCTCTCCTCCAGATTCCTTCCACCTAGCCTTTCCTGTTACCCGATCACAGGTTCCTTAGAGACACCCACAGCTTCTGATTCTGAGTCTTGGCAGACTTTGCAGTACCCCCCCCCCCCCGTCCTGCCTTGCGCCTGCTTCCTCTTCTGAGCCCTGGGTCTGAGTGGCCAGGTGACCAGGCAGTACATCCTCAGAAGGCTTTACAATAAAACTTCCTCACCTTTACAATAAACTTCTTAAGACCATCCCTGCTGGGGGCCAGCCCAGCCCAGACATGGGAAGAGAGAGAGAGAGAGAGAGAGAGAGAGAGAGAGAGAGAGAGAGAGAGAGAGAGAGAGAGAACTATCCTAAAAACTTCTTCTGAGGATAAGAGACTGCAGGCTAGGGTGATTAACACCTGTAGTCTAACAACAGAAGATTATGCAAGGTGGCTTTGTTCTATCTCAACGGGAACTGCTGGGCTCTAACTGCTGGGTCACACACACACACACACACACACACACACAAAAAGACATTTAAAAAAAAAAGTTGCTATGGAGTTTATTAAGTGTAAAAAAATATTTTATAAAAGCTATCTGAGGGGAAACGTGGAAAGGTCCTGAGTGGAGAAGAAGAGATTCTAACAAAGTAAAATTCTAAGTGATGGGGTCTTAACTAATTAATTGATTCCTAACTTGCTAATTTCTAATTCACTAATTTAATTAACTCACTATTCTAACTGACCATTCTAACTAATTCTTATCTTTTTGCTCTCAGAACTTATCCATCTTTCAGAGTACATGGTCACATGTTACAAGGTTCATCACAAGTTCACACCAAATTTCAAGTCATAAATTGAAATAGAAGTTTACAACATAAAATGTTTACATGAATACTCATTAGAAGTAATTATTTAGCTAGACATTTATCACCTGTTTATCTTTATAGGTTTGCAGAAAGTTTGAAATTATAATTTAAGAAATTAGTAAAGTTTTATATAGATAAATCTAGATAATATTTTTTGTTCTGGTATTTATAATAAATTGTGGAATTTTTAGTAATTTAGGCTAATTGTTTTATGACCTCTTGAAATGTGCTTTAAGCAGGAGAAGGTTCAGTTCCTATTTCTCTCGAGATAATTAATTGATAATACTCGGGAGATTGATAGAATTTTTATTATAGTTTAATTATGTTTGAGAGATTTAATAACAGTTTTGTTATAAAAGAGCTTAATAATTATTGATATAATTTTAGAAATTTTTATAGGGTCATCACTAAGATTTAAGAAGTCATTTATTTACCTATATAATATTATTATAAGATAGTACATCTTTGTGGATCTACAGAGATCTGCTACAAAGGAGAGTGCTATAACTTGGTTATATTAATATAATAATAATAAATATATCAATAATAAAAATAATTAATAATTATTTATATAATTTTAAGAATTTTTATAGAGTTATTATTAAGATTTAAAAAGTTATTTATTTGCCTATATAGTATCACTATAAGACAGTACATTTTCGTAGATCTATAGAGATCTGCTATAAAGGGAAATGCTATTGCTTGGTGATATTAATAATAATAATAATGAGAAAAATATATTAATAACAAAATTTTTTTCCTAAAATCACGTCCATCATAGCCTTACTAATGGGACACACTTGTTACAGATTATATAGTAATCTGAGGCAAACATTTTAAGATGATCGTTTGCTCATTGTTAGCTTGTCCCATTATGGCTTTTGATATTTTAGTTCTGCTGACCTCATTATTTCCTTGGTAAATGCTTTTTTTTTTGAGGCTGTCCATAATACCAGTGTCTCCTTTAAACAGTTCTGTGCCCAGCTTAATATTAAACATGTCACTGGTATTCCATATAACCCCCAAGGACAGGGCATTGTAGAAAGGGCACATCAGACCTTAAAGAACATGCTCTTAAAATTACAACATTCAGGGGGCATTTTATACCCACAAAAGGGGAATCATAAAATTTTGTTAAATCATGCACTATTTGTTCTCAATTTTTTGACCCTTGATGAAAAAGGAAAGTCTGCAGCAGACAGATTCTGGCACCCTACTACAGCAGACTCCTATGCCAAAGTCATGTGGAAAGATCCGTTGACATATAAGTGGAATGGTCCTGACCCAGTCCTTATCTGGGGGAAGGGACACGCGTGCATATATGATTCAAAGGAACAAAACGCCAGATGGCTACCAGAAAGACTGGTAAAGTTGGCTAACTCTACCCCAGGGATACTCCCTGAGAATGGTTCTTAACTGTGCTTCCTTTCAGAAAAATGCATCCAGTCGCCTTATTTCTCCTATTCCTCCTGCTCATACTTCAGATTTATCCAACTGTGAGTATTAAATCCCAACACTCCCCGTATCAGATTTATAACTTTACTTGGGTCATAATAAATCAAGCGGGAGACATTGTTAATTCCAGCTCTTCATGTGGAACCCAGCCTTCATGGCCCTCTTTGGAGGTAGATCTTTGTGCTCTTGCCCTGGGAGCCAGTGCAGATTGGGGGACCCCCCTCTCATTATTGGCCCCAAAGTCAGCCTGTTGATGCACCTAACCCCAATTATGATGGCCACCTTATAAGGATGTAATTCCTTTGATAGGAGAGTCTCCTTGGCCAATGATCCATCTGGCCTTTATGTATGCCCTGGGCCTACTCACCGTGATCGCTCTCAAAATTATAAATGTGGCTATAGCTCTGATTATTATTATGCATCTTGGGGCTGTGAAACCACAGGAGATGCATATTGGAGACCCCATTCTTCCTGGGATTATATCACTTTAAGGAGAAAGTTTCTACATACATATTTACAGGATAAACTAGGAATTAAGACCGCCCAACCATTTAGATCCTGGTGTGCATTCAAATGTTGTGTCCCTCTTCTTATATCCTTTACAGATGTAGGAAAGAGTAAAGACTGGACAGGCCAAGGGTATGAGTGGGGTCTACGTCTAAGAGAATGCTCGACCTTTTCACTCACCTGCTCAGACCTGGGACTCATTTTTAGAATTAAGCTCCTTAAGAGTATCCCTAATAAAAATGTTGCTGCTGTGGGCCCTAATCCTGCCCTACAGCACCCTCGGCCACCGGCCAAGCCTGTCATCAGGCCTGGAACTATTGCTCCAGCCATTTTATCTCTCCCCACCTCCTCCCAGGTTACCTTATTTCAGCCCACTATACCTGCAGGTCCTCCCAATTCTGCTGACCTTATTATTTCTTTGGCAAATGCCTCCCTTGAAGCTATTCATAATACCAGTGAATATCAATATCGAGAATGTTGGATTTGTTTTTCACCTACTCCCCCTTTTTATGAGGGAATAGCTATTTTTACCCCTCCCTTCTTTTCTGATAATAGCAATTTTTTATTATGGGCCACTTCACCTGAGGGAGGTCTCACTCTTGGTTCCATTTCGGGCATAGGCCTTTGCCTTTTGGGGCCCTCTCTGCTCCCCCCCCCAAGATTTGGTCCCTATTTGCAATCAGATATTGATTTTAAATAATACCTTTTTATATACCATTGCATCCAATGGTACTTATTTTGCCTGTGCCACTGGATTGACATTATATATTTCCAATTTTGAATTTTTAAGGACCAGAGATTATTGTGTAGTTGTTACCATTCTCCTTCATTTTCTTATTCATGACTCAGAGTCTTTTCTTAATATTCTAGATCAAGGTCCTTCTCTTAGAATCAAACGAGAGCCTCTGACAGCCCTTACGTTGTCTGTCATATTAGGAATCAGCGCTGTTGGTGCAGGAACAGGCATTGCTTCTCTAGTCACCTCCAATAATCATTATGCCCATCTTCAGTCTCTCATTGATAAAGATTTAAATAATTTGAGAGAAGGAATACAAGACCTTAAGGACTCTGTGGCTTCTCTTTCTGAGGTGGTGTTACAGAACAGGAGAGGACTTGACCTTGTCTTCCTTAAGGAAGGGGGTCTCTGCGTAGCCCTCAGAGAAGAATATTGCTTTTACTCTGATAAGACAGGCCTTGTCCAAAATAGCCTGGACAAGGTCAAAAAGAGTTTAGAGGAAAGAAAAAGAGACAGAGAACAACAAGAATCATGGTATCAAAATTGGTTCTCTACTTCACCTTGGCTTACTACCCTATTGCCTACTTTATTATGACCTTTTGTTGGTATTTTATTGCTTTTGTCTTTTGGCCCTTGGGCCTTTAACCGGCTCACAAGTTTTGTTAAGAACCAGATTGAAGCTGCCATTAAGAAGCCGGTTGAAGTTCATTACCATCAACTGAAGACTGAGGGATATCGAGAAGTGACTCTGCCGGAGACAGGCGCAGCTGCCAGCCCCCCTGCCTCCCCCTATGGCCGACCCCTAGACTTCCACACCCTCAAGAAAAGTTCCTGGCATGCCTGGCTCTGCCCTCGTTTCTCTTGCTAGGGAGCCTGGCCTCTTGATCATCCCGACAAAAATTGGCTTTTTGTAAACTAAGGCCTGCCTTTGATGTGGTCCTCTAATATCGGGGAGTCTTTCATTATGACAATATTACACCCCAAATGACAAATGGCTGATAAGCTAGACATTCACACAGGGATTAGGATGGCTGTGAGTTAGCCCAATGATGGGATTATTGTAGGTCCACTTCCCAGGGGCCCACCCAATGCAGCCGGAAAGGAGTACGTGGTGCTGGGAGTGGGTGCAGCCTACATAGCCTAAGACAGGGTCCTCACCCTCCTTTCACCCATCTCGGGGTCTCTTGATGTTGCCCATTGTCGATAGCCTAAAGCCTTCGACCATCAACGTGACTCGTCTCACATTAATGTCTTGGGGTTATGAACTCGTCTAAGACCCCCCCCCCCAATTTGATCTTCAAATTCTAAACTCATGTAGTTGGAATTGATCACAGGATGCCCTCTCCATCTAAACAGAGAGGGGGAGATGTCAGAAGCCAGGACTCTTGCCTCTTACCCTCACCCCCTACTTCTCCCCACCTGCACAATGTCTCCTGCAGCTTCATCTCCCTAGCAACCACAAGGTTCTGTTTGATAGTTACAAATAGATTTTTAGATGTAAAGCAGTGTACCGTATCTTTTGAAGTAAGCAGTTAGACCGCCATTGTTTCAGGGCACAGGCCGAGAAGATTCTGTACTTTCCCATCACCTGGATCCAACTTTCCCATCACCTGGATCCCTCTTACCCCTCCCTTTGAAAAATGTATTATAAATAAGCACTTGGTGCCCAAATATATGACTCTTGACAAGCATTTGCTTCCTTGAGTCCACTCTCTCTCTCGCCCGTTCTTCCAGGTTGCAATCCTCCTCGTCCCTCACGAATAACCTAGGGCCCACAGGTTGGGTCAGATTCCAGTTAGGAATGTGCACTCTGGGTGCTTTACTGCAGGGCCCCAGCTCTCCAGTGCACAATGTATAACCCAGGCTGCTGAAACAATTCAAAGCTGGCTTTTAAAAACCTATCACGTGAGCTCAGCACAGAACTATACCTTTGTGATCTATTAGATTACAGAAAACCAATTCCAAATTGAGCCAATATTTTATCCGTTACAAATTCCATTCAGCTGCCTGCCTCATCTGTGTGTAGCAAACACTGGGTCTCCAAAACAGAAGGGAAACAGTCATACCCTCTTGAGGCCCAAGGCTCCACACTGAAAGATGATGGTCTAACCTCTTGATTTATTCAGGGCAGAAGAGAGGAACAGGCTTTCAAATGCAACAGGAAGCCTGCAGAGGGACACTGTTAAGGACAGGATCAGGTGACCCAAACAAGTGCTACCTGCAACCATAGGCCAGTTGAGCCTGCCCCACCTGGAGTACACACGGCCAAGTGTCAGGCTGTATAATTTACCCTGCATGGCTGTTCACACTCCTTTCCTTCCTAGATGCCTTTGGGAGGTGCCTTCTTGTCTGTGGCATCCCTGGTTCCAGGATGAGGCAGGATGATGGCTTTGGGGTTGTCACAAACAATTGGATCTCCCCAAGTTGCCACAGCCTATTTCAAGATCCTAATGGGTCCTGTCTAATGCCAGCGTCATCAGAGGAATCCAGGGTATTCCAAGCTCAGCATTGTTCAAGTCACACATACCTCTTCATAAAAATCTACAGAATAACTCATTCCTCTGTCCTGTCAGGAGAGAAACCACATCAGAGGGTGAGCAACCAGATCTCTGTGTGATGGAGTGTAAGGAAATAGGCAGGTGGGAACCACAACTGTCTCCAAATCTCCACAACTGTCATCAGATCCACTGCTTTGTACCCAGAAAGATCATTTGCCCCTACCCACACACTAAGCCCACCCTCCTAACACAGTGTCACAAGCAGATGGTAGTGGGGGCGGAGCCTGGACACAGCTCCTTCTCAGTGTCTCAAACTATGTGAAGACAGCACATAAGCTTCTGGGAATGAGCTAGTGACTACATTTGCATCATGCAAATGTCAGGCACAGGGGTATTCAAAAACCTCTATCCCCACAGCTCACCCATCATGCTAAAGAGAAAAATGCAGATTGGAAGAAAAAGACACCAAGCATGCAGAAAGCAGAAAAAAGGGTGAGGGAAGGAACAAAAGATCAGCAAGAAAAAGAAAGAGAAACACAGGGGTACAGGGAGCTCAAACTGCCCATCACCACTATGAGGTGACACAGGCTGCATGCCCAGCACTGAGCTGTCTGCAGAAATGACGCCAAATCACATGCAAGACCCCGACAGAGGAGCCTAACAGAGCTCACACCTACCCAGAGGCCCCTGGCAGACACAATACTTCCTGGAGGCAGAACCATGGAGTCACATTCCCAGGAAAAAGTGCTCATCTATCTGCCCATCCTCTGCGGCCTCTGGACCGACGTACCCTAAAAGGCAAAGCCTGTCTGCATTTCTGTGGTGAGAAATTTCACAACTTCCTTTCTTATTGTTGTTCTTTTCTTGGTTGTTTTCCAGTTTTATGTGGGTGTGGTGTCAGAACACAAGACCTCACACAGTCCAGGTAAATGCTCTACCCTGATACACATCCCCAGCCCTGCTTCCTTTCTTAGCTACCAAGATCGAAGGAACAGCAGAAACTATGCAAGTTAAAACCATAAACACCTCTAGCCTCTACATTCTTTTTTTAAAAAAAAGTTTAAACAAGGTTTCTTGATAACAGTAAGAATATGGGTTCTCCACCCTCATAATTCCTCCACCTCCCCACACCTCTTGCCCAGTGGTTCCCAAGGGATCTCTCACATCTCCTGTGTGACCCCTCCTACCCAGGGCTCTCTTTACTCAAATGTTGGCCACTTTTACAACACTCCCAACCCTCCAGAGACCTCAATGGTTCCAGTGTGCACTGTGTCAAACAAGAATGGGTAAGCAATCGATGTGAAACAGTATCTAAATCTCAGTGAAGTGATGGGAGTGGGGAGGACCTAGTATTTAGTAAAACTGGAGAGCCACTTCAAGCTTCTCTCAGGGTTCTCTACCTAGGCTGATGTCTTCTTAGCTATACCTGGTTCTAGAATGGAGTCCAACACACCAAATGGTAGGGACAGGCACCTTGATGGCAACTATTGAATCTACTATTGAATCTACTTTTTTTTTTTTTTTTTTTTTTTTTTGGTTTTTTGAGACAGGGTTTCTCTGTGTAGTCCTGGCTGTTCTGGAACTCACTCTGTAGACCAGGCTGGCCTCGAACTCAGAAATCCGCCTGCCTCTGCCTCCCAAGTGCTGGTTGAATCTACTTTTAAGTAGCATTTTCACTCTGCTTGAAATTAGTTAGAAACAAAACATTCTAACTACTCAGCAGGTGGTGGTAGGTGTCCTCTAAAGACCATAGGTTCTACAGAAAGGGCAGGCATGGCCCATTAGAATGCCCTCCCATTCACAAGAGTAACACAGGGAGATGCCTGGTACATGCCAGTTGCTTCTTCATGGCAGGAAGGACATGCTTCCTCAGGCCTCTGCACACACTGTTTCCTGTAAGGAGCACACATCCTTTCTGGGTCACTTGGTTCTCTATGGAGTCACTGTCTTCTTCTCCCCAGGTGCACATGTTCACCTCCTCTCTCTGAGCACCCCCAAATTAAGGCTCTGCATACTGCTGTGAGTCGTCATCCTAGCAATGGAGAAACTAGAGATGGGGTTATCCTTGTCTGATCTTTGGACCCCAGAATCTAACAGAGTGCCTAGCTGACAAATGACAGATGATAGGGATGGATGGAAACTCTTGCCAGGATGGAGAAAGCACTCAACACTGGGAAGTCCCATGGAGGCGGAGGTCAGGCTAAACCCCGATCAAACCATGGGTCTTTAGACTTAACTGGCTTGGGTGGGCAATGCATGATCCCCCCATAAGAATGCAGCCTGGATACTGTAGCATGGTGCTGCTTAATGCAGATTCCAAAAACTACATGTCTATCCTCATGTTTCCAGTGCAGCTGGAGGAGCCACTGTCCCTCTCAGGCCTGATATTAAGTATCAGGTTGATATTACGTATCATTCAATTTATAAAGCAACCCTCACTGCAATGCTGAAATGCCAGTCACAGAGTTCACCACACAGCACGACAGAGTGGGACAGAAGTATGACATCCCATACTTCTGTACAGTGAGAAGGTGGCTGTGTCCATTGTCCTGTGCTTGGGCACAGAGCCTCCCTGTCGCAGGCCCAGCACACGCTCCCAGTTGCTCACTTGTAGTTTCAACTCACAGATGAAGGTACAGATAGTGCTTCTTGTTGTAGTAGTATAAGACAGTTGCCTCCTTAATTGGTACCTTCTTGTTTTCTGAGTAAGTGGCCAGGAGGACTCAAAGGCTTTTGCTGCCATCATTGTCTCTTGTGATGTGATATGTTGGGACAAGCCTCTGACATACCCTGTGTTCTGTGAATATGTCTCTTGAGAGATGAAGCTGGTGTGCTATTGTGATGTGCGGGTTTTGAGTGACCTGGATGCAGAGAAGGCATCAGAGTGGTTGGTGCTGGTAGGGCATGGGAGGGATCAGGCTTCTTTGGACTTGGTCATGGAGGCACTGGGGTGTTTGGACTTTGGGCCATACATAGGTGAGACAGAGAGACAAAAGGAACCAGGACATTGGCATTCAGGCCTGTGCAGCTAGAGAAGGTATGGGACCAGGCTCCACTGATGCCAGGAAGGGAGCCTGGGCGCAGCAAGCCAGATTCCTAATGCTTCCTGTTGGTCTGGGTGCCTTTTCCTTGCTACCTCTTAGTACATTAAAAATCCTAGACCGTTGGGCTGTGCCTGTGGGAGCCAAGAGAGAGCTAGAGGTTTAAACTTTCCAGAAGGCAAGGAGTCTCTGGTAAGGACTGACTTGGAACAGCATGCCCCAGAAGGAGTTTCTCCTTAGTGCAGAAGTGCTCAACATGTCTAGTGCCTCACTTTGCAGCCTCAGTTTCTTCCCTACAGATACAGACAGCATCCTGTGGCCCAGAAGACACACCTTCCAAAGGAAACAAAGCACTTCTAATGGTGAATCTGTCAATGACAGGTCATTAAAATGTTTGCCAGCAAATAAGCAAATACTAGATTTACTGAATATCTTCTACTACTGCAGCCATTCCTCTGAGCCCAGGGCATTTCATCTACACATTTAACCAATCTCAGATCAAAACTACTTGAAACATCAAAAAAAAAAAAAAAAAAAAAAAAAAAGACATTGGTCATTTTGTTCTTGTCATTATTATTCCCTGGACAATATTGCAGGATGATTATCTGCATAGCATTTGCATTGCATCACCTCCCTAAGTAACCCAGAGAGATATGCAGGAGGATATGTGCAGTTGATATGCAAATACTACCTACACCGTTTTACATAAGAGACTTGACAGTCTATGGATTTTTGCATCTAAAAGGGGGTGGTCTTAGAACCAACCCTACTGAGGATACTAAGGAAGGCTTTGTATCTGGGATCTGCAGGATTAGCAGAGAGAAGCCAAGTATTCAACTCTCTTATCTACTAGAACTATTACAGGTACACACAGGCACAGATTACTAACAATTACCCTAAAGAGGGGTAGATCTGAGGGGGTGGGCAAACCCAGAGCTATCATAACACTCAGGGTCAAGGACTCTCCTGGCTGGTGCTGACATCAAATAAAGGTAACAAGCGGGTGGATCATCATTCCCAGACATAAATCCAACAGTTTCTAAAGATTACCAAGTAAGTAAACGACCTAGTTACTGGACTCATAGCAACACACACACACACACACACACACACAAAACAAAAACAAAAAACAAAAACAAAACAAAAAAAAAAACAAAAACAAAAACACAAAAACACAAAAACACAAAAAAACACAAAAAAAAAAAACAAAAAAACAAAAAACAAACAACAACAACAACAACAAAAAAAACAGAATAAAACCAGACAAGCCTTACAGCTCATATGGGCAGAAATGAAGATGTAAGAAAAGTCGTGATGTTTTATCAAGAAAGTGAAAAAAGGGAAGGGGGAAGAGCAGGTGGTTAGTTGAAGCAGAAAAGTCTGGGAAGGTGTCAGGGGCAGTTGGAGCCTGGGACTGGGGCATAGCTGCAGAAGCAACAAGAGAAGGATGAGCCTGATCGACTGGGCCAGCGGAGCACACATATGCTTTTCCATGCACAGGGTCACATACCAGTTGTCCCAGTGGTAGGAACATGGAGCTCATGATTATATGAGTCAAAGTACTTCATCAATAAAGAGACCTTAGAATCTGCTGAGTGAAGGGCTTTTGCCAGAAGACCAGGGTGTGACAGAAGAGCTTAAAGCTTTGCCTGTTTGCTTCCTAGCAGGTACCACTGGCTCTGCCCCACTTGCCACCACACTTAGTACCCCTAACATCCTCATCTATGTGGAGTCATTGCTACAGAGGAGGGATACTGATGCCTAAGACCATGTCCACCTCGCTGTGGCACTGAGCTGGGTGGTTTCTTTCCCTTGCCTCATAATCCACTAAATCAGATTTTGTCAGCATCGTGACTTGGACAACAAGGGAAGAGAGAAATGCCTGCTTCTTGAGGTTTTCTTATTAAAAACTGCTTTTGGGGTCTCTGTGAATACATGTTCAGAACAGAGGGCCCAATACAAAGATGCTGTGAGTAGACAGGAAACTGGGGTGACTGAAAAGTTTGTCTCTGTAAATAAAAGAAGAAAACTATTGAGATTTGGCATGGACCAGTGAGGATGTGTCAGACTGCTCTGGCATACTCCTCCCAAACACCATAACTGAGATGAATGGGACAGATATTCAGATCTAACTGACACCCTCTGAGAACCTTCCATTTCCCAGCTGCTCTCCTGCCTCGCTCACTTCTCATAGCAACTCCATGAGACAGGTATTGTTATTCCTGATGACAGATGTGGAACCCGAGAAGTAAAAGGACTTGCTCAAGTTCGAGCAGCTGGAAACAGGAGATGGGCTCAGAACAGCCCACCTCACCCTAGCTTGAGACACCAGGTTCCTACCTTAGGACCCAACCACTACCACACTGGCTGGGGTGTGTGCACCGTATGATGGTTTGGATGTGGTATGTTCTCTGAAGGCTCAGTGTGGACACTTAGTCCCTAGCTGGTGCTGTTTTAAGAAGGTGGTACCACCTTCCTTCTCTGGAGAAAGTGGATCACTGGAGAAAGCCAATGAGGCTGACAGCACATTCCAGCTGCACTCCTGCTGCCCAAAAAGACCTTTCAACACCCCTTCACCCCACTGACACCCTCAAACTGTAGTTGAGATAGCCCCCAGCTGCTTCATGCCAGGTATTAGACCAAGCAACAAGAAGGGTAACTAGTGAGAGGTCAGAGGGAGCCACAGCAAAGCAGAGAGGACCATTGAGGATGTAGCAATGGCCCCCCTCATAGGAGGGAGGGTGAGGGCCATCAGACCCTCACCTGAGAATCAACCACTTAAGTCCCAGCTGTTCGTGGTCTTGCACACTGTTAGAATACATGGGAGGTGGAAAATTGCCTGGGGGCAGGAGGACTGCATCAATAAGTCTTCTGAGAGGTTAGAATCCAGCCATACTCCTATAAGAAACCTCATCAACTCTGTGGCTCAACAAGCGGGACTTGGATGGAGGGGGTATTTTTTTTGCCCTGTCATTAATTCGCTATGTGAGGTTGATACATATTTGTCATATTTGTCTCCTCAGGAAGAGATGCAGCATGCTACCACTATGGTATCTGCCTTGCCAAGACCCCAAAGCAACAAGCCAACTAACTTTGGACTGAAACATTCAAACCTGTAAGCCAAAATAAACTCTGTCCCTTATTAAGTTGATTAGGTCAAGTATAATGTTATAGCATCACAAAGGAGAATGAAGGGATTTACATGAACACCAAACTTGTTGGATTCTGAATCGGAGCTTTTGGCTAAACCATTATTCATTTATTCATTCATTCATCCATTCATTTATTCATTCATTCTTCCACTCATTCTTATTCTCTCTCTCATATTCTTTCTCTCTCCCTCCCTCCATCTCTGCTCCTCTCCCTCTCTCCCCCTCTCTCTTCCTTTCCCTCTGCCTCTCCCCATAATTTCCCAGACATGGACTTTGACTTCTCCTCTCAGAGGGCACCAAAGTCACTAAATTTTCCCAAACCACCCGAAATGCTGTGGGTAGCTTTTGTACACTAAGGAGAAGGAGGAAGCACTTTACAGAGAAGGGAGGCAGCCCAAGCATTAGGGCTCTTGCCCTCACATGGAAGCTGCAGAAGGCTGGGAGAAGGCCCACGTGAGTGGCAGCAGAACCAGATCTCTCTTCTGTCTACACTCCACAGCCAGGCCCATTCAGGAAGCCTGCTGCCAGAAAGTCTGGACTGTGGAGACAGTGAGAGACAGGTTGAGTGTGTGAATACCTCCTGCTCCTGCTCTTGCTCCACTTAATGCCACATGAGATCATTACCTGATAGTCCTCCTCTACCTTCCTCCTGAGCCACATTCAAACCTGAACTCCCCCATCTGCATGCCCATACCAGCTGGGAGAGAGGGCTGGGCCACGGATGGACCACATCTTACTCAGTTGCTCAGTGTACTGACAGAGATGCTTAGAGAAGGAGGGAAGCAAGGTGACATCTTGGCTGCTCGGGGTCTGGGCTAGGAAGAGAACTGAGACTGGCCAAACCCTCCCCAGCCAGAGCCCAAGTCTCCCCCAACTCTAGCATCTGTCTGGAGACACCCATCAGTAAAGAGACTGGATGCAGCAACTTGCAAGTAAGTACTAATAATTAGCAGACAGAGGGAGGGTTCATGGGAAGAAAAAAGGGAGAAGAGGCAGAAAAGAGGAATGTACATCCTGGCCCTGCCAGCTCCTCCATACGTGACATCTCTGCCACCCATTTATTCTCTCATGAGGTCAGGTCCTACCTGTCACATGAGCTCCCAACTCTGCTCATGCTGGACATAGAGTGCATGTTCCCACATCCTGGTCTCTTCCCTCCAGGGTCCCTGGACATCAGGCACACTTGGGAACCTGCCCAGGCTGGCTTCTCTCTTGCTCTTGAATTGAAAGACCCATGAACAACTGTGCCAGAAGAGTGATTCTGGTGAAGACCTCATCAGCTAAAAACGTGAAGCATCTGGAAAGAGTTAGTGCCATGTAGAGGGTAAAGGTTGTCCCAATGATAAAGCAGAGAGGAAAAGGATCTCTGCCAAGGATGGCTGATGCTACCCCAGCTTTGCAAGGAGCTTAGCTGGTGTCATAGAGAGCCTGGGTCTGGGCTTCTTTTTTAAAGATTTATTTCTATTTGTTAGGATCCGCGGTGAGCGTGACAGCATTCACCATTACAAGATGGCACGGGCATCCTGTGCTCCTATAAGTAAACAACTAACTGCACAGGTGCAAAAGGCAAAAGCGCGCCAAAGTCACTGTCCATCCTGGGGCGTAATATGGGATAATGAGTGAACAGCCAATCAGAAGTGAACACACCACTCTAGGGTACATATAGCAGTGCCTTTCCCGGGCTTGGGGTCTTCCACTTCAGCTGATACAAGAATAAAGCCTCGTTGTAGTAACTACCCGAACACTGCCTCACGTGTCTCTTTTGCGGGCGAAGGGGACTTGAAAAGGGGCGCGGAACAATCTGGTACCAAAAACCCGGGAACTTCAAGGCACCACGGAGACCCCCCCCCCCAGAGACTCGGAGCAGGTTAAAAGACTACAGGATTGAGGTACGTCTCTGAGAGATATGTTTGGGGTGGAAGCCTTCATTTCAAGCGGATTCTCACCCATTGCCGCCGCTGCACTAGGTGGCCTCTTGCTTGTGTTGCTTTTGCTTTTAGCTTATTTGTGTTGTGGGGATCCAGCTTGCAGCACAGCTATTAGGGCAAATCAAGAGATTTCAGGAGAGGTCCACTCCAGGGTACAGAAACAGAGTGTGTTAGCCGGCATCAGGCCAAGGAGCCTGGGGAAAAAGATAAGGCCAAAGAGCCTGGAAAGGAGAAGCAGGCAAAAAAGCCTGGGCAACAGAGACAGGCCAAGGAGCCTGGTCAAAGAAAAGAGTACTCAAAAGGAACAGGGGCCACTGCAGGGCCTATTAAGGTTAAGGACACTTCACCGGCTGGTGAAGAGAAAGTGGAGGTCAAAAGGACCCCACTATATCCCATTAAGGAGCTTGCCTCCATAGACCTTAGCAGCTCCGAAGAAGGAAGCCTAGAGGAAGAAGCAGCCGCCTATGCAAAAAATAACCATTCTGACATAAGACTAAGAAAGACCTTGAGCCCCTCGGCCCCACCCTTGCCTCAGGCCTATGCCCCGGGTAGCATCTCTAATTCATTTCTTAGCCCAGGAGATCAGAGACAGCTACAGCTTGCATTTCCGGTATTTGAAGTGGCAGAAGGAGCATGTGTTCATGCCCCAGTAGAGTATAGGCAGGTCAAAGAATTAGCTGAGGCAGTACGTGCATATGGAATTGGGGCTAATTTTACCATATCCCAAGTGGAGAGGTTAAGTAGAGCTGCTATGATGCCAGGAGACTGGCAGGACACAGTGAAGGTGGTACTTAACAATATGGGCCAATACCTAGAGTGGAAGGCCTTGTGGCACAAGGCACTGCAAACACAAGCCAGGATTAATGCAAACACTGAGGGACAGCAATTATGGACTTTTGACATAAAAGAGACCTTGGCATTACTGCAGCCATTATAACTGCTATTATCATCTCTACAGCTGCAGCTGTGACAGCCGGCATAGCCTTGGCTAATCAAGTTACAGCAGCTACTCTTGTTAATCAAATTTCAGAAAAGACTTCTGAGGCTTTGACCACTCTACAGAAAGTGGATGCACACTTGGCATCAGACATTCTGTTGTTCAATCAGAGAGTTCATTTGCTCCAAGCCCATGTAGAACAACTCACAGATGTGGTTCAAATGAGCTGCATGTCAGCAACCCCACATCTATGTATTACACCTCTGAGATTTATGAACGATACATCTATTCAAAGCCATAATCTTTCTGCTTATTTACAAGGGAATTGGACTGGGGAGCTGGACCAGATGCAGCAGCAATTGCAGATCCGGATCTTGAGCCTTGATGGAACACGAGTGGACCCTGTTACCCCTGGCGATTTTACTTCTTGGCTTACCTCTGCCTTTTCTTTCTGTCTTAAAGGGTGGGGATAGGCCTGTTTGGTGCAGCCCTATGTTGTGGATTAGTGTTCATGTTATGGTTGGTCTGCAAGCTCAGAGCCCAACAAAAATGTGACAAGGTCGCTATCACCCAAACACTCGTAGCCTTGGAGCAAAGATCTTCCCCTGAAATTTGGCTATCTATGCTAAGAAAGTAACTGATGACTGAGACCCTCAGTCGATGCACCCCAAGGGTTCAGCCCATTGCACTGGGTCGATGAGAGGTCTAAGTCTAGCCAGCCCTTGCCTGAATAACTGTGGTACCTGAATATTTAGAGGTGTTTGCGAGTGGGTACTCGACAGGGAATGTACCACGAGTGTGGATAGATTTCCTGAAAGTATGCCTGATTGCACAAAGGTTTGATGCCAAGAAACCTCCTCCCCTGGTGGCGCTCCAGAGTGGAGGCTCCCTTTCCCTGTCAAAAGGCATCGAGATGGGTATGGGAAGTATTACTCATTGCATGATGACAAGAGAAGAAACCCATTACAATATCTCATTTTGCATAGGGGTTCAGGCCTCTGCTTTCCCTCACTGAGTTGGTGCCACGATTGATAGGCAATAGGCTGTTCCATCTTAATAAAATTGATAGGGGGAGATGTTAGAAGCCGCAGTGAGCATGACAGCATTCGCCATTACAAGATGGCGCAGGCATCCTGTGCTCCCACAAGTAAACAACTAACTGCGCAGGTGAAAAAGGCAAAAGCGAGCCAAAGTCACTGCCCATCCCGGGGCATAATATGGGGTAATGAGTGAACAGCCAATCAGAAGTGAACACACCACTCTAGGGTAATATAGCAGTGCCTTTCCCGGGCTTGGGGTCTTCCGCTTCTGCTGATATGAGAATAAAGCCTTGCTGTGGTAACTACCCGAACACTGCCTCACGTGTCTCTTTCGCAGACAAAGTGGACTCGGAAGGGGCCCAGAATACTCCACGAAGATGTACTGCTTTGTAGTGATACTATATAGGCAAATAGATGACTTCTTAAGTCTTAATGATGATCCTATAAGAATTCCTAAAATTGCTCTTCAGGAACTGGGGCCTGGACCAGACCTCTGCTCGGCCTGTGGGTGTGTGGACCCTGGATCCTGCCTGAGATATTCTGGAGGCTCCATGGATCCCACAGCCAGCTCTAGGTAGGAAAACCCATATACTGCCCTGAGCCCATAACTGGGTGCTGTGAGTGCTCAGATTCCAGCAGATAATTCCCTCCCCGCCCCTTCGGGCAGGCACTCCCCATCCGCCCCTCTTCCTGAACGGAGGCCTGGACCAGACCTCTGCCTGGCCTGTGGGTGTGTGGACCCCGGATTCTGCCTGAGACATACTGGAAGGTCCACTCAACCAAGAGCCACACAGGAACAACTGAACTCAGAGCTTCAGACAACATATCCTAAGATATTCTAGAGGATACACTGCACCCAGAATAGCAGACACCTAGCTGGACTGTTATATTGGAGGCACCATATCCTGAGGCATCCTAGAGATACCACTGCAATCAGTGCAGCTGGAAAAGATCACAGAGACATCTGGACACCTAGAAGATCAAACACAAGCAAGATAACTGGAAAGGCAGGATTCAGTCAGAGACAGCAAGTACTGGTAGCACTAGAGTTAACCAGATGGCAAAAGGCAAGTGCAAGAATGTAAGCAACAGAAACCAAAGTTACATAGCATCATCAGAACCCAGTTCCCCCAGTTCCCCATCATAGCAAGCCCTGAACACCTCAAACCAGAAAAGCAGGATTCAGAATTAAAATCACTTCTCATGATGATGATAGAGGACTTTAAGAAAGAAATAAATAACACCCTCAAAGAACTTAAGGAGAGCACTGGTAGACAGCTAGAAACCCTTAAAGAGGAAACACAAAAATCCCTTAAGGAATTGCAAGAAAACACAACCAAACAGGAGAAGGAATTAAACAAAACCATGCAGGATCTAAAAATGGAAGTAGAAACAATAAAGAAATCACAAAGGGAGACTACCCTAGAGATAGAAAACCTAAAAAAAAGATCAGGAGTCATAGACACAAGTATCACCAACAGAATACAAGAGATGGAAGAGAGAATCTCATGTGCAGAAGATACCATGGAAACCATTGACACAACTGTCAAAAGAAAATTCAAAATACAAAAAGCTACTAACCCAAAATATACAAGAAATCCAAGACACAATGAGAAGGCCAAACCTAAGAATAATAGGTATAGATGAGGGGTAAGACTCCTAACTTAAAGGACCAGTAAATATCCTCAACAAAATTATAGAGGAAAACTTCCCTAACCTAAAGAAAGAGATGTCCATAAATATACAAGAAGCCTACAGAACTCCAAATAGTTTAGACCAAAAAAGAAATACTTCCTGCCACAAAATAGTCAAAACATCAAATGTACAAAACAAAGAAAAATTACTAAAAGCAATAAGGGAAAAAGGCAAAGTAACATATAAAGGCAGACCTATAAGAATTACACTAGACTTCTCACCAGAGACCATAAAAATCAGAAGATCCTGGACCAATATCATACAGACCCTAAGAGAAAACAAATGTCAGCCCAGACTACTATACCCAGCAAAGCTGTCAATCATTATTGATGGAGAAACCAAAATATTCCATGACTAATCCAAATTTACACAATATCTTCCCACAAATTCAGCCCTTCAAAGGATAATTGGTGGAAAACTCCAAAAGAAGGAGGGAAACTACAACCTAGAAAAAGCAAGAAAGTAATCTTCTAACAACCCTAAAAGAAGGTAGCTATACAAACATAACACAACCGCCAATAACAAAAATAACAGGAAACAACATTCATTTCTCCTTAATATCTCTTAATATCAATGGACTCAATTCTCCAATAAAAATATATAGACTATCAGACTGGATACGTAAACAGGACACAACATTTTGCTGCATTCAGGAAATGCACCTTTGTGGAAAAGACAGACACTACCTCAGAGTAAAAGGTTGGAAAACAATCTTCCAAGCAAATGGTCCCAAGAAACAAGCGGGAATAGCGATTCTAATATCAAATAAAATCAGTTTTAAAACAGAAGTAATCAAAAAAGACAAAGAAGGACACTTCCTGTTCATCAAAGGAAAAATGTACCAAGAGGAACTTGCAATTCTGAACATCTATGCTCCAAATGCAAGGGCACCCATATACATAAAAGAAACTTTACTAAAGTTTAAAGCATACATTGCACCCTACACTATAATAGTGGGAGATTTCAACACCCCAATCTCAGCTATGGACAGATCATGGAAACAGAAACTAAACTGAGATACAATGAAACTAACAGAAGTTATGAACCAATTGGACTTAACTGACATCTACAGAACATTTCATCCTAAAACAAAAGAATATACCTTTTTCTCAGCACATCATGGTACCTTATCCAAAACAGACCATATAATTGGTGACAAAACAGGCCTCAACAGATACAAAAAGATTGAAATAATCCCTAGTACCTTATCAGACCACCATGGACTAAGACTCGTCTTTGACATGGACAAAAACAACAGAAAGCCCACATACACTTGGAAACTGAACAATGCTCTACTCAATGATAACTTGGTCAAGGAAGAAATAAAGAAAGAAATTAAAGACTTTTTAGATTTAAATGAAAATGAGGACACATCATATCAAAACTTGTGGGACTCACTGAAAGCAGTACTAAGAGGAAAAATCATAGCTCTAAGTGCCCACAAAAAGAAAATGGAAAGAACGTACATTAATAAATTGACAGCACACCTGAAAGAGTTAGAACAAAAAGAAGCTAATATACCCAAGAGGAGTAGATGGCAGGAAATAATCAAACTCAGGGCTGCAATCAACCAAGTTGAAACAAAAAGAACTATACAAAATAGCAACAAAACCAGGAGCTGGTTCTTTGAGAAAATCAACAAGATAGACAAACCCTTAGCCAGAATAACCAAAGGGCGCAGAGACAGTACTCAAATTAATAAAATCAGAATTGAAAAGGGAGACATAACAACAGAAACAGAGGTACCAAAGTTAAATGAGGAGCAGATAAATCATCTAAACAGTCGCATAATCCCTAAAGAAATAGAAGCAGTCATTAAAAACCTCCCCACCAAAAAAAGTCCTGGACCAGATGGTTTTAGTGCAGAATTCTATCAGACATTCCAGGAAGACCTAATACTAATTCTCTGCAAACTATTCCACAGAATAGAAACAGAAGGAACACTACCCAATTCATTCTATGAAGCTACAATTACGTTCATACCTAAGCCTCACAAAGACCCAACAAAGAAGGAGAACTACAGACCAATCTCTCTTATGAATATTGATGCAAAAATACTCAATAAAATTATCACAAACCGAATCCAACAACAAATCAAAGCAATCATTCATCATGATCAAGTAGGCTTTATCCCAGGAATGCAGGGATGGTTCAATATTCGGAAATCCATCAATGTAATCCACTACATAAATAAACTCAAAGAAAAAACCACATGATCATCTCACTAGATGCTGAGAAAGCATTTGACAAAATACAACATCCCTTCATGTTAAAAGTCTTGGAAAGATTAGGAATTCAAGGTCCATACCTAAACATAGTAAAAGCAATATACACCAAGCCAGGAGCCAACATCAAACTAAATGGAGAGAAACTTGAAGCAATCCCACTAAGATCAGGGACCAGACAAGGCTGCCCACTCTCACCCTACCTATTCAATATAGTACTGGAGGTCCTAGCTAGAGCAATTAGACAACAATAGGAAGTCAAAGGGATACAAATTGGAAAGGAAGAAGTCAAAATTTCACTATTTGCAGATGATATGATAGTATACTTAAGTGACCCTAAAACTTCTACCAGAGAACTCCTAAACCTGATAAACAACTTCAGTAAAGTGGCTGGATATAAAATCAACTCAAACAAATCAGTAGCCTTCCTATACTCAAAAGATAAACAGGCTGAGAAAGAAATTATGGAAATGACACCCTTCACAATAGTTACAAATAATATAAAGTATCTTGGAGTGACTCTAACTAAGCAAGTGAAAGATCTGTATGACAAGAACTTCAAGTCTCTGAAGAAAGAAATCGAAGAAGATCTCAGAAGATGGAAAAATCTCCCATGCTCCTGGAGTGGCAGGATTAATATAGTAAAAATGGCCATCTTGCCAAAAGCAATCTATAGATTCAATGCAATCCCCATCAAAATTCCAAATCAATTCTTCATAGAGATCGAAAGAGCAATTTGAAAATTTATTTGGAACAACAAAAAACCCAGGATAGCGAGAACTATTCTCAAGAACAAAAGAACTTCTGGGGGAATCACCATCCCTGACCTCAACCTATACTAGAGGGCAATAGTAATAAAAACTGCATGGTATTGGTACAGAGATAGGCAGGAAGATCAATGGAATAGAACTGAAGATCCAGAAATGAGCCCACATACCTATGGTCTCTTGATTTTTGACAAAGGAGCTAAAACCATCCAGTGGAAAATGGACAGCATTTTCAGCAAATGGTGTTGGTTCAATTGGAGGTCAACATGTAAAAGAATGCAAATCGATCCATTCATATCTCCTTGTACAAAGCTCAAATCCAACTGGATAAAAGACCTTCACTCAAAACCAGATACACTGAAACTAATACCCTTGAACACATAGGCACAGGGGATAAGTTCCTGAACAGAACACCAATGGCTTTTGCTCTAAGATCAAGAATTGACAAATGGGACCTCATAAAATTGCAAAGCTTCTGTAAGGCAAAGGACATTGTCAGTAAGACAAAACAGCAACCAACAGATTGGGAAAAGATCCTAACCAATCCTACATCCGATACAGGGCTAATATCCAAGATATACAAAGAACTCAAGAAATTATACTCCAGACAACCATATAACCCTATTAAAAATGGGGTACAAAGCTAAACAAAGAATTCTCAACAGAGGAAACTCGAATGGCTGAGAAACACCTTAAGAAATGCTCCACATCCTTAGTCATCAGGGAAATGCAAATCAAAACAACACTGAGATACCACCTCACACCAGTCAGAATGGCTAAGATCAAAAACTCAGGTGATAGTAGATGCTGGCGAGGATGCGGAGAAAGAGGAACACTCCTCCATTGTTGGTGGGATTGCAAGCAGGTACAACTTCTCTGGAAATCAGTCTGGCGGTTCCTCAGAAAACTGGACATAGCATTACCTGAGGATCCAGCTATAGCACTCCTGGGCATATACCCAGAAGATGCTCCAACATAAAATAAGGACATATGCTCCACTATGTTCATAGCAGCCTTATTTATAATAGCCAGAAGCTGGAAAGAACCAAGATGTCCCTCAAGAGAGGAATGGATACAAAAAATGTGGTACATCTAGACAATGGAGAATTACTCAGCTATTAAAAATAATGAATTCGAGAAATTTTTAGGTAAATGAATGGATCTAGAAATTATCATCCTGAGTGAGTTAACCCAATCCCAAAAGAACACACAGGGTATTTACTCACTGTTAAGTGGATGTTAGCCCCAAAGCTAGGATTAGCAAAGACTCAACCAGCCGACCACATGAATCTCATGAAGAAGGAAGACCAAGAGGGGATGCCTCAGTTCTACTTAGAACAAGTAACAAAAATGCTCAAGGGAGCAAATATGGAAACAAAACATTGGACAGAAACTGAAGGAGGGGCCATCAGGAGACCACTCTACCTGGGTATTCATCCCATGTACAGCCACCTAAGCTAAACACTGTTGTGGATGGCTGGAAGTGCATAATCTGAGGAACATGATATAGCTGTCTCCTTAGAGGTCTGCCAAAGACTAAAACACTCAGAGGACGATGCTCACAGTTAACCACTGATATGATCAGGGGTTTTCCAATAGAGAACTTAGAGAGAGGACTGAAGGAGCAGAAAGGGTTTGCGACCCCAGGAGGAAAGCAACAATACCAAACAACCAGAGCCCCCCCAGGGTCTAAACCACCAGCCAGGGAACACATAGGGAGGGACCCAAGACTCCAGTGGTATATGGAGGGGAGGATGGCCTTGTCAGGCATAGGTGGAAGAGGAGTTTCTTGGTCCCATAAAAAATAAACACAGAGTGGGGGGGGGCAATGTGAGGGTGGGGAGGGGATAGTGGGGGGGTAGGTGCGGTCACTGCCTCATAGAAGCATGAGGAGGGGAATGGGATGGGAGGTTTCTGGGTGATGGGAGGAAGTGGGGTTAGGGGATAAAATCTGAAATGTAAATATTACAACCAATTTTCAAAAGGGGGGAAAAAAGAAAAGTTGTTAGAACCAACATCTTTAAAAAGAATGTCAGCCCCCTGGGGGGGGATTTTTTTTTCTTGATACTAAAATTTGTTTTGAGAATTGTATATTGCAGAATGATCAGCCTTGGTGTATCTACTCAACAAGCAAGCTGGGCAGACATGCTCAAACCTCTGAGGTCCGGGAATTCCATCTGGAGGCAGTGAAGACACAGCATCAGAGGCTTGTCAATTTGCCCTTCCCCCCACTCCTCTTCTAATATCTCAATGCCCATAATCAGCTTGAAGAAGCTAATGAAGAGTCCGCACCCCTATTCCCTGGGCTTGGGGACTAAGGTGGTAAATGTTGGGCTGTCTTTCTAGGGAAAAGTAGTGGTTTTGTGGGAATAGAGATGATTAGCTAGGATTTATTGCATAGCCACAACCTATTAGTAGAAATCTGTATAATTAGTATCAAGATGAAGATATGAATTCTTAAATGGGACCAATTTACTTTGATTACAAATTTTAAGGTTTTCATTGGCATGAGCTTCTTATTGATATAAGAGTGAGATGAATATTGTTACTCTCATAGGCATTGTACCAGTATAACACATTTAGGAATACAAGGCTTAGACCCAGTCTTTCTTTAACTTTTTAAACTGATATGAGATGGTCAGCCTGTGAGTTAAGGGACTATAGCAAATTCATGGCTTGGATTTTATTATAAGGGTGTTTTCTATTTTTTATTTAGAAATAGCTGAGTGGAGTTAACAGGCAACCGTCCAGATTACCTTACATGGACAGTTGGTTTTCAAAACATCAGAAATCCATAGAATTGACATGACAAACATTTCTGTATTAATGTTCATTTTGATTAGAGACCTGTCTGCTCCTGACAGCTTCCTGTCTTGGATTCTAAGAAGAAATTGAGCATCCTTGGAGTTATTCCAGTTGTGGTAAGATAGCCACTAGGCAAGAATTGCCTCTTTCCTTCTACAGACTAATTACTGTCCAGAAAAGGACACACTTGCAGATTAGTCGACTGATTATATCTGCCTAGACAGAGTAACCAGCCCTTAATAATTCTGCATCACTAAGGTCTGTCAGATGATCCTGGGCCAGAAGGCGGAAGAACAGATGCTCCTATGTTTTGAAGTAGAACGAGTGTCCAGGTGTTCAGAGGTCTCTATAAATTGCTTAAGTTTTAGAAGCTATGCTTGTGCTTCCCACAATTATAGTTAACTCAGTCATTCTGGATTTCTGATGGGGTTGAAAACTTATAGCCTCATAGCCAATCCTGACTATTTACTTTGAGAGAAAAGATTTGAGTGGATGGTCGTCAGCTGACATTCATCCTAAAGCCAGGTTCAGAACTAAATGTTTCAGTTAGGATAGACGACAGAGGTGCTGGTGTGTAAACAAAAGTATGGACTGGGTATTAGGACTGTCTTGTACCTCACTGGTACAAATTGGCATAATTATGCTCTAATTGTATTTTAAGAGAAAAGTTTCATTTTAACAGGAAGGGTGATATGTAGGAGGAGCTAAGGTGGGAGGAGTACTGAGAGGAAGAGATGGAGTGAGGAGAGAAGAAGAAGGAGAGGAGAAACTAGGTGATGAGAGAGAGAAAGAGGGGGGAGACAGGGAGGCAGATGTTCACATATCTCCACCACTCAAAGATAGTTGATATATCTAGGTTGGTTAGTGGGTTACACTTCTGATTGAGCATTACCAAACTTATAAGCATCTTTGATTAACATTTAAAAAATATATAAATGCAAAGAGGAAAAGGGTGCATGGGATAGGGGTTTTCTAAGGGGGGGAATGGGGAAAGGGGATGGCATCTGAAGTGTAAATAAAATATCCAATTAAAAAAAGCAAAAAAAAAAAAGAATTCCTAAAATTATATCAGTGATTACTAAGCTCTTTTATATTGGGACTGCTATTAAGTCCCTCGGGCATAGTCGAAACTGCAAAGAGAACTCTGCCAGTCTCCCAGTATTATTAGTTAATTGCCCCTCGACCTTCTCCTGCTTAGAGCACATTCCAAGAGGTCATAAAACAATTAACCAAGGGAATTCATGATTTATTATAGGTACCAGGACAGAAGAGAAAATATTTCCTGGGTTTATCTATACAAAACTTCACTAATTTCTTAAGTTATAGTTTCAAACTTTCTGCGAACCTATGGAGCTAGACAGGTGATGAATGTCTAGCTAGATAAATACTCCTAATGGGTATTCATGTAAACATTCTGTGTTGTAAACTTCTATTTCAATTTATGATTTGAATTTTGGTGTGAACTTGTGATGAACTTTGTAACATGTGATCATGGATGCTGAATGGTGTATAAATACTGAAGACAAAGACAAAGAAATGAGTTAGAATAGTGAGTTAGTTAGTCAGAGTAAGTGTGTGAGTCAGTTAGTTAGTTAGGAGCCCTTTGTCTTTTCCTTTTCTTTTCCCCCTGCCTAGAATTTTTCTCCCTTAGAATTTTACTTTGTTAGAATCTCTTCTTCTTCTTCCCCACTCAGGACCTATCCACGTTTCCCCTGAGATAGCTTTCATAGGATACTTTTTACACTTAATAAACTCTATAGCAACTTTTCTAAGTGTCTTTTCTTCCTTCGACCCAGCCTCAAGTTAGAGCCCAGCAGTTCCTGCTGAGATAGAACAAAGGCCATGTTGCCTAATCTTCTGCCCATTAGGCTACAGGTGTTAATCACCCTAGCCTGCAGTCTCTTACCCTCAGAAGAAGTTTTTAGGATAGCACAAGACTATTTACTTAACTCCTTGCTGGTCTTAAGGCTGGGATGCAAATACCAGTTTCTGGCCACAGGATCGCTGACTTCAGGTCAGCTACAGTAGCATAGGGGCTGCCTCAAGAAGAACTGGACAGACAGAGGAGGAGAAGAAAGAAGAAGCAGCTGCATCTCTCTCTCCCCCTCTCACCCCCAAACGGGGGGGTTGGCTCCTGGCAGGGAAGAGCAGCTAGCACTAAAAGCATCAACTGCACAATGTTCCACTATGCAGAAAATGAGCAAGAGAGACACTACAGTATCTGAATTACAAAGCATCACAGGATCCAGCCTGTGGTACATGACCACTAATGACCAGTTGCTGTGTCCTCCACTTGACCATCACTTAGCTTTCCATTGGGCTAGGAGGCATCTTTTGACCTTCGGCTCTGCTCAAAAGCTGAAAGACTCTGAGGTCCCTTTCTGTGGGCTCTTTGGTCATGAGCTGGGCAGGAATGTGGTAGCCCAGAACAAGTAAAAAGCACCAAAATCTGGCACCCAGAACCCTTGTAGCAACTAAGCAGTTTAAGAGGCCATCTTCAGTGCCGGGTGGAAGCAGAAATAGTCAAGGCAGAGATAGCAATGCTCTGTCACACGTGCTAACATTCCAAAGCCAACAGCTTAGGACACCTGGCAGTGGAGCTCCCGTTAGTCATGAGGATCACAGTCCTGCCCAGTGTAAACATGGGCCACAGGTGTGAGCTGGAGGCTATCGCTTGAGCACCTCTTCAATCCAGAGCCACTTGGCTGGTGACACAGAAAACTGGCTCAGTGGAGATTGATTCATTGAGACCCTTGACCTCTGCACATCCCGCCTTTCATGCACACTTCCTCCACTTAGCTGGAGGTCCCAGCTGAATACTACCTGGTCAGCCTTGTCTGGACACCATCACTGTCTCCTTTGACTAAAAGGGACTAAAACATGTTCCCCTCCCTCAATCAGCATCTCGGATGGAATCTTCAAAATAAACTGTAGGTCAGTTCCTTCTGGGATGTTGGGAGCAAGATGAGGTGCGCAGGAAGCTCCCATCTGCTAGCATAGACATACTCCAACAGCTTCTCTTTTCCACAGTACTCACTTCATAACTTTTAGGACAAAAGAAAAAAAAGGACAGTAAGCTACTCTTTATAATATCTAGATAATCCAAACCTAGGAAATCTGATAAATTTTGGATAACCATTGCAATATGTTGAGGGTCAGAGGCAATCATTGATGTGTTATAAAAAGATAAAGAGATATGTTCTGTGGGTGTGAGTGATGAGGTATGAGGAAAGACGATGTCTCAGCCGGCCCATGCTGAGGCATCCCTTCCCCCTGAAGGACCAATCACATGACAGTATAGTATGAAATAGAGTTTATTCAGGGCATGGGGAGGGGAGTTATGAGGGTAGTAGAGGCAGAGAGAGGCAGAGAGAGGCAGAGAGAGCGAGAGAGTAGAGAAGTAGAGGCCGGCCATGAGCAGGTGGAGAAAGGGGAAAAGGAAGGGGAAAGGAGTTAGGGAACAGAGGGATCAAGAGAGCAAAAGTGCAAGAGAGCAAGAGAAAGGTCAAATATTTGAATGTAAATGCAAGTCAGGAAGGATTAAAGGATTGCGAATGTCTCTGGGCTTTGAAAACAGTCTGCATCTTCCAGGGTAAGGGAGCCACTCCTAGGCTCAGCATGAGAGTCTTCTCTTCCCTCAAGGGAGCCTTTACACAGTGCCATCTTTGAATCAGGTGTTGGGAGATACCAAGCAATCTGGTGATAGCTCGAGCTTAGAGCCTGCAGAGGTACCCTGAGGCACTTGGGCACATTGCTGCAAGCCAGCCCAGGATGAATCTCTCCCAAAGCACCACAACCTTGAATCCAGATGAGGGAAGAGGTGGATCTCCGTAGGACAAGCACACTGCACCCATGGAGGGGAACTGGGCTGCCCTCATGCCCATACCCAGATTGGCTGCTGTTATAAAGCTAGGACATGGTACCACTCTGACAAATATGGAAAGGGCTAGGATTCTCACCTACTGAGATAGAAGTAAATTGTGTCATAATTCCTTTAGTGAAGCTGTGAGGAGCTTGTGGGGTCTGGTGGCCAGCCTGCAGATCCAGTAGGGAGGCTCTGCCAGGGCATATCATGATCAGGCAGCAGGCTGTTGCAATATTGTTTCTCAGAAGCTATTAGTAAGGGCGGTGCTGCAGGGGTTGGGGGGGTGTTAAGAGATGATCCGTCTATTATCTGGGCTCTAACAACGCTTTGATTGGGGCCTTTGTTATCTGAATTGATCCCGGGGAGATGAGACATGGAACAATTAAATCTCAGATTAACTTCTCAACACACTCATTTCTTTCTCCCATCAGGTCCCCAGAGGTGGCCGCTATCACTTTTCTTGTTTATTTAATCCCAGAGGTATCATTTAATGACAGCAATGCCTTGTCTGCATAATAAAAACTTCATTTCCGTGGTTTCTTTTAAAATATGTGCACAAAGGACTGGAGCGATGGCTCAGAGATTAAGAGCACTGGATGCTCTTCCAGAGAACCCAGGTTTAATTCCCAGAACCCTCATGGCAGCTCACAACTGTCTGTAACTCCAGTTCCAGGGGGTCCAACACCCTCACACAGACTTGCACACAGGCAAAACACAAATGCAGATAAAATAAAAATAAATAATTATTTTTTCTCCTTAAAAGAAAAAAATGTACACCAAGTATAAAAATGAATATTATTAATATTGTCAGTTTAGAAACTATCCAGATAAGAGGTGTCAAGAATCATGGCTAAAAGAAAGCAACTCAGGTTCTGGACCAACACAAAAGAGTGCATCAAGAACATGGCAGGAGACAAGCAGGAGTCTTACTTTTTTTATATCTTACTGTACAATATGAATTATGTGCCATGTGCAGCAACTATCTCCTCCAAGGGGAAAATGAATTTAAACAACTGAAAATTAAATATTCAGAATTTAAGCTATTAAAATGCTTTTTCTTAAACTTTTGCAATGAAGAGAAACGAGCTGAACTTTTGAAGAGCCCTCCCCCACCTCAGCATTTCTTCAAGGAGGATGTAACCATGTGTGGGAGTTAAATAATTTTTTTTTTTTTTTTAGTCATCCATGCCTTTGACAAAAGTGTGTCAAGAAGGGCCATCTGTTTTGTCTGAATAAGAAGAGGCCCAGCATTGTGATTTCCATTAGCCTCTTTGTAGCCTTCTGTCAGCTGGCTCCGTGGGTAGCAGTTCAAACTAAGTGTAGAGAGGAGCTGGCCAACCTCCACCACGCTGGCTTGTCATTAACACTCATCGATGAACACAGAGCATGCGTACAAGACAGACATGCTGCTGGCCACACATTAAAATTTTATAGAATCAAAACGGCCTGTTCTAGAATCTGAGAGCTAAAAACTATAGTGATGATGCTCCTTTCAGTCAATTGAGCCATTTAAAATCAATATACTTATCACTTAAATCCTAATTTCAGTCAAGGAATGTATGTCAGTGATGGGAAAACATATGCAAAGTTTTGCAGTAGGGCACCATGTTGGCCTGCTATGGCAGACATTTTGAGTCATATGGCATGACTGCTGGAGGAGGCACGGTGTCCTCTGTTGTTTCTTGGCACACAGACAGACAGAACAACAAGCCCAGCACAGTAGGATATGGAGTTTATCATCAGATCCTGTAGCCCTACCCCCCAACCCCCATCAGAGTGTGCTGATGTTGCTGATCTCAGTGTCATCCAAACCAGGCACATTCCTGCTTGTATGAATACCATCTCTGTCCACGCAACTATATAACCCCTCTCTGACCCAAGTCACAGACCCACTGGCCTTACTGTCACCTTACCATGCATCTGTAAGACTGCAGTCAATGAAAGCCATGTTCTATGGTCTCTTATAAGGCCAAAAACATCATGATCAATTCATACAACCAGCACTAGTTTTTGCTAAAAGAAGCCAAAAGGAAACAATAAGACTGTTTTTTGAAGTCATGCTTCTCTCCTTAAAATAACAAGGTAATTCATTATTGAGAAAAATCAAATAATTCAAGAACAAGAAGGAGAACTAAGAATCAGATGAGACTCTAAACTCGGAGCTCAGTGAGCAGGCAGAAGGATGCCAGCAGACTCCCACGAACTAAGGAAACAATGATATATATTTTTTTTAATGTTTAGATGTAAAAATATACAGTTAAGGTTGCAAACAAAAAGAAAGAAGGGGAAAAGGGCTCTATCAAAGTAAAACTGGAAAACTGAGCCTGTGGGAAGGCTCAGGTCTGACTCCTAGCAGAAAGAAGGCAACTCACAGCCATCCGGAACCTTAGCTCCAGAGGCGCCGATGTCCTCTTCTGACCTCTGTGAGCACCAGGCACCCATACACAGAAAAGTAAAAGGAAATAAGAAAGAACTGCCTTGGTGAGGCAGAAAGATGGCTCAGTGGACAAAAAGACTTGCTGGCAAGCCTAGCAGCCTGAGTTTGATCCCTAGGACACGCATGGTTCTGAAACCATGTCCCAAAAGCTGTCCTCTGACTTCCACACTCGGGGTTTGATGTGCACACACCCAACATACATATGTGCACATATATAGTTAAAAATAAAATAAAATGTAATTTAAAAATTTTTAAAGATTTATTTATTTATATGGATGTTTTGTTTGCATGTATACTTATACACCAGAAGAGGACACTAGATCCCATGGGATTACAGGTATAGTTGGTTATAAGCCACAGTATGAGTGCTGGGAATTGAACTCAGGTCCTCTGAAATAGAAGCCTGTGCTCTTAACTGCTGAGCCATAGGTAAGCCACTGAAATTTTAAAATTTTTACTAAAGAAGACATGTTTTTGTTTTGTTTTGTTTTGTTTTTTTTATTGAGCTGGGGGAAAAACCCAGAGTGTAATGCATGCACGCTGGGCAGATGCTCAACCACTAAGTTGCACCCCAGTAGGAAAAACTCTTAGTTTTCAGTAAACAGAAAAAATGAGCTCTGTGGACACAATGAAGTCTTTGCTTTGTGCATGTACATGGTAGAACAGTTTGTACTAAATTAACATGTAACTTTACATTATTAAGAAAATGTTTTTCTTTTTTTTTCTTTTTGGTTTTTCGAGACAGGGTTTCTCTGTGTAGTTGTGTAGTCCTGGCTGTCCTGGAACTCACTCTGTAGACCAGTCTGGCCTCGAACTCAGAAATCCACCTACCTCTGCCTCCCAAGTGCTGGGATTAAAACGTGTGCCACCACAGCCCAGCTAAGAAAATGTTTTTCAAACGTATACTTTTTTTCTCTTGTAATCCAAATAGGCGGTAGCCATAATCTAAACTTTGCTTTCAAAAATATATTTATTTTTATTTTATGTGTCTCAGAGTTTTGCCTATATGTGTGTATGTGTACTGTGTTCATGTGTGTATTATACTGTGTGTGTATGTGTACTGTGTGCATGTGTGTGTGTGTATTGTGTGCATGTGTGTATGTGTACTGTGTGCATGTGTGTGTGTGTATTGTGTGCATGTGTGTATGTGTACTGTGTGCATGTGTGTATGTGTACTGTGTGTATGTGTACTGTGTGCATGTGTGTGTGTACTGTGTGCATGTGTGTGTGTGTACTGTGTGCATGTGTGTATGTGTACTGTGTGCATGTGTGTATGTGTACTGTGTGCATGTGTGTATGTGTACTGTGTGCATGTGTGTGTGTGTACTGTGTGCATGTGTGTGTGTGTACTGTGTGCATGTGTGTGTGTGTACGGTGTGCATGTGTGTGTGTGTACTGTGTGCATGTGTGTGTGTGTACTGTGTGCATGTGTGTGTGTGTACTGTGTGCATGTGTGTATTTGTACTGTGTGCATGTGTGTATGTGTACTGTGTGCATGTGTGTGTGTGTACTGTGTGCATGTGTGTGTGTGTACTGTGTGCATGTGTGTATGTGTACTGTGTGCATGTGTGTGTGTGTACTGTGTGCATGTGTGTATGTGTACTGTGTGCATGTGTGTATGTGTACTGTGTGCATGTGTGTGTGTGTGTACTGTGTGCATGTGTGTATGTGTAATGTGTATATGTTTGTATGTGTACTGTGTGCATGTGTGTGTGTGTACTGTGTGCATGTGTGTGTGTGTACTGTGTGCATGTGTGTATGTGTAATGTGTATATGTGTGTATGTGTACTGTGTACATGTGTATATGTGTACTGTGTGCATGTGTGTGTGTGTACTGTGTGCATGTGTGTATGTGTAACGTGTATATGTGTGTATGTGTACTGTGTGCATGTGTGTATGTGTACGGTGTGCATGTGTGTGTGTGTACTGTGTGCATGTGTGTATGTGTACTGTGTGCATGTGTGTGTGTGTACTGTGTGCATGTGTGTATGTGTACTGTGTGCATGTGTGTATGTGTACTGTGTGCATGTGTGTGTGTGTACTGTGTGCATGTGTGTGTGTGTACTGTGTGCATGTGTGTATGTGTACTGTGTGCATGTGTGTATGTGTACTGTGTGCATGTGTGTATGTGTACTGTGTGCATGTGTATATGTGTACTGTGTGCATGTGTGTGTGTGTGTACTGTGTGCATGTGTGTATGTATAATGTGTATATGTGTGTATGTGTACTGTGTGCATGTGTGTGTGTGTACTGTGTGCATGTGTATATGTGTACTGTGTGCATGTGTGTGTGTGTACTGTGTGCATGTGTGTATGTGTAATGTGTATATGTGTGTATGTGTACTGTGTGCATGTGTGTGTGTGTACTGTGTGCATGTGTGTGTGTACTGTGTGCATGTGTGTGTGTGTACTGTGTGCATGTGTGTGTGTGTACTGTGTGCATGTGTGTGTATGTGTACTGTGTGCATGTGTGTATGTGTACTGTGTGCATGTGTGTATGTGTACTGTGTGCATGTGTATATGTGTACTGTGTGCATGTGTGTGTGTGTACTGTGTGCATGTGTGTATGTATAATGTGTATATGTGTGTATGTGTACTGTGTGCATGTGTGTGTGTGTACTGTGTGCATGTGTATATGTGTACTGTGTGCATGTGTGTGTGTGTACTGTGTGCATGTGTGTATGTGTAATGTGTATATGTGTGTATGTGTACTGTGTGCATGTGTGTGTGTGTACTGTGTGCATGTTTATATGTGTACTGTGTGCATGTGTGTATGTGTACTGTGTGCATGTGTGTATGTGTACTGTGTGCATGTGTGTGTGTGTGTACTGTGTGCATGTGTGTATGTGTAATGTGTATATGTGTGTATGTGTACTGTGTGCATGTGTGTGTGTGTACTGTGTGCATGTTTATATGTGTACTGTGTGCATGTGTGTGTGTGTACTGTGTGCATGTGTGTGTGTGTACTGTGTGCATGTGTGTATGTGTACGGTGTGCATGTGTGTGTGTGTACTGTGTGCATGTGTGTGTGTGTACTGTGTGCATGTGTGTGTGTGTACTGTGTGCATGTGTGTATTTGTACTGTGTGCATGTGTGTATGTGTACTGTGTGCATGTGTGTGTGTGTACTGTGTGCATGTGTGTATGTGTACTGTGTGCATGTGTGTATGTGTACTGTGTGCATGTGTGTGTGTGTACTGTGTGCATGTGTGTATGTGTACTGTGTGCATGTGTGTATGTGTACTGTGTGCATGTGTGTGTGTGTGTACTGTGTGCATGTGTGTATGTGTAATGTGTATATGTGTGTATGTGTACTGTGTGCATGTGTGTGTGTGTACTGTGTGCATGTGTGTGTGTGTACTGTGTGCATGTGTGTATGTGTAATGTGTATATGTGTGTATGTGTACTGTGTGCATGTGTATATGTGTACTGTGTGCATGTGTGTGTGTGTACTGTGTGCATGTGTGTATGTGTAACGTGTATATGTGTGTATGTGTACTGTGTGCATGTGTGTATGTGTACGGTGTGCATGTGTGTGTGTGTACTGTGTGCATGTGTGTATGTGTACTGTGTGCATGTGTGTGTGTGTACTGTGTGCATGTGTGTATGTGTACTGTGTGCATGTGTGTATGTGTACTGTGTGCATGTGTGTGTGTGTACTGTGTGCATGTGTGTGTGTGTGTACTGTGTGCATGTGTGTATGTGTACTGTGTGCATGTGTGTATGTGTACTGTGTGCATGTGTATATGTGTACTGTGTGCATGTGTGTGTGTGTACTGTGTGCATGTGTGTATGTATAATGTGTATATGTGTGTATGTGTACTGTGTGCATGTGTGTGTGTGTACTGTGTGCATGTGTATATGTGTACTGTGTGCATGTGTGTGTGTGTACTGTGTGCATGTGTGTATGTGTAATGTGTATATGTGTGTATGTGTACTGTGTGCATGTGTGTGTGTGTACTGTGTGCATGTGTGTGTGTACTGTGTGCATGTGTGTGTGTGTACTGTGTGCATGTGTGTGTGTGTACTGTGTGCATGTGTGTGTATGTGTACTGTGTGCATGTGTGTATGTGTACTGTGTGCATGTGTGTATGTGTACTGTGTGCATGTGTATATGTGTACTGTGTGCATGTGTGTGTGTGTACTGTGTGCATGTGTGTATGTATAATGTGTATATGTGTGTATGTGTACTGTGTGCATGTGTGTGTGTGTACTGTGTGCATGTGTATATGTGTACTGTGTGCATGTGTGTGTGTGTACTGTGTGCATGTGTGTATGTGTAATGTGTATATGTGTGTATGTGTACTGTGTGCATGTGTGTGTGTGTACTGTGTGCATGTTTATATGTGTACTGTGTGCATGTGTGTATGTGTACTGTGTGCATGTGTGTATGTGTACTGTGTGCATGTGTGTGTGTGTGTACTGTGTGCATGTGTGTATGTGTAATGTGTATATGTGTGTATGTGTACTGTGTGCATGTGTGTGTGTGTACTGTGTGCATGTTTATATGTGTACTGTGTGCATGTGTGTGTGTGTACTGTGTGCATGTGTGTATGTGTAACGTGTATATGTGTGTATGTGTACTGTGTGCATGTGTGTGTGTGTACTGTGTGCATGTGTGTGTGTGTACTGTGTGCATGTGTGTGTGTGTATGTACTGTGTGCATGTGTGTATGTGTACTGTGTACATGTGTGTATGTGTACTGTGTGCATGTGTGTGTGTACTGTGTGCATGTGTGTATGTGTACTGTGTGCATGTGTGTATGTGTACTGTGTGCATGTGTGTATGTGTACTGTGTGCATGTGTATATGTGTACTGTGTGCATGTGTGTGTGTGTACTATGTGCATGTGTGTGTGTGTACTGTGTGCATGTGTGTATTTGTACTGTGTGCATGTGTGTATGTGTACTGTGTGCATGTGTGTGTGTACTGTGTGCATGTGTGTGTGTGTACTGTGTGCATGTGTGTGTATGTGTACTGTGTGCATGTGTGTATGTGTACTGTGTGCATGTGTGTATGTGTACTGTGTGCATGTGTATATGTGTACTGTGTGCATGTGTGTGTGTGTACTGTGTGCATGTGTGTATGTGTAATGTGTATATGTGTGTATGTGTACTGTGTGCATGTGTGTATGTGTACTGTGTGCATGTGTATGTGTGTACTGTGTGCATGTGTGTATGTGTACTGTGTGCATGTGTGTATGTGTACTGTGTGCATGTGTATATGTGTACTGTGTGCATGTGTGTGTGTGTACTGTGTGCATGTGTGTATGTGTAATGTGTATATGTGTGTATGTGTACTGTGTGCATGTGTGTATGTGTACTGTGTGCATGTGTATATGTGTACTGTGTGCATGTGTGTGTGTGTACTGTGTGCATGTGTGTGTGTGTACTGTGTGCATGTGTGTATGTGTACTGTGTGCATGTGTGTATGTGTACTGTGTGCATATGTGTATGTGTACTGTGTGCATGTGTGTATGTGTACTGTGTGCATGTGTGTATGTGTACTGTGTGCATGTGTGTATGTGTACTGTGTGCATGTGTGTATGTGTACTGTGTGCATGTGTGTGTGTGTACTGTGTGCATTTGTCTATGTGTACTGTATGTGTGTGTGTGTACTGTGTGCATGTGTGTGTATGTGTACTGTGTGCATGTGTGTATGTGTACTGTGTGCATGTGTATATATGTAATGGGGCGTCAGATCCCCTGGAACTAGAGTTAGAGATGGTTGTGAGCACAAAGCAGGTCCTTATAAGACCTTGTAAAGCTGATCTTCCTTTAGGATCTGTAACACCTTAAGGTTGTGATTATTGGTTTTTGTCATTTAAGACACAGTCTGTCAGGATATCTGTACACTGTAAGGCATTGACAGCATGCCACAGATGGGCAACCTTCAAGCTACACAACTGCCCGAGGTTGCATCCACTGTGTACCTTCCAGGTATAACAGTCTGTGCTCACCTCCCTTGAAACTGTCCCATGGCACACTCTGGGTCTCTCCTTCAGTTAGAGCACCTGTGTTGCAGGCGACCTAAAATGCCATGAGTTCAACCATGGTGTTAAATCCATTCTACTTACTGGTATTACTTAAATTATTAGCTTGAAGCTAGAACTTAAAAATAGCATAACACAGCAAATTTTGAGGTGACATGAAGAGATTTGGAGGTTGTTTTGTTTTGTTTATTTGTTTTGTTTTCTGTTTGTTTTTTGTTTTTGGAGTCATTTTCAGAATGCGTGCAGTTGACCTGGGTGCATGTTGCCATGGCAACCAACAAGGGCAAATCAGAGAACCCTGCCCCAAAGAGCTAACTCCTAACTTCATGGGTGCTGCTGGTGGGAGGGGGATAACTAGCACGTAATTTCATTGGAAAAGATCTTTAAAATGAGGGTTTATAAGAACATTGCCAAACCTATAGTTACTTTAAAAATGCTGTAGCGGGGTATGGTGCACACCTTTAGTTCCAGCACTTAAGAAGTAGGGGTAGGCAGATCCCTGTGAGACTGAGGTCAGCATGGTCTACATAGTGAGTTCTAGCACAGTCAGGGCTACAAGCAAGAACAACACATGAAACAAAAAGGCGATGGTTGAGCTGGTACAGCAGGCTAAGGGTGCCCAGTGCTCAGCCTGACCTGTATCGGTGAAATTTGGCAATACTGCATGTACCCCCCCCCACACACACACCCAGAAGCTATCTTTGAATCTGCAAATGAAACACACACACACACACACACACACACACACACACACACACACAGAGATACAGGCACTCACACATGCACGCACACACACAGATACAGGCACTCACACATGCACGCACACACACAGAGATACAGGCACTCACACATGCACGCACACACACAGAGATACAGGCACTCACACACGCACGCACACACACAGATACAGGCACTCACACACGCACGCACACACACAGATACAGGCACTCACACACGCACGCACACACACAGATACAGGCACTCACACACGCACGCACACACACAGATACAGGCACTCACACACGCACGCACACACACAGATACAGGCACTCACACACGCACGCACACACACAGATACAGGCACTCACACACGCACGCACACACACAGATACAGGCACTCACACACGCACGCACACACACAGATACAGGCACTCACACACGCACGCACACACACAGATACAGGCACTCACACACGCACGCACACACACAGATACAGGCACTCACACACGCACGCACACACACAGATACAGGCACTCACACACGCACGCACACACACAGATACAGGCACTCACACACGCACGCACACACACAGATACAGGCACTCACACACGCACGCACACACACAGATACAGGCACTCACACACGCACGCACACACACAGATACAGGCACTCACACACGCACGCACACACACAGATACAGGCACTCACACACGCACGCACACACACAGATACAGGCACTCACACACGCACGCACACACACAGATACAGGCACTCACACACGCACGCACACACACAGATACAGGCACTCACACATGCACGCACACACACAGATACAGGCACTCACACATGCACACACACACACAGAGATACAGGCACTCACACATGCACGCACACACACAGATACAGGCACTCACACACGCACGCACACACACAGATAAGTAAAACATTTTAAAGAGTCTCAAAGAGTATAAATGTATTTAATTTTCACTACTATCTGTTCAATGAACAAATAAATAAAAGAGTAATGACTATCATAATAAATACTTTTTGAACTGTTGTTTAATACACAGAAATAAATTTTTCATTTCACTATGTTCTGCACATGGTTGGAGCAATTGAAACCAATCCTTGTACCCATTCTTCCTGGAAACAAGACATAGAAGATGTTCTCAAAATATGTTGTTTAATTCATTATAGTGAATTTCTCAAGAATGTAACAACCTTGAATATTAGTAGCATTAGTAAGCAATTCATGAGACTCTGCCTTTAAAGAAAAGTTCATGATTATGACACATATGCAGTTCTCCTTCTGGGTTCTTCTACATATTTTGGTATCTTTTCTTGTTCTAATATGTCCGAGTATTGGTTACTACTGTGTGTGTTTTATGATGAGCTTGGAAACCAAGTAGTTATTCAACCTTATTCTCAAAGTTTTGGCTTCTATAGGTCATTTCCATTTGCCTATAAATTTTAGATCAGCCTGCTGACTGCCACAGAAAGGCCAGTGGGGATGTGTATTGGGACTGCCTGGAATCTGAAGATCAATATGGAAGAAACTGTCATTCGACTCCTCAGCTAACGGATATGCTAATGAATATGCTAATGAGCACACTTCTTCACACCTTTCATCAGTGTCTCAGCTAAGTGTGTGCACAGGGCTTCCATATTCTGTCTCCCCTCTATCCCTTCTTTCCTTTCTTTTTTTGAGATGTGTTTCTCTGTGTAGCCCTGGCTGTCCTGGAACTTACTCTGTAGATCAGGCTGGCCTTGAACTCAGACATTTGCCTGTTTCTGCCTTCCGACTGCTGGTATTAATACTGTGTGCCACCACCACCCTACAATTACCATAAAGTGATACTTTATATTTTCTAGAGAATGCGCCTTGGTGGGTAGAGTGCTTAATGGTACACACAGGGCCCAGTGTTCACTCCACAACACTGCATAAGTTAGAAGTGGTAGTTCACATACATCATAAAACTCGGTTGTTGGAGGCAGGGGAATCAGAAGTTCAAGATCACTGTTGTCTGTATGTAGCACATTCAAAGGCAGCTTGGGCTACATGAGACCCTGTCTCCAGACAAACAAAACCCTACCAGTTCCCTCCCCCAAACCCCACAAACATTTTCTAGATGCATACTATTAATCATTAGAGGTTATCTTGTATTGCAGGTGATACTTGGTACCTCTACCTTTTCTATCCTTCCCCACTTTTTAAGCTTTCACCTTTCCCCTCTTCAGATCAAGCATGACCTTGCTGGTTGCCTGTATTCAATGTCTCCTGTGAAATGGGAAGAGCCCCAAATAGTTGACTACTCATGAGAGCAAGAGTCAGGATAGAGCATGGTCCTGAGAGGCCAGTCTCCTGGTCCTTGGCCTTATAATAGGTAACCTGCTCCAGCTCTAGAGAGTATAGTGGTCTTTCTTGCTTTCAATGGTCTTAAGGTCTTAACAGAAGAATCATATCATGTGATGATGGAATCCTCCCCACTTACCTCCAGGCATAGGATACCAAACCTAACAGGAAGGTGATACATACACTGCAGAGTCACACATTTTCACCTGAGATGAGTAACAAGCCACAGGAATGGTGTAAGTCTGGTCCTCTCTTTCCTGGAAAGAGGGCTTTGCTACAATGATATAAACATAAACAATGAGCCAATCAAATCTGAGCCCTCACAGAGACACACATACAACTAGTGCATAGGTAACCATGGCAAAATTACCAGCATGTAAGCACTCAGGTAAAAACTTCCAATACCCGAATATCCAAAACATCACTTATTTGCCTAGCAAGGCCCTTGCTTTGATATCTAGTATGGGGCAAGTGTGGCACCCGGATACATCTGAATCTGCGGGACAGAACAATGAGGCAAGTCAATCTCAACACATGCTGATACTCATTACTAAACTCTTGCTAACCCTGTGTCTTAGTTAGAATTTTAATTGTTGCAATGAAACACCATGACCAAGGCAAGTTGGGGAGGAAAGAGTTTATTTGGTTTGTGTTTCCACATTGTAGCCCATCACTGAAGAAACCCAAGGCAGGAACACAAACAAGGCCAGAACCTGGAGTTGGGATTTGGTACAGAGGCCATGGAGGGGTGCTGCTTACCACTTGCTCTTCATGGCTTGCTCAGCCTGCTTTCTTATAGCACCCAGCACCACCAACCCAGGGATGGTGCCATCCACAATGGTCTGGGCCCTCAAATATCATTCAGTCACAAAGAAAATGCTCCAGAGGCTTGCTTCTGGTCCAATTTTATTGAGGCTTTTTTTTTTTTTTTCAATTAAGGCTCCTTTCTCTTCAGTGACTCGAGCTTGTGCCAAGTTTATACAAAACTAGTCATTTGCACTGGATAATATTAATGCATAGTATTTGTAAGTTAAAAAAGCAATATATTGAACATTCATAATTTTACACAGCAAAATGTGTGCAATAATATATAAATATTTCTCTTCAAGAGACCTCTGTTCATTTATCTACTGCAGCAATTTTCAGGATATAAATTATTCATATATTAGTTTATTTTCTGAAACTATTAGAGCTGTCTTCTCAGTAAATTCTGTGAATAAGCAAAACCATTTTTAGTGAAATTTACTAAAAGCATAAAATTAGCTATCCTGAGTAGTTGCAAAATATGAGGGAAAATTGTGAATACGTTAATGTATTTGTAATAAAATGATAGCTAACATGCTTACAGAAAACAATGCAATATAGTGACATTTTAAAATTGGCCCAGAAAATGTGCTTGTTGGTAAAGTAAGGGAAACAGGATCATTCCAAAGATTCCCATTCTTTCTCATTTCTTGTTTTTGCCTCTGTAAAGTAAAGCAACAGTTACTGACCCTAATACAGGTGTAATGCTTTGCCTTTGTCCCATGGAGGTTCAAAAAGAATGGAAAATCTATGAAATATATACTAACGACAGAAACCACAGTGAAAGAAGCAAGTAATATGTGATTTGGGGTAGACGCTTTTGACATGTTCATTGATGTCCTTGACTTGCAGAGCGCTGATAGCTCTCTGGCCTCAGGGTGAGGCTTGCCAGCTTCCAGATCAAAGGCACGCCCACATTTGCTAATTACAGGTTATTTTCTGCTGTTTCCAAACAGGGGTGAAAGCCGCAGAAATTGAACTGTAAATAATTACACACTTGACTAAGTATGTGATTAGCATTATTTGTTGTGGTTGGGTCTGGAGTGATGGGACAAGAATGGAGTGATTGCAGTATTTAGAGCTTAATTGTAGACAAGTAATTACTTATGTACAAGCCTGATGTGGGGTCAGAGAGGACTCTAGGAAAAATACAGGCGATCTGAAATCAAACTTTCCAAATCTGTCACTTTTGCTCACTTCCTTAGAGCATGATAAAGAGAATCCACTGTGCACTTATTGAATGAAATGCTTTGGAATGTTAAATATCTTGATCGGTTACTAAAAGGTTTCTAATAAAACATTATGTTTCTTGCCTCTTTCCTGTCTCCTGGAGAAGGCAGGCTTCACATTTTTATTCAATGCAGTATAATATTGTTACAACTAGATTTACCAGTTTTGGTCAGGTAAAGAGATTTTCTACTATTACCCAACTATTTCCCTTTTAAAAGACTAGATGTAATTAGGGAGTGAAAAGCTGGTTCATGGATAACTTTTTGTCTGGTATGTTGTAGATGTATTTAGCAACCTCACTACACACTTGATAGCAATAGTAGCCTCATAGTTGCAACGTATACAACATTGTCAGATATTGCCATATCAGACTGGTTGAGAACCTCCATAGTAATCACTGCAAACTTCTCCTTGAGAAATGATTACTAACGTGAAAATCAACAACTCTCTCTCTCTCTCTCTCTCTCTCTCTCTCTCTCTCTCTCTCTCTCTCTCTCTCTCTCTCTTTCTCTCTCTCTCTGTACCTCAGGATGGGATGTGTTGGGTTTCTCAGACTGTAATATGCATGGAAGTCACTTAGGGATCTTGTTAAAATCCTGTTCTAATTCAGGAACTCTGCATTGGTTTCTAATGTGATGCATTCTTAACAAGCTAAAAGTGATGCCCACATTGCTGGTTTGATTAACATGGTCCTACACTTTGATTAACATGGTCCTACAGGATCCCAACAGATTTATTGACCAACTGAATGAATGAATGAATGAATGATTAAAAGCTCTGGATGTCTTTTGTGGAATGTGGAGGTCTTTCTTTTTAAACCATGAACTCTGCATGTATGAAACCTATTTATTCTTGTTATCACTATGTTATAATATTAAGGGAGATTAACTTCGTTTTACTAAACAGTTTATATGTTTGAAACATGACAAAGATCTGTGAATAGGAAGTATTCTACATTTAGCAGTGCTTAAAAATTGGCTAAATTTATTTTACTATCTTTTTAGAGTTGGGCTATGGTACCACAATTCTATTTTATCATCATCATCAACATGATCATCATCTTTGTGTCATTATTTATGCTCAAGTGCTTGCATGAGATTATTTGTACCATGTGCATGCGAGTTTCAGTAGATGCTAGAAGAGGTTATAGAATCACTTGAAACTGGATTTACAGGCTGGGAGCAATGCAATGTGGGTGCGAACTGAATATGGATCTCTAAAAGAGCAGTAGGCATTTTTAACTGCCAAACTCTCCAGCCCTCCCAGCTTTGGTTCACTCAGCCTTTTCCTTCATCAATTACTCTGTGCACTGCATTGTTGTATAGCAGTTTCCTTGAGATTGAAACATTTTCTCCTTCAGCCAAGTTCTTTAACAGAAAGTGAACAACTCAAAATCGTTTCAGGAAATCCCTGAAACTGACTGGATTCACTAGGCTCCTCCCTCCCAAAGAGTAATCTGTAAGTGACTTCTGAGAGTCACTTTGCAGAAGAGAAGGAGTCAAGCTGCAAAGAAGAGTATTGAAGCTGCCTGGAAGAAGCAGAAGATGTTTGAGCTGTCTTCTATTATTATTATTAATTATTCTATTCATTTACATCTCAGACCACTTCCAGGTTACCCCCTCCACCAACCCTCGTCCCACATCTGCCCTCCCCCCTCCTCTTTGCCTGTATGAGAGTGCTCCCCCACCCACACTCTCCCACCCCACCACTTCAGCAATTGGTATAGAATGACTGACTCACCTGGTGAGGACACTCTCCAACATGTTGAGCACCCTGTGCACTGTGCAGAGTGCTCTAGGTTTCCACCTTTGTGAGCTGTCATCCATGCTGGGGTGGACTTCATTGATACAGCTGTCCTTTGTGGGGAGCCGACAGAAGGCAGCTATCATCCTTGCAGTTATCTTGAGCCATATACCCTGACAAGAGACTTGATTACAATAGCCTAGAATAGCTGAGCACATTCTGATAACATCTTGTTTTAGATACCCAGAATTTTCCCTTGGGTGTGTGAGACTTAAAGGTGTGTGTCTTAAGGGTGTGACTTAGAGATCAGATTTAGAGACAAGGCCTAAGGGCATGACTTAAAGAGGCAGACAGAAGAGTTCAGTACAACTTAAAGTAGGAATTAGGCATTGAGGAAGAAGACACTTGGACTAGAGAACTCAGAAGAAATTATTATTAGACATTAGGCACTTAGCACTTGGAGGAAGAACTTGGGATTAGACATTAGGCACTTAACACTTGGAAGAAGTAACTTGGAACTTGGAAGCACTAGGGACTAGGAACTAGGGACTAGGAACTCAAGACTTGGGACTTGGACTAGGAAGAGAGACTGAAGAATAAAGGGGATTGAATCACACTCTTGTCTGGTCTCTATTCCTCATGTCGGTCCTCACTCTCTCTCTCTCTCTTGCTGAACCCTGACCCACGGACCGCAGCAGCTTGAGGCAGTGTGGGCTCTAACAACTTAGCCCCCAAAGTTTTTGGCAGTGTGGGTCCCAACATTGATAGAGCGGTCCCCAACATTTTTGGCCCCCAAGTGTGGGGTAGCTCAGGCTGCAACAGTCCTTGAATCATTTTGCTCCTGTAAGTAACTTCTCACCCATATTTCTGTAAGTAACCCCAGTAAATTCATTTTTCACCAAGCTGGATTTTGGTGATATCTGTATTTTGGTTTGTTGTGGGATTTCTATGTAAGGTGAATGTTGCCTCTACCCAGGGGAAAAGAATCCATCTTCCGATAGGTACGCTGCTTAACTGCTTATATTAAAACATATGTGTGCCATTTGCAGCAAATATATGCTTAGAGCTGTATGCACTCATCATGTGTATTTTCAAAGTAGTAAAATGCCGTGTTCGATGGGAGAAGTAAAATGCCTTTTAGCCAAAACTGTACATGAAAGACACAACCCCTCAGCAAAACTAACTTGTTTTCATTGTCAACTCAGTTAGTGAGTGTAACCCGCGGGAGCGTCTCCCCAGCAAGAACGCACGCGGGCACTGGATCCTTCTGCAGCAAGCATTTATTGTATCATGAAGAGGTAGACAAAAAACCCCAAACGGTGCCCGCTTAAATAGCCCTTAAGGTGGCATGTACATACTTGATTGCCTGCTCGCTCGTTACTCATATAATGCCCCGGGGTTGGGTCTTGAGTTTGGTGTGCTCCTAGCCTTTGCACCTGCGCACGGAACCTATCCACCAAGATCATCAGATGTGGGCGCCATCCTGCAATAGCGATTATTCGTAAGCCTGGGCACGGCTCTCTACAAGGGAGAACCCAGTTTCAAATGATCTTCCTTCACCAAAGGAGAATGATAGCCACTGCAGAAGAATAAGGGCGACTTCCTTCAAAACTGAATACTTGAGTTCTCAGTTTCTCAGTCTTCTGGGAAAAGGTCCTCAGTTCCTCAGTTAATCCACTGATGGATTGGCTACAAGCCAAAAAGAAGTCCTAAGAACTTGAAGATTGAGAGGGTCTTCTCTAGAAGTACAGGGCATTTATTGCACTTTTAAACTGAAAGAAAGAGACACACCTACTATTAAGTATTGCCATATACGGAATCCCACTATAGTGAAGGATAGTAGAGAAATTGCAATATTGGATGTGGTGTTTTGCATCAAGGCTAAGGAAAAACGATGTGAGTAGCTCCCATTTCAAGAAAGTACTGAGTTCACTGGGATAAAGTGTACTACAGTTCCCCATCTTGCTACTGTATCACTCATATACACTCATGCTACAGATAAGTCACTGGCTAGAGCTGATCACATGCCCAAAGTATCTTATTTTAAGAAGCATTTGAATTTTCCTGTTATTCTGTGCCTCTATCTATCTATCTATCATCTATTATCTATCTATCATCTATATACTATCTATCTATCAATATATCTATCTACCTATCAAGTATTTATCTATTTGTCTATACAATGATAGAGAATACACCCAAAGCCTCACATTAGCCATGCAAGCTCTCTACTACTGAGCTACCAGGCTAACCTGTAACTGATACCTAGTCACAGAAATGTCAATAGGATATATACCTTACACTTTACACATGGCCTTTTAAGTCCTCCATGAATGATCTATAGCGAGACAGAGGATAATACAGGATACAATATATATTATAAGAGCATACAAGCACGAAGAGATTTACTATGTGTAAAATATTGGCATGATGTTTTGAACCTAACAAGGGCATCATAAATACCATGGAGAACAGACCAAAGAATCCCTTCATTTTTGTTCTTTCTGAAAATGAAAGAGGTTATGCTTTGATTCAATTGACTCGAAAAGACTGGGTATGATGTGCTAATTAAGGGCTTGGTGTGCACCATGCTAAACTGTTTCCCCACTGTTCTTTTTGCCCTTTCTAATCAGAGCTGGCAGGCTGGGGCTTCCACTTCCTTAATGCAGGACAGCATTTCTACTTCTGCCTGCCAATAATGCTTTGTAATCTGATATGTGAAAAAGCTTCCCTCAAATGGCCTTTGAAGAGAGTATCAGAAGTTTAGAACAGCACAAAAGTTCATTAAAAGCTAATAAGGCCCTTGAACCATTTCACTTTAAGCTTCTTGGATGTGATTGGTGTCCTTTGAACACAATAAAAGAAAGAGAGAAGATAATAGGCAAATTTTCCCACCCATGTTAAGAAAAGCCCAGAAGAGCCAAGTTGGAAAATTAAGTTAAATATATATATATATATATATATATATATATATATATATATTTAACTTAATATATATATCAGTATAAGTTTAAATATCTATGTAAATTTGGGTTGATGGTTGTTCTTTAGATCTATATGTATGATTCCTAAAAACAAAACTATAGAGAAGTGGATGACCCAGTTGAGATGTATGTTGCTTATTTGTTATACCAGTGATTGTTCTACACATATGCAACAAAGAAATTTTCAAATTGTAGATGCCTTTTACACAAAGCAAAATTATTTGTAAATGCAGAATGTCTGTGTCTCTCTTCCAGAGAACCTCCTTTCCCGAATCTATTGTCTAGTTCTGTGACATATTCACGGTGTCTTGTTTCTATTACTGAAACTGGCTAAGGTTGAAATTTTCTTTTAACTGTTCTTTGCTGTCATTAAGTTTTTATACTTTAAGTTATGCCATGGGGCAGGTTATATAGGACTTGGCAACATATATTTTAGACAGTATGAATAGCTATTGCTAATTGCACTTAAGATAAATTTCTTATCTTAAGCAAAACAAACAACAATCCCCCCTACTCCCTCAAATAGTTTTTCTAAGGTGTCAGTAACTCTAAATTTTCAGACCATCTGTTGTAATGCTATTACTATAGGCAACTATCAGAAATGAGTTGAGGAAATCAGAGAAACACAGGCTGATGCAGAATTGGACAAGCTTTTGTGTTTTGGGTAAATTTCAAAGATCATCCTATCTGACCTTGGAGAAAATAGTTACTCATTATTTTCTCAGTCTTTAAGAATGATTAAAAATTAATTTTAATTAAAGTGACTAAAGATTATCATATACATGCAAATGTGCATGTCTCTATAGAAAGAGAATTTAATGTGTAGGCTTATTTTCTTTTTATATCTAATCAATTTGCATTATGGAAGATTACACGGCATGTATATATTTTGTTTTGAAATAAAATCCCTGAATGTCTAGACTTTCACTATGCCTCATACTATTTCCTTTCTTTATCTAGAAAGTAATTGGTTACAGTCCTAAAATTTGTATAAGGAGAGATGAGAAAGCGACGAAGAAGGGAAGATGATAAAAAAGAGCGCATCATGGGAAGACAGGGTACACACCTTCCGTGGTGTCTCTCTACATTTTCTTCCTCCTTTGACCAAGCCAAGTGTATGCTTTCTCATTTATATTACTTATACCTCATTTTAAAATGCAGAAAAGTACTATTATCCTTATTATTGTAGATCTGAAACCAGTTTGACTCAAACTTTGGAGTGCAAGAAGGGCATAATATTAACATGATTATGTGCACGTATCAGTTTCACATGTCCAGAGCAGGTTTGGGGACATTTGATCTGTCTCTCTGATGTTACAGTTTTTCTGGGCAATATTTCTATATCAATTATTACATAGCAACTAATCATATGGAGATGTTGGAAGTTTTATAATGAGAATTAAAATAGTATACACATTTTAATCTCTCATTAAATGGTCCTCTATTTAATGAGATGGTCCTCTAAAGATTTAGAGGGTAGAAATCACCCACAACCATGTAATTAGAAAGGCTATAAGCCCTTCCCTGCAGCTGTCTGTACACCATTCACTTAATAGCTGCCAAGTCTTATTGGGATCAAAGAGATGATCGTGTGCTCTCCCAGAATGTGAGAAGGGATATAGACATGACATCGCAAAGTTCTTCAGGAACCATCAGAAATGCACACCTTACAAACTCATTTGTTAGTGTTTATATTTTCTAACTTATTTTCATTTTACAATTTATGTAGAATTGTTAAAGATAATTCTAATACCCTGGATTCTTGAACTCTCCTGAGAATGGAATGGCAGTATCTTTCTGTAATTTAGAGGTAGAATTTAAAGAAGTAAGCAGGTGAAACTGTGCAATGCATATGCTTATAACTCCCCAAGTGGCAGCAGAGGATGGGGTTCCAGAGGAAGACAGTGGGACCATCCTTTTACTAATCTTTCTGTATTTATAGACATACCAACCAAGGATGCAGTTTGGAATCCTTTAGCTGTGTTTACAATGAATTTGTCTCATATTTAGAATGGGAGCCAGAATGCATACATGATTGATAGCTGAGGGCTATATAGTTTTCAAAATATGAGTAATTGGTAGCTTTTCACTGTTACAGATGGTAACAACTCATTTTCCAGGAACAGAATCAATTTCCTGAGTATATGATTATCTAAAATATAGATTTTGTGGATATTTTCATAGTTGTCCCTATGTGTTAGGGTATAGTGAAACAGAGACAATAATACACCTAATATATATTAAGACTACAAAAGATGGAGCTGGAGGGTCAAGTCATATCAGCTTGGCTGTTCCAAACTCTCACGTCACAAGTTCTGTTTCTGTAAAATTCAAACATGGCAGAAATGTTTTGGTAAGGCATTTACTCAGTATTTGTTTTGCATTTAGGTTCTAACTAATGAAAAGCCTTTTGGCTAGTGGCTTTTAACTGACTTCATAGATAATAATTTAAATATGCAAATGAAGGTGGTCTATATTGTGGAGATTAGCACCATTGCAATTGAGAAAAGCCTAGAACACTCATAAAATACTTCTCCGTGAATATCAGTGATGTCATTTCCAAAGACCATCCATCAACTAAAGAGGGAGTAATGTAACCTCTAATGCTACAACCTTTTAATATAGTCTCTCATGTTGTAGTGATCCTCAAAATAACATTATTTCAATGCTACTTCATAACTGTAATTTTGCAATTCTTGTGAATTGTAGTATGTACTATGTGATATACAGGATATCTGATGTGATTCCAATAGAGCTTACAACACAGAGGTTGTGAACCACTGCCACAGCTAGACAACCTGTATTCATTCTCTGAAAAGAACTATCTATACATGTGTTAAAGGTCTCATTAAAGTTGAACCATATTAGCATAGTAAATCTATTGTCCTAGACTCTGAAGAACTCTTATCATTTACAACTGGTCAGTGGTTCTTAGGCCTTCTCTTTACATTCACAGAGGAAAAGAGGGAGAGTTACAGAGGGAGAGAGAGAGAGATAAAGAGAGAGAGAGAGAGACAGAGAGAGAGACAGAGAGAGAGAGAGAGAGAGAGGCAGAGAGAGAGACAGAGAGAGAGACAGAGAGAGAGACTCCTGCTGACATGATATGAGCCATTTCACTTAATTGCTTAATTTTCAGTTGTGGTATTCTGCTGTAACCCAATTCTTTCTAGTTTCATTGCCCTGAGGATAGACATTTGTGTTCATGTCATCCAGCAAAAACTGAGAACTCTCATGAGGCCCATATAGTAAATACATTCTTATACCAAGATAAATAAACATGAAGAGATGCATATTAAGAATCAAATTATGTGTCAATATTCAAAAGAGAGAAGTAGAATCAATAAAATAAGATGGAAAATAGAGCCAATCAACAGACAGTGCAAGTGCAAGCTGGCTGAAATTCTCGGTGGAATACAGTCTGATCTTTTGAACTTGAGTTGTCTCTGTCTTCTCACACATACGCTTGCCATGGCATGTGAGTCATGCACATACAATATAACTCTAAAAGATATTCTATTCTGAGTACTGTTACATTAAAGCTAACAGTGTTATATATCCTAATATTATTCATTTTATATTATGACATACACATAATGTTAATATTACAATAAATGTACAGTATATGAATATATAAGCTATGCTGACTAATAAAGGTGATAATCGCTTTTTAAAACCCTGTTAAATTTTGCAGAGGCCTTTGGATGACATCAATAGAGTTTACAATAATGGTTTTTAAAAATAAACTTCTAAAGAATGGCTTGTATCCAAGCAAGCAGAAATGGAAAAAAAACATATATGGCAATATTTGAGTACATAAGGTCCCAGTCATATCATCTCAGAAGATCAAGCCAACTAGAGCTGTTGTGTCCATAGAATAAGGAAATCATTTTCAGGTAATGAATACAATCACCCCATGCAAACCATCATCACTTGAGGTTAGTTACAATAATTTTTCTTAATGTATCAAGACATAATGTGGGGCTAATATGACTTTACCTCTTTGACATCATTCTGCTACATTGTATATCCTTTGTTGGTCCTAGATATTCTTGGAACTGAAGTTTGAATTTAACTGTTTAGATTTTATCAGAAGAATAGTTGAGATATGCTGGAGTATAGCACCAGAGGGAAATCTTTTCAGGAGACAGAACTGCACGTTGTAAGTTGGTCATGCATTCAGTCCATACAGAGTTTGATATGCTCCAAGGCACAACCACACACACATGGACACACACATACATACATACATACATACATACATACATACATACACACACAAACACACACACACATCACCCCACACACACATAAGCATATGTGCTAATCCAAAAAAATACATGCAGATGAACATGGATACACTCATAAGTAAACAATTTTTAATAAAACAATTAACCAGAAGTGGGGTGGAAAGATTGCAAGGGCCAAAGGGTCAAGGAGTTTGCTGTGAAAGTGTGTCCCCCTGGTGATGTCAGAAGATACATCCAAAAAGTCTCGCCAGCAGACACTACCCCAAGGTGAGCTGAACAAAGATGATACCAATGAACACGACAAAGTGAATAGGGAAAAGCCCATAAGGCCTCAGTCCTACACCAAGAACTATAGACAACTAAGAAATGCTAGAAGCAAAGGAGGTCCTCTTCCCTAGAAGATTGTCCACTGCCAAATGGTCAGCCCAGAAAACAGAGCAGGTCATATATACTATATATATATATATATATATATATATATATATATATATATATATATATGTGTGTGTGTGTGTGTGTGTGTGTGTGTGTGTGTGTGTGTGTGTGTTGCGTGTAGTCACATAATATATATGTATATATATATATGTATATATGTACAGACATATATATGCACACATAATATATATATATATATATATATATATATATATATATATATATATATTCCAATAAAGTAAGACCAAACTTAACAAAGTTAAGGAAAAACAAAACAAAACAAAACAAAAAAAAACCATTAAATGTTTAAAGGGAGACTTGTCCTAGAAATGTCTGTGTGACTCACTCCTTTGGTACCAGTGTCTGTGAAATTGGTCAGTGAGCTGTGGAGCCAGGTACCTGCGCTGTCTATTTCCTCTCAGTTTCAAGTTCACATTTTACCCTTGTGAAAATAGGTATAAAGACTTTAAGCATTTCCACCCTGCCTGATAGCACCTCACTGTTCTGTAAGTGGATCAGTATGGAAAAGCACTGAAGGAGGAAACAGGGTTCCTTCCTGGTCCTATTGTACTTGCGCGATCTTCACTATGGTATTATGAGGCCTCCCCTTGACATTCCTTTCTCATCCTAGAGGGAGGTGGCAGCCATTCCTTATACCATAAATGGACTTCATAGGATTCTCTTTATTTCTTGCTACTCACATACACACTTCAGGTTAATAATTCTCCACACTAAACGTTTTCTGATAGAATTACTCTGTGGTTTCTCAACTCTGATTGAAGTTTCACCACTTATCATGGGAACAGTGCAGGGATCCCTGTGTGAGCCCAACAAGAATGATCTCCCTTTCACTGTAAAGTACTTTGCTACTGGTATTTTTAAGAATTATTTCACTAAATTTCTCAGAGAAATCTAAACTGAAGGATTTCAGGGAATTCCTGGTGGATTGCACCTAGCCACTTAATGGCAAGTTGGTGGCCATTAGAACACAAAAAAGTACACCCAAGAACCTGCTCAGTGGTAACTACAAATTCACAGCGGCCACAGTTGCAATAACATTTCAGAACGCTGTCATATAATCTTGATACGCTTCCGTAATTGTGTGCCTGTCAATCTTTATGTTTCTAAAATCTTTATGTATCATAAATTATTTACAATGCAGCCTCAATTTTTCCAATTTAATGTTTAGATTAAAGCATAGGACATAAAATTTTTACTTAATTTATTTTACTTAATAAATTTTGATCATATTCTTTCTCTTCTCCCACTCTTCCCAAATTCTCCCCACATTTTAAACCATAATCCTCTCCTCCTTATTCTCTCTTCAAGACCAATGCATCTATTTCTCTTTTAGTTGAAGAATCCTTTCTTCTCCTACTTATATAGCTCTCTTCATTGTTCTCAGAGCAAATCCTCCATGCTTTAGTCTACCACTCCTCAAAAATAGACAGAACCTCTTTCCAGAGCCTGAGACTGAAGATAGACTTCATATCATAAAAGAATTATGATGCCAAAGTGGATAATGAAATAGGCACCAGACATCATTGCTCTTAAAGTCAGTACTGCAGTCTATAATAGAGAATACTCTAAGAGTGGTTGCTCAAGAGCTGTGGAGTAGTCAATGATGATCGTCATTTTCTATAATGAGTAAAATTAAAAGGCCATTCTGGTGTCCTTTTCCACACAGGGTCACACAGGTTTCATAGAGCTGGTTGGCTGTTTCTCCCATTAGCTTACAGTAACTTCTCAGTGTACTCATTTAAACTTCTCTGAACACCATGGTACTTGAAGTTTCTATAAAACTGCAAGCATGTTATAATTGTTCATTTATCTAATACTTTTTAAACATAGCAGTGTACTGTGTACATTTTTTGAAGTGTCAGTGATTATATTTATAAAGCATGATGTTAAAGAATAGACAGATAGATGGATGGTTGGATGAATAGATAGATAGATAGATAGATAGATAGATAGATAGATAGATAGATAGATAGATAGATGCATGAATGTGTGAATGAATAGATGAATGGTGGGTGGGCAGATGAATTGTGGATGGGTAGATGGATGGATGAATGAGTAGTTAGATAGATAGATGAATGTGTGAATGGATAGATGGATGGTGGGTGGATTGGGCGATATATGGACTGGCAGATTGATGAGAAGGTGTATGGGAGGATGAAAGGATGGGTAGATCAGTGGGTGGGTAGATGAGAGGATGGATGGAAAGGTGGTAGGTGCATAATAGACTGGTGGATGGGTATATAGATATATGTACAGATGAGAGGGTGGGTGGATGGATGATGGGTGGGTGGATTGGGAGAGAGACTGGTGGGTAGTAGATAGTTGGGTAGATAAATTCAAATATTCTTTCTTCTAATAGCTCATAGGAAAAATCATTGTATTACCATACTTCTCTACAGTGATAACATGTCCATCCTGAAGTGAGAACCAGTGGCCATTGTCAGGCAGCCCAATGTCAGTTCTGATTGAAGCTCCAATCTTTACCCCTCCCTGAGATGCACACCCTCCAATGGTTCGCTTGTCTTCTGTCAGACACCTCAACTCTCTTCTAGAGAACATTTGGAGATGCTAGACCAAAGAGCCTGGGCTCTGCAGTCATTCACACTGATCTATTTCCTGAAAGTTTGACTATTCTGAGAAACATGTGTTTCTGTCTGTCTTTATCGTTTCCACAGTGGGAATACTGGAACACTGCAGACGTTCTCTTGCTCCTCAAGACTGAAGGATTATAGACCCAAAGCGTCTGAGTGATTCCTGACCCTGCAGATTTTATGCCCAGCATCCCTGTCCTGCTTTAGCTGTGCAATGCTTCTCACCTTCCTCCTCTGGCAGCCACTCCTGAGATGGACAAGGGAGGCACCAAGAAGAAACACTCAGTGAAGCCCTTGGTTTTCTGTGCCATGCACATCTCCAGAAAGGCAACACTGGTCTCAGGTAACAGTCTGACCTTGAGAGTGTATCTAATGTACAATGTATATAATATATAGTATGTACAAGGTACAATGTTTACAATGCACAGTGTGTATCATGTACAATGTACATAAAGCTCAATGTATACAAGGTGTGTATATAATGTACAATGTATTCAATGTACAATGTATACAATGTACAATGTGTTCAATGTACAATGTATACAATGTACAATGTGTTCAATGTACAATGTATAACCTGTATAATGAACCTGTTTTGGTTCTCTGTGAGGAGGGGTGGACTCTTGCTCTAAAGAGTATTGCAGGGCGTGTCTTCTCCATCAATCCCAGTTGCCTGCACACCAAAATCTCATACAGGAGGATGAAAGGCAGGAGTGCTGCTCTTGCAGTAAAACAATGTTGTCTCACAGTTACCACACAAAGTGTCCCAAGGCATGTGACAATGGTGCCTCTGCATGTGACCCAACTGTGGCTTGGCTCCAGCCTGCTTTTTACCTGACACTCTCCAGCACCACAAGCTCCAGAATCCCAGCTGCCACTCTAGGTGAAGGGCCCATCATTGGGATCTGGAGGAAGGAAGAAATGAGTGTGAGTGGAGAAGCCTGCCCAGGAATGACATGGTGGAAAGCACACATGCACACACATGTGTGGTTTCCATGTCCCAACAGGTTTCCTTAGCCTGGAACCATCCAGCTGGGATTCAGAAAGACAAAGGAGGTGAGAGACACTAATGACATCTGAAAGCCTGCCTTCCACACACACTGTAAGAGGATGGTTTTGAAAAACAAAGTGGGTCAGAGGACCCATTCCCAGGTGTGCCCTGCCTCAGGCTTTTGAGCTCATAATAAGATATCACCTGCAATGTTCATTTCTGAGAACCCTATGACTGAGTTATGAAAAACAATGTAAAATAAAAACAAATCTTACAGTGTTTTGGGTTTACAGTTTTCTGTTGGATATTCACAGCTGTACTTGGGTACATGTCTCCCACAGACTGCAGGATAGACAGTCCTGTAACGGAACATGAGTCCTTCCCTGACCCATCACTAGGCTACTTCTGTGGCCAACATGAAATGAAACCAATGACAGGCTGTAAGGCCATGTCACACCAGCACCTGCTGCTTCACAACTCACCTTCTACCAGCCCCAGGTGTCACAGAGGAGGGGTCACAAGAGCAGTCTGTGTCTTTGCCACACTTTTAGAGAAGGGATGCTGTGCTGTGCTGGCAGCACAGTGTCAAAGGCTGCCATGGCATCTGCTTCAATCCCAGTGAGTGCACACATGCAGGGGTTCAGGGTTTCAGAATATAGCCTGGTCAACTTCTGAATCTCTCTGGGCTCCTGTCACCAAATCTGACATCCCAGTGTGGAGTGCCAACCACTCCCCAACATGAATCCATTCCCAGAAATGCCCAAGGGAGCCAACAGTTCACTAAAATGCAGTCCCATCTGAAGCACCGTAAAGTGCTGCTTATGAGTGGCCTTGAAGGAATTTGAGGATACTGGAAGGATAAGGTGTACAAAGAGGGGGCCCTTCAAATTGCTCTGCTAGTGAGGTGTGGAAATTTCTGTTGTTAAGAGCACACAGAGGACCTGAGTTCTTGTTGAGTATCTCACAACTGTCTAGAAAGAGATGCTGGGGATCTAGTGCAGACTTCCTGCCTCTATGGGTACTACACTCAAACGTAACCCTCCCCCCCATTAGACTTCCTGCCTCTATGGGTACTACAAATGTAACCCCTCCCCCACCACACACCACCCTGCCCTCCTTCATGAAGTCATCAGAGTCATCACTGTAGTAGTGTTAGACTAAGGTTTCCTCCTGGAGAAACACCATAGAGGGGTGTTTTGTCTTGTGTGCTGTGAGGTTTTTCTATCCCACCTATATTCAGAGCATGTCCTTTGGTTTAATTTTCCACTCATTTACCCACTTGGAGAATTCTCTCTATTCAAGACATATAATGACAAGCAAATTCATCACAGAACTCAGTGAAGAGTAATATATGGCTTTATGCTTTACTATTGGAATTTTGATTGTTAATGATGCTTTAAAAAGTGTATACATATGTATAACACACAAAGGAATATACTATTTCATAAATATTCATACATAAATTTATATTTTCTGTATATTTACTACATTGCATTTTATATTGATTTAAATGAAATAGAAATATTAAATAGTCAATGACATCAATTTTATAATATATAAATGAATTATTTAAATATTTTAAAGTTTAACCAGATATATATCTAATCATTTAGCAAGTATATCAGTAGCAGTTTAAGAAAAGGTTGCTTTTGTCAGTCAATCTTTATATTACAATTGCAAAATGATTAAAATATAAGAATGCTTGTAGACTTTACTTTTTCCTCTAATCATGTTTATTTTACAATAAACAGAAATCATATAGTTCTAGCCCATTTATATTAACATGTGATTAAGTGGTCATAAAGAAAGAAAACACAGTAACTGGAGAGACCAGAATGAGCACTTTTTTCATCATCAGTATTGTGGCATTAGAGCCATTTGCAGGTTTCTCATGATGGAAATTTCCTCAAATATTTCCTCAAATATCAAATATTTCCAACAAATAAGAAAGATTATCTCTGGTGATGAATCCCAAAGCTAAAAATGATGGAAATGATCTCATGCATAGCAAAGTGGAATTTATCCAGTATGGTATCCCACAGTTAGGATATTTCACTCCCAATGTTTTTGTTCTGACATATGGATGTATAGTTAGTATTGCTGCCACATGATACAAGTTTATGGGAGGAGGTCCTGTTGAGTCCCAGTTCATAGTTCATCCACATTCAAATTAGACAGATGCAAATTGAAGGACTTAAATAAACAGTTCTTCCTTTCAACCTAGTAAGTTGTCTTCACTGAATTTCTACACAATCCTGGTTGTGTGTGTGTGTGTGTGTGTGTGTGTGTGTGTGTGTGTGTGTGTTTGTAAGTTGGTCAGAATCCTGTCACTGGAGTGTCACTTGGACCTGTAGGGGAACTACTCATTGATTTTAATTCCACATGAAATTCTTTACAATGCAAAGGACTGAAGTGATGAATAGCTGTTGGTAATCTTTCCCATGGAATCACATCACTGTAGACAATTGTATTATTTCTGTTCTCCTAAGAAAGCTTAGTTTAACATAGAGGCAGCAATGAACATGTCTTTGATTTATAGTCTGCCACAGAACTGTTGAGTGTTAAAAAGATGACATAATGGTAAACATGTGATATTAATAATTTAATCGCTACCCCTTTGTGTAATTTTATATTTAATTCATAGACATCCACATACGTTTTTTTATTTTGTGATTCAGAGTATTAAAGCATACTGAAATATCTAGGAAATAAAAACCTACAGTCATGTCTTCTTTGGTGTTTGTAAGTGGGAAGTTTTAAGACATTATTTCACTGATACCAAAATCTGTATATGCTCCAGACCTCTGCTATGCTCAGTAAATAGTTGGTATACCATTGAATTTTTAAAAAATATTTTGATCTATAATTTACTGAATTTAAAAATTCATAAGTAAATGAATATGTGCTTAAAAATTTTAAAAGGAAGTAAAAATTACATGAAGAAAAACTGAAGAGGTATGGTATAATTATTTAAACTAATTTTGAAGATTTTTATAAAAGTTATAAGTGGATCTAGGTGTCTCAAAAGGAAAAGTCATTTTTATTAGCTAGAAGCTGTATTTCTTAATTCCCTCTTTCTCCTTTTTTTTACCTGAAGAGATGAAAGGTAAAAATCTTTTGTTTTTTTAATCATTTATTTATTTATTTACACTCCAGAGTTTATTCCCTTCCCAGTCCACCTTCAAACTTTTCAACATCCCACACCTCCTCCCCGCTCTTCTGTCTCCAAAAGGATGTCCCGACCCCCCACCCTCCACCCCACCAGACCTCAAAACTCCCTGGGGCCTCCAGTCTCTTGGGGGATAGGTGCATCATCTCTGACTGAACCCAGACCTGGCAGTCCTCTGCTGTATATGTGTTGGGGGCCTCATATCAGCTGGTGTATGCTGCCTGGTTGGTGGTCCAGTGTTTGAGAGAACTTGGGGGTCTTTTTCCTTTCTTTAAAGAGTTTCTGTTCTGTGTCATGAAGTGCTATGTGCCATAGATATAGCAGTGAAAATGACAGGCATGTCCCAGAACTCATGCCCCTGTACTCTGATGCAGAAAGGAAGAGATGAACAAGTGAACGAACAGTCTCAAACAATGATATGTAGAAAGTTAAGTATATCTTGAGATATAACACCATTAGTCAAAGAAACTGAGTCGTGGTCCATGAAAATAGATGCATGTCTTTCTTAATATCTTCATACTTTGGCTGGACCTCGAGCTGTGTTCTTCACAATCAAACATGTCCTAAAGCTAGTGTGCATTCCTTGAAGTCGCATTCCACACCATAATCCATGTTTTGGAGCAGAAGTGGAAGGTCCAACCTGGAAATGCTGTATTCTGTGGGAATGCAGACATGAGCAGGGCAGCAGACATGGTGTTGCAGAGTGGAGGTGAGCAGAACTCTGGACTCAGACCCCACCACCTTAGTGTACAGCCTTAGGGCAACACACTTATTTGCTCTGTACCTCAGTTTCCTGTCTGCAAAATAGGTACAAGTTTAATCAACCCCATGTATGAGCAATGCTTCCCAGGGCTGAGCACATCCTCCAGTTCCAATAACTATGTATTGACACTAACTCCAACTTCACATGAGGAGACAGGCTAGTGAGCTATGCAGTAGGGTTGGGTTATCTGTACAACAATTGGCCACCACAGATCGGAGAGATCAGAGTATGAAAGACTTGAAAGAGGTTTCTTTGAAGGGATAGGAAATATATATTGATGTTATTTCTTTATTTTGAGGCACTAGGAGTGGCTCTCAGGCTTGGCACAGGCTGGGCAAGTGTTTTCTATGCAAGAGCAATAGCCCCATCATATTGTAGATGAGGACACGCAGATAGGAGGAGTCTGACTGATCCTAGCTGGGGAAAACAAACAGGCCTCTCCAGTTCCTCTCATTTATGTTCTTGACCACACTCTTAATCCTTCCCCAAGTCTCTGCCACACAAAATAATGTAATGATCTTCAGCTGAACCTCAATCTGGCCCCAAGACTGTAGCATACAGAGAAACCTGCTCTTAAAGAGAGGAGATGAATCCAAGGAGCCTGGACTAAGTCTCTGAGCCAGTGGCATGGGCCTGCCTGTGAAGATAGGAGGCTGTGTTTGCAGTTCCCAGACAGCCCCAGTCTTTTTCTCCCTACCTCAGTATGGATCCAAGGTCATATGGGCTCCTGGAGTAGCATGGAGGCAGCCTCTTGGCTATAGGAATGTTGCCGACACAACCCTGTCCCCTGAACACAAGCTGTAGGTTGGTAATGATGTTGAGTCCTAGTGTTGTTGAACAGAAGCTTCCCCTCTAACTTGACCTCAGCGTCCTGAAGAACTTTACTTACTTAGAGGCCTACTGTCTAAAGAGTTGCCCTAGAAGAAAGCAGCCTTAGCTTCCTCTCCACTGGTGAAGTGCCATCTGGTCCAGTGGGACAGGGAGCTGCTTCTGCTCTTCTTCCCTCCTCTACACACAGCTGACTGTAGCCTTCCTGGCTTACTAAATGCCCATAGCCTTCCTTGACTACTAATGTCCTTCCTATTTCCTGATGGCTACCTGTGGCTAATTTCCTAAGAGATCACTAATAGGTACCTCCTCCTGTGCCACAGTTCAGACATGCCTGCCTTTGCACCCCCTCCATGAGAACTCATATTAAATCGTCCAGAATAGTGTGTCTTCATGGTCCTGACAGTGCCATTGATGGAGTCCCACTTTTTTTCCTGTGCTGGTCTTGAGCTCTGGGTTTCTGTGAACCTCACCTCAGCTTTTCAAGAAGCTAGGACTTCAGGCAAGCCTGGTTGTTCATTTTAAAGAAGAAAGTGACACCTTGAGAGTCCAGCTAATTTGTTGTGATTGGTAATGCATTTGTTTACTTGCTTTGCCATAGTTAACTTCTGAAGCACTTCAGACAATGAGAACACGCCAAGAAACAAGGACAAGAGTCCCTGGAGCTTCCTTTAGACTGAGGAAGAAAGAGGAGGTGACCTGTTGGTTGTGGGAATTGGGACACAAGGTCATCAAGGTCGCCCAGAAGGGGCTGCTGAGGCCCAGCATTGGTGTCAGTTTGTGAAGATCATGCAGAATCATGCTGGAAGGGTGAGGGGACACGGCTTCATGTTGAGAACTGTGGGTTCTAGAGGCAAGAAGTGGATGGAGGTTTCTCAGGAATCCAGAGGTGACTGAATGAAAGAGGAGGTTGGGTCCCAAAGAAGCTTTGCATTTTGCTTTTGTCTACTCACTAAGAATGGGCAGTGGCCTTTCTATAGGGCCGGAGCCCAAGTGGCGGAATTGACCACACTTTTTATTTTCTTTAAAACTCTTAAATTTCTGCTGGATCATTATGGTTTTGCTATATAAGCCCATGTCATCTCACTCATTTTTAGTAAAGGCTGCTCCAAACATGAAGACCTTTGTGCATATTTCTTTGTAGAGGAACAATGGAATTCTGCAATTGTTAATTGTGGGAAGCAGCTCCGCTCTCACCATTACAAGGTGGCGCTTGGCATAGGCATTGCTTGAGAGAAAAGATAACTCCATATATGGAGTTGTATGCACTGAGAGGTGTAGTTTCCCGATCACCCCACATCGCATCATTGAGAATGGCCAATCACCAGTGATTTTGTGGCAGCTGCTGATAGGATCAAGGCAATGTTTATAAGGGGCTTCGGGAGCTGGGGAGGAGAGAGAGAGAGAGAGAGAGAGAGAGAGAGAGAGAGAGAGAGAGAGAGAGAGGACAAGAGGAGAAGAGAGAGAGAGAAGAAGCTCACTGTACAGGGATAGCTGAATAAACCACTTGAAGAAGAACACGGTTGCCATTGCCTTATTCCACTGGTCAGATGTGGGTAGCAACAGTTAATAATAGATCACAGATACCAGCAGCTGGCATGTCCTGGAGCAGGTACACAGAGGAACAAGTGCACACCAAGGAGGCACACACTGGGCAGGTGCACATGAGTGAGTAAGGCTCACTGAACCATGGGAAGAGCAATAGGCCACCCTAAATGTCCTCTGCTAACATGTTACACTGCTACTGACTAAAGGTACAAGATATGGCCAACATTCATCAAACACTACAGCGTGCCTGTCAGTTAAAGCCACCACTGGAAAGCCCTTGGAGGCAAATAAAGTTCCAGCCAGCATCACTGTGTTATCCAAGAACAAGTGCATTAGAAACTACACAGACTCTGAAATTCTTTGGTCATGTATTCATTCTCATGAGGACCCAGTGAAACATGCTACCTTCTGAGAAACAATTGTCAAGTGAGCCACTGTTCATGCATTCTGCACTTTGTGACTCTCAGTGGTGTTCTAGACACAGCTTGGGCCAGCGGGCACAGGCGGTGTGTGTGAGTGAAGTGTGGAGCTTATTTGTGAGGCAGACAAGAGAACACATAGCTAAAATGCAGTGTGAAAGGTGGGCTGCTGGGGATGCTCCCTGGGTTACTGCGTTCACTTGGTTCTTTCACAAGGGACAGGGATGTCCAGAGAGATGGAAACTTAGCAAAAGGTACCAAGGAGTTTGATGTTTGTGTTTGTTTGTTGTTTTGTTCTTTAAGGGGAGCCAAGAAGTGTTTACTATGGGATAAGTGGTCCCAGAACTGTCCATAGAAGATGGGGGCAGCAGATAGGCCTGGTGTTTGTTTGTCTTGGTTTCTGCCATGTGATTTCTTGGGTCCCAGGTCTTACCAATTGCCGGGGGCCTAACCCATGAAATTACCTGCTGTTCTGGGAAAACCTAATCAGTTAAAGTACAAGGTTAGGAAAAGATGTTCACTGTTTCAGATTCCAGGAGCTTAAAGAATATCTGGCATTTCCTGGGAGCCAGTTACAACAGTGGGATTGTCTTGGGCAATGAGGATACAATAGTGGGATAGCTTTAAGCAATGACCCTTGCCTAAACTTCCCGTTTTGCTGTATCTTTATAGCCTGCTGCCTGAAATTAAAGTTTGAGAGCTTGATCAAAATCCTTCACTTGCTCTCCTTTCTGTCTCTTGTCCCTTCATTTTTTTGCCCCCTTTCCTAGGGTCTCGTCAAATCCCCCACAGGGCAGGGCAACCAATAGTATGAGGCTTTTAACTGGCTGACCCACGACAGCTGCTCAGTGAGCCTTAGCTTTTCTTCCCTCCTTATTTTACTGGGTCTTTTTTGATGAGGACAGTACATATTTGTAGTTCTCAGACTTGCTGAGCTCTCCTAGCTGGGAGTTGCCTAGTTTGTTGCCTAGTTTGTTACATTCTCACATAAGGGCAGACTCCAGTGTGCCATGTTCTAGGCACTGCAGGAGAGAGAGGGTGGGTACTACCCCTTCACTCCCTCAGGCTTGCTCTGGCCTTTGAGGACCCAGCTCTTTCCTGTGCCTTTTAGCTCAATGTTCCCTGTTAGGCTTCCAGACACATTGCTGTTGTGCTCAGCACCCCACTTCCTCAGGAAGCTGCCTTAACCCAAGCCTTCATCCTCTACTTGACATTAAACTTCGTCAACATTTTTCCCCAGGAAGTTCTTCCTTCTCCTGCACAGTTCCCAGTCTCCAGACGGCTTCAATGTGATTGGATTGCAGTTGCTAGTGAAAGATAGAAAAATAATAAGTTGATCCCCTGAACCCTACTCTTAAAAGCAAAGACATAAAAACCTGTAAGTCAAACACTGTGTCGCCTCAGTCCCAGGAAATTAGCTGACCATTTGAACAGATGGCCCTAACTAAACAAACCATAAGATGTATGGTGTCAGGATGCTATGGGCCTGAGATTAGCCTGGCCCACTTTGAACTAACAACCCTGAGACAGTTGGTGAAAGGATGCTAAAAGTTCGAGATTAGCCTGACCCCCTTGAACTGGAGCTCATGATATATAGTGTGAAACTAGTTCAAAATAGCCAATTATAAAGTGACACACCATCCATCTTAGGAATTTGAGATCAAATGTATTGATGACCTAGTGACCTGTTCCCCTTCCTTCCCCCTTCCCTAACTCCACTCTCAGCCTTCCCCCTTCCCTAACTCCACCCCCACCTGGTTTGTAGATTCCCCCTTAAAAGCTGTAAAATTCTTTTGTTTGGGGCTGAATTCCGCTGCCCCTGCATGGGCTTTTGGGAAGACAGCCCTGGCTAGCCAGTAAACCTCATGCAATTGCATCAAGTTGTGTTTCTCGTGAGTGATTTGGGGTGCGTCTGCAGTTCTCCAGGGATCGTGAGTTCTTTTTTGAGTGGGCTTTACACTAGCACTTCCTGGAGCTAGGTCCCCCCTGGAGAGCCATAAAAATCCAGGAGTGTTTCTGGCCACCTTTCCATGTAGTCTGTAGTTCACCGTCACATGCCCTTGGAACATGTGAGTGTTCGCATGTGTAGTTTCATGTGTGTACCTACTGTGCACATGCTCATGGGTGCATACCCACTGTGTGTACTCAGCCTTGAGGGAGCTTTCACATTGAGTTACCTATGCCATACATCTCTGGCACCAATCTGAATTCCTTAAGTGGATTTTCTGACTCTGGGTTGTAGGGGCCAGCCCCCTGTATGTCATCAGAGTGCACACCGAACCCACAGCAGAGTGTATTTGGGTCTTGGCTTCACACAGGAAAAGTGCCTGAGAATAACCCTGGGTTTGGATTGTCTGTGTACTGGAGGAGCTGTGGCTTCCACCTCGCCTTCACATTTGGTCCCTCTTGGCCCCTTCAAGCCCTTCCCTCCTACCTCTTCTTAATGGCAGATGAAACCAGCTGGGTGGCCCACAGGGCTGCATATGTCTGTCAATAGTTTAATGAGCTGACCAGCTCGGATGCTGCCCTCTTCCCACCCTTGGAGGATGCCACCCAGGTGCCCATTCCTAGGATTTGTTCTCCATACCCAGATATGGAACCAACTGGGTTGGCAAAGAATGGCATCACTCTTTTTCTCTCCCTTCCTGCATCACCCCTCTCTTCTTCACTTTCTTAAAAACAAAAACAAAACCCCTTGAGCCAGCCTGTGGAATTGAACAGAAACACCAGCCATCAGGTATAAGTGAATCTGCTTGCAGATGGAAAAGCCCACTGGGTTGGTGTTTGACTTCGGCTTTTGGCTCAGATGCTCTCTACTCTCAAGTAGGTTTTCCTCCTCCTCTTCCTACTTCTCTCCTCCCCAGGGACTTCATAGTGGAAAATCTCTCTCTGGGGAGTCTGATCTCATTGGAAACTGGAGGCAAGGATGTTTCTGTTTTCCAAGGCAACTACTTTTTGTCACAGGAAGGCACTTGCCACTTCACAGCCCCTTGGTGCTCAGCCACCCAGGAAGCCATTGGGAATTGAGTTCTTCTGGTTGTCTGCTTGCCCCCAACACCCAGCTCCTCTCTCACTTACCCATCAAACCATTGCTGAAGGATTGATTTGAGGCCATGATGGGCTGGGCTTTGTGATCCTCCTGTCCTTCTGCCTTCATCTGTGTTCAGAGGCTCCAGCAGCAGAGGAGACAAAGTGTATCTTGAAAATGAATGAATAAAGAACAGTCATGGGGACTCACAGGGGATAGATAATGACATCACTGTGGGTCTACCAGTATGAGATCTCTGCTGTTCTGAGCTTTCTCTAGCCTGGAGTCCATAATCAGAGTCACTTTCTTTCCTTACATAGCACCAGAAGGCACACTTGGAATCCTCTGTGTAAATCACAAAGACATAGAGGGTCCTGCACATGTGGTGGGTGGGGACCCCAGGGTGGAAGAAGTCTGTGCTCAGTGTGGAATGGCTTGCCTCCTTTGCTAGAACATGGTGGAGGTGGTACAGGGCATGCTTTCTTTGAAGCTCTCAAGTCTGCAGACTGATTGATGACACTCTTAACTTTGCTCGGAGCCTGTAGCACTCCTACTGGCCCAAACGTCGAAAAGATGTCCCACCTCTTTCTTATCATAGTCTGTTTTTGGATCGTGCTAGTTTATTTCAGGGTCAGAAGCAGCTGGGCATTTTTAAAGAAAAGTATTATTGTCTAAATCATGCTTTATAATAAGAATGCAAATCAACGAGACAGAGAAAGCCTCACAAGCGACTGTCATGATAAACCAACTTTCTGTTAGTCCATGGTGCCTTCACCCATGTTTGCTTACGAACATGTTGCTGTAGTCGTAATGTGCACAGGATTTTGGCATTGTTTGCTTTATTTAATATTCTACCACAGGCTCCATAATCGTCACAGACAGACTTTTAAATGGCTGCAGAGAATCACCAAGGGTTTTCCCAGTGGCTTGTGGAAGATCCATTAGTATATGCTGCTGTGACATTACATGTGAGTGTGCATGTGTGTGTGCATATGTGCACATGTCTCTTTAGCTATCTGTCTCTACTCTCCTTTGTGCTGTTTGTCGAGGACAAATTAGGAGGCCTGGCATTCCTTCATTCTTTCCTAGAGTAATGGAAGAGCTTACTATGGGTTGCTAAATACCAGGCAGAAGTCAGGTGCCTGAGAGCAGCCCCAGATTTAGCTCAGTTCATGGTCTGATCAGTGTCTGTCCTCATGGACTGCCCTTGGGAAGTCAGTCTGGTGGCTGAGACCCCATTTTAGAGGCTGGCAACTACATTTTTTTTGTTGTTGTAGCTTTGGCTTTGAAGTCTCTGGCCTGGGTGTCTATATCCAGAGTGTACTGCTTGGCTTATTCAGGAATTCTTTTTGATTTGTTTGCTTGAGACATGTCTCCTGTAGCCCAGTCTGGTCTCAGACTTACTATATAGCTGAGACTGGATTTGAACTCCTGTTCCTTCTGCCTGCATCTCCTGTGTATTAGGATCAGGTACACTGTGGAGGCCAGCTTGAGTAACTCAGGATTTTTTTTCCATGTGCTTTCCTGTCTGATGCCATTGATGGCTATGGGAGGGACTGAGCTAGCTTCCACCCACAGGGAACATGAAGTCTCAGATGCCTATGTGTTCAGCCCATTCATCAATAGTCAGTGAACTTGATGCAGGGCTGAGAATGCAGATAAGGGATCCACGGTGCTGTGGTGGGGCCTGTGACAAACTGAAGATGCTGTGCATGCTCGCTCTGAGTCAGTGAGCTTGATGCAGGGCTGAGAACGCAGATAAGGGATCCACGGTGCCGTGGTGGGGCCCGTGACAAACTGAAGATGCTGTGCATGCTCGCTCTGAGCGCTGCTCTTCAGGTTCAGCTGATTGTTTATGGAGCCCGGCGTTGCCAGAACTTACATTTCTTTTTCTCCCTCTCTGTCTCTTCCTCTTCTTGCTGTGTAGCAGAATGCCCAACCCTGTAGAACACAATTGCAAATATTTGGCTATGCAAAAGAGGAGCTAGTGCTTAAAGTCCAAATGGGGAATGTAATTCTTCTGTTTAAAATAAATACTTCCAAGCAGAGCTCAGTTCCTGCTGGCATCTGGGCTTCAGGTCTGTAGCAGGAGTTGCCACCACTATGGACCTTCAGTGATTCTCCTTGTTCTTGGCGTCAGGGGTTAGGATACCAATGGTCAGACATGAACACTGAATTTCCCTTTCTAGAGCCTTCCCCAGACCTCTGCTGACATGACATGGTCGGCAAACATAGTTGGAATTCCCCAAAGGCCAAGGGTCTGGATCTGTTGAGGAACCTTATGTTTCTTTTCTTCCCAGGATCTTCTGATATTGTTTATCTCTGTCTCTCTCCCTTCCTTTTTTCTTCCTTCCTTCCTTCCTTCCTTCCTTCCTTCCTTCCTTCCTTCCTTTTTGGCAGGGGGCAGGGTTTCTTTGTATAGCCCTGGTTAATCTAGCTCTCTAAACCAGGATGGCTTTGAACTCACAGAAATTCACCTGCCTCTGCCTCCTAAGTGTTGAACTTAAAACTGTGCACCACCACATTCCCAGCTATCTTCTGTTTTCAAAGGGAAGTTTGAGCTGATTTTCAGGTAAAAAATCTCTCAGTCTGATGCTAAACAATTTAAGAGAATGATGTATAAAGAACCAAACTTGTCTATACTGGATTTGCCTAGGAGTGTGTCAGTCTGTGACCCCTGGTTGGTCTTTTTGGTAAGTTGTTAGGTTGAGCATAAAGCAATAAGATTGATAGAAAGCCGTGGAGGTGGAGGGATGAGACATCCACATAGCATTGAGATCCTGGTCAGTTGCACAAGTGCGAGGAAGCCAGGCTGTTGTGGAGAAGCCACAGTGGGACAGTGCAGGAGCTCTGGAGATGCTCTGTGGACCATCAGGAGTCACTGCTCCTGTGTAGTTGTTCCCTCTGTGCCTGTTCAGTGGTGATAAGGAAATGAACATGTCTGTGCTTGTTTGTGCTTGTCTGTCTGTCTGTTTGTCTGTCTGTCTGACTGACTTTGTGATATCACACTGCTCTTTTCTAGCCCCATTGAGTAAAGCTAGACATTGGTTGAGCAGCCATGTGAAGCCAGGAGTTGGTTCTGGGAAGGTCAGCTGGGGCAAGTGTCCTGTAGTTTCCCTCTGCTCTGTTCTCCATCTCGCTATGAGGGAATTGTCCCCGATGGGCAGTTAGTGAGTATTTACTGCAGGCACTCAGAGGCAATTGCCAGCTCTTCCTCCACTCACCCCTCTGAGATCTGCAATAAAGATAAAGGGGTGCCTGTCTGTGGTGCTTTGAGGTCCTCAGGAAGCAGAAGGGACTTGAAGACACTGTATATTACTCCTCGGCTTCCCCAGATGACAGCTGTGACACACAAGCCTAGAGATACTTAAGAAATATTTTTTGAGAGGGAAGTAAACACTCTGTGTTATTTATTATTTATTAAAAAAAAAACAAAGCTTTTCCCAGCTGGGAGGTTTCAGATCACTGACAGTGTCAAGTCCTGTTTTCCTCCATTAACAACGGGTCTCATTCCCTCAGTGTCTAAGACATGACTCTGGTGTGCCTTGGCCATTTGAAGACTTCTGGAGAGAAAGGGATGGTAGACTGAGGGTTGGAAAGCAGAGCAGCTCCAGGGTACAGCCCAGTGCAGCATCCCTCTGAGATAGAGCCAAGTACAGCAGGGGGACCACTGGCTATATCACCTTGGTGGGACAGAATCGAGGTGAGACTTGAACATGACCTCCAGCAGTCACTGGAGTCCAGGGATCCAGTGATGACATGGGGACAGTGATAGTGGGTGAGTGAGAAGTGGAACAGAAGAAGAGGGGCCTGGTCCAGGGCCTGTTGGACTGAGAGCTGGCCAACCCAACCCAAGGGCCACATTTGCCTTAAGCACCTGCAGTCCTGAAGGACTGTAAGACTGGTTCCCTTGATGTGTTTCTCTCCCAGGGAGCCTATTGGCAAGCTGGTATGTGGGCGGGTGTGTGTTTCCTCTTATCAGGTCGGTGTGGCATAGGTTAAGGACTTAGGTTTTGAAGCTAAAGAGATCCACTTCAGTCTTGGCTTCATGCCCTTGAATGATCTCTTTAACCTCTGAACCCCAGTTACTCCATCTGTAAGGTGGTAAGACTAATACTTCCTCGAGCATTCTATGAAGTTTAAAAACTAGCATGGTCCTCAGACATATAGTAGGCTCCAAACGGCAGCTGCTGTTGTCAGGGCCAACTGAGAACTGTAGGTGTCCCGTGTCCTGAGATCACAGAGGACCATCTGGACCTTGGCCCAAACCCCTCCACTCTCAGGCCTCCTTTCCCATCCTGTGGATCAGATCTGAGCTGGCAGACATTGGTAGAAGGACTTGCTGTCCAGGACGCGTCCATGCCTGAATGGTAAGTCACTGGCTGCATCCCTGCCTGCACTGTGATTATAGGGTACTGAGAGAGCTGCATCCCCTGATAAAAATGAGGCACCAAAAGGAACCAGAGCTTTTGTTCTCTGAGCCATTCTATTGTGTCTCTCTCAGTTCCCCGACTCCCCTCCTCTATCTCAAAAAAAAAAAAAAAAAAAAAAAATTAAGAAGAAGAAGAAAAGAAATGGAAGAGATGAAGGGCTGTCAGCACCAGATCACAACATGGGCTCCAGGAGTTGGCAGCTTTCCAGTGCCTGCACAGAATTCCCTCCTCTTGCTTTCCTCAGCTCAACTTAATTAAGATAAATTGGAGTGCACCCCTAGAAACAGAGTTTCCTGCATCCCTGCCACCCATTGAAGCCCTCCCTCAGTGCAGTCTGTGAACACTCTCCCTGTCTGATGCTTCCCTCAGAAAAGTACCACCAAAGTGACCATCCCATTGTCCACTGCTGTGGTCGGAGTCTCCTTCTCCAAGTATCCCTTGGGTCATGTCATACTCCCACCCTGGAACCTTCAGAGGGTCCCTGTCGCTTGTCTTCAGGCTCCTCAGTGTATCACAAGGCTCTTCAGAATTTGTCCTTGGCCTGTCTTTGCCTTGTAACATATGTTTCCAAGCAGCAGCCAACTCTCTGTTTCCTGCCTGGGTCTGGAAATTACCTCCCTTTGTGCCTGGTCACATGGCCCATTAGCTTAGAAAGCCTTTATTCTGATGGGATTAGGGACATTTTGCAGAGATTAGTTGAAGTGCCAACTCTTCCAAAAACTGCATCTTGCCCAGGAACATGCTCCTGCCTTGCCTGGCACACAGCAGATTCAGAATTAAGTTGAATTTGCTCACGGACCCTCCTCTGTCACTGTGAGGGTCTCTTCCAGAGCCTCCTCAGAGCCCTGCTGTCTGTGCCCCCCCCCCAACCCCCAGCCTTGGAGCACATTTGCACTTTAATTACACATGGTCTAAATTCTTCGCTCTTTCTCTCTATAAGTTGCATGTTTTGTTCCCAGCCTTGTTTGTTCTGTCTCTGGGCCTCATAGGCCAGGGCAGTGAGAGGGTGTAGCAGAGCCTCTGCTTTTGCTCTGCCCTGACCAGCTGTGGTGCTGTGCAAGTAGCCATCAGACTCTCAGCTCCCCACCTGTAAAACAAAGGGTGCGACTCAGCTACCTCTAGGGTTTCTGGGTAGGATATTATGAAGACATAATTGTATATCACATATTTTCTTGGCACTTTGCAGACTAAGGCATGTCCTCCGGATTCATAGGTTGAAGAGTCTAGGTCCTTGTCCTTCTGAATGTGGTTGCATTTGCAGAAGGGGTCTTCAGAGACATTGTAAGTGAGATCATGAGTCTGGGCTCCACTGTGACTGGCAGTCCTTGCAAGAAGAGTATAAAGTCACAAGAAGGACCACTAAAAGGCAAAGGGACAAGGTGACTGTCTGCTGTCCAAGAGAGAGGGTAGGCAGGCGGTACAGGCTGGTGTTGAGAAGCATGGAGAGAAACATTACAGTTGTTGAAGCCTGTCTGGCGCTTTGTTGCTGCAGCCCTGATGGGGTGATGTGCCTGTCTAATGACTGCATCTGTGGATTAAAGAGTTTCACTGTATAGATGTCACCTCGTTTCTGTCACTCCCCAAAAGAAAACTTGTGCCTGCTCAAAATTACTTCCCAAGTCTTTACCCCGTGACCATCCCCGGACAATGTTAAATCTATGTTCTGTCTCCATGGACTTTCCTATTCTGGTCTTTTGTCCCCAGCTGCTTTCCCTTAGCATCCTGTTGTTGAGGACGGTTGTGTTTAGTGTATGCCAGATCTCCATTCTCACTGCTCAGCAAATCTTCATTCTACGGGCATGCCCAGTTTTATCGAACTGCTTATTACTTTCTGGACACTTTTGTATTATTTCAGTTGTTTTTCTGTTATGAATAAGACTCATTGAACATTTATGTTTAATGTTATTTATGCCCACACATGTTTTTGTGTGGTAGGCATCTTATCTCTTCTCTTGGGCCTATACCTAGGAGTAGAATTTTCTGCTAACTATGTTAGCTTTTTGAAGAACCTCAAACTCCTTTTGAAAGTTGGCCTCGTGTTACTTTTCTGCAAGTGGTGTACAGAACACTCAATTACAGTGTCTCCATACTGGTTACTGTCTGGCTTTGGGAGCTACCCTAGTAGGGCTAAAATGATACCTCATTATAGATAACTGCTCTACCTGGGATATGCTCTCAACTCCTTGGTGTGTTTCAGTTTGTGTCTCCATTATGAGTGATGCTGAGCATCTGTTCACAGAGTAATCCTCCCCTTGCTCATTGGAAGCCCTTTTAATATTGGCTGCTTGTCTTATTTGGTTGCAAGAGCTCTTTATACATTTTGATTATGGACTCCTAAGCAAGTATGTCCTTTGCACGTATATTCTCATTGTTCTGTGGGTTTCACTTTCTGATGACCCCTCTTTCCTGGAGTCCTTTAAACCTCTCATCTGAGGAGAAGTGGGTATGGCACACAGCAGCCTCTGTAACCTCTGTAAGCTTCCCAGACCCTGCACGGCACGCTTCTGGGATGAGATTTTTGTAATTCTATGTTTGTTTAACTTGATCTCCACAACTCCCAGAGTGGTGTTGTGTGCAGCTGGATGCTGAGTAATTAATTCAGGGGATAGTGAAGGTCAGAATGAAGAGCTTCTATCACAGCAGGGATGTTCTGTCTCAAGAGACCTGCTGAAACCAGCAGCAGGGAGGTTTTCAGCCCTCTTCTTACCTTGGCAATAGGTCTGAGGGCCCTAGAGTCCAGTGGTTGGTTCCTTGTAGGTGCCCACTGGTGCTGTGGATGTAGTGGTTATAGCCCAGACCAGAGGTAATGAATGTTCAGGAGAAAAGAAAAGCAATTTTCAGCTCTCTGGATCCTTAAATCCAGCCCTGCTTTTGGGCCTGAGAAGGGCTATTTCCTCCCCTTAGCACTTTCTTAGAGGAGCTAATAGGTCCCTTGGGTGAATTTAAGGGAAGTTAGTGACTCAAGTTATGGTTACTCCAGACTCTAGGCTACACGCTGCTCTTCTCTCCCAAGACCACGTCTGATGAGCCTGGAAGCTCAGCCTTCCCACCCAGCTGATGCTGGGAAATGGAGTCACCTGTTGGCCAAGGTAGCAGTGTAGGACAGTGGACTGCGAAGGGCTCCGGCCTTCCCTATAATGTTGCCTGCGGGAAGGGGAGGATCTCTCTTCAGGTACCCATGGACTGTTCCAGTGGCCCATGTGTTTTCTGCAAACTTCTTCACACTTCTTTCCATTGTGCCTGGCCCATCAAGGCCAGGCATTCCCATGCTCCTTCCTGCTGCCCACTGGCTGCCCACTGGCTGCCCACTGGCTGCCCACTGGCTGCCCACTGGCTGCCCACTGGCTGCCCACTGGCTGCCCACTGGCTGCCCACTGGCTGCCCACTGGCTGCCCACTGGCTGCCCACTGGCCTGGAGGCTGCCTGGTGCTATCAGTTGGTGATACATGAATGACTGCCTTGTCTCCTGAGCTCAGGCTGCTTCTCTCACTCCTGAGGGTTGTCTATGGGCCCACACCCACACCTGTTGTTGTTTCATTTACTCTTTCTTGTTCCTGCTTGTCTTACCACTTCCTTGCTCCAATAGAATGTTTGAGCACAAGTCTTTCTTAGAACTGAGACACCATGCATGGGGCAGTGTCTGTGTTGTACTCCTGTGTTTCACCCCACTTATTTTCTGCCCACTCTATTGTACCCGCCTGCTGTGGATATTGTGAATTCACTCCTTGTAGCATCATCAGGATGTTGGGCTACCCACAGTCCTGTGCTGCCCAGAGGACTCTCCTGGGCTTCACATCCTGGAGTAGGAAGTGCCCACGAGAGATGGATGTCAGTGCGTGGTGTTCTCCATCTGTCTTGTAGGATTTGCATATCTCTGTGTAGCTAGCATCCACACAACTGTGTTTGGAAGGTATTACATGTGACTCTTGGCAGGAAGAATTGGAGCTGATAACACATGACGCTAATCCCTTGTTCTGCCCTGGAGGAGGCAGAAAGCCTCTGGTGTGAGCTGTGGCCTAGGGGATATGAGAGGCTCGCCTGCTCTTATTGATACCCTGATGTGTTTCTTGCTCCTGCTGGCGAGGCAGCTGCAGCCCTGGTCAGCCATCTGCCACAGGTTCTGGCCTGCAGTGTGGTGGTGAGCCAGGATGGGGGCGGGTTGGAAAGGCACTAAGATGACCAATTGTAGTGTCCTTGGATGAAGGACCCTGAGATTAGGGCTGCAGTGTTCATTTTATGCAAAGCTTCTAGTAGGAGAATACGGAGGAAGAAAATGGTGGCCATGCTTTATACTGAGTGGAGCTTTCTCTGTCCTTGTGTACCACAGTGGGGATAGTTGCCCTTAGTTCTCATTATTGCCCTGAGAAGCAAGCTTATGTGTGTTTTCAGATCCAGAGTCTGTGAAGTAGAGAGGAAGGCAGAGTTTTGCTGAAGTCATCAGTTGAGGTAGGAGATAACTCATCTTTCCACATGTGGTGTGGTGTGGTGGTCATGTGGAGTGCACTTTTCCAGTAAACAAAAAACAAATACTGTGAGTAACAGAGACTTGGAAGGGCAGCAGAGGCCTGGAGGCTGCTTCCAGATCTCCCTGCTCTTCCTTACTCTTGGACTCTTTCTCCTCCTGCTGCAGGTGTAGCTCTTCTCCCTGGCTCTACAGTTGTTTCAGGATTGCAAACGGGGAGTGATTCCAGCAGCTTCTGGAGTAGGGTGCTGGGTAGGGACGCATCCTGGGAAGAGTGGTATGGCAATGGAGGGTGGCAGATATAAAAGAACACCATCCTTTGCTGGAGGTAGATGTTCCTGAAGGATGGCTGTGCTCTTCCCTCTGTGTCCAGGCTCAGCCTTGCCAGTCTACAGCCAAGACAACATTCAGGATCAGAGAGGGTTCTTCTCCCGTGTAGAGTACAGCATTAGGCTGGCAGATCACAGGATAGATCTGGGTAGGCCTTCCCACTTCTGCTGTGAGACCTTGTGATAATCCCTGGACATTTTAAAGCCTGGAGCTTCTTGGCAATTCAGACCCCCCTAGAGCCCTGAAATTCTAGGATTCTGCAGCTCACTCACGGGGGCGGGGGGGGGGTGTCTTCAGCTTGTGGTCTGGCCATGAAGCAGCAGGATTAACCTCCAGGGTCAGTAAGCTTGCAGAGTGCAGGAAATGCCTATGTGTGATTCTTTGGTCAGAGGCAGGTGGTGGAGCTGGAGGAGGGGAAGTCTGCTCACAGCCTGGGCTCAGGGAAGGGAGGCTGAACTCAGTCACACCCCCTTCTCCTCATGGCTTGGGGGACTTCAGGCTCCAGGCTCCAGTGCCCAGGCATAGAGTGAGGGGGTCTCAACAGAGGGGCTGGGCTCAGGGCATCACTTTACCAAGCAAGTCCTTGTTTGCTGTTCCTGTTGCTCTGAGGGCAGGAGAGGGAAGGGTGTCTTACTCCTGACTGAAGGGGGTTTGCTGGGAACCAGTGGTCATTCATTCATTTTTTCAGTAAACATTGTCAATTTCCTGGGCAGGTACTGCTGCTCTTTGTACTCTGGAATGACCTCCAGAAAATTACTTCCTTTGAGCCATTATTCCCCATGTTCTTGTGTTAGGCAGGGAAGTCTAGGGGGATTTAAAGCTCCTTTGTTACCACCATAAAGCTGGGGGAGTGCCCACCCTATCCAGCAGTGCATTAAACAGGGTTCTGGCTGGGGAGGTCACCTGAAAGAGAGAAAGGGGGAGACAGGCAAAGAGTGACGGCTTGTCTATAGGCTGATCAAACTACAGGATGTGGGGAAGGGGATGACTCAGGAATGTAGGTGTTCAGGGGGAGTAGAGATATCTTCCAGAATGGCGTATTGGTTGGGTGAAGGTTCAGGGAACAGATCACTATGACTCTTGTTTATGAATCACTTGTCCTTATCTAAGTTGGTACTGTCCACCAAGGCTGCCTATCTACAAGGTCTATGACTACTCAGGATGGTAAATTTCCACCAAAGCTGCCTGTTTACAATATCTTATAGCTATGTGTTTCAGTGTTTTTCTACAGAGACCGAGACTTTGTGTTAACAGGCTGACTTAGGCCTATTGCTGATTTTAGGCCTTCATTGTATAAGCAAGGCTGCCCCTGACAGGGGAGAGTTAGAGTCTTTTCTCCTCATTACAGAGAGGGGCTACTGAGGCCCAACAAGCATTTCTGACAGAACTGATCCTGCAAAGTTGATTAGGGAGATAGGTATCTCCATCTGGGACCTCCACAGGCTGCACATAAACCCTAGTCAGTTTGTTAGAGTATTTGCAAAGCTCTTGTGAGACTAGCTAACAAGCAGAGGTTTTATTTATGATACCTAGAGTTCTCATCTTCTTGCCTGCTGGAGTTGGCCCCCATCATTGGTGGTGCCAGACTTTCATGGGTGTCATAAGTCTCTCAAGCAGCCTGTATGTGGGTCATGTTTGAGGGCATTGAATGGAGGTTGGTCCTCAAGGAGGACCTTTGCTTTGGAGGAGGTCAGCTTTGGCAGTCCATAGGCTGGGGAGGAGGTGACCAGAGAATGAAAGACAGCCCCTGCAGAGTGACCCTCAAAGTACTGGTATTTGTTCACTTTGTCATGCAGCAGATATATTTGCCATTCATAAGGACCTCTTGTGGGCAAGACAGGGCACTAGTAACATTCAAGCATTGTCAGCTGAAACACACTGTCCTTTTTTTTTATTATTATTAACTTTTATTTAGTAGACATTTAGATTTTAATTTTAGTGTGTTCAGCTTTTAAAAGCAGCAATACCACCTTTCTTTACACAAATATTCCATATTTTGTACTTTTCACTAATTTGGGAAGGATCTCTTATTACTGATTGTTGAGAGCCACTCTGCCCCACGTTGGGCACCAGAAAATGTTGCTGCCCAAGCTGCCCCAAGTTTGGGGACCAAAATGTCTCGGACTGTTCTGTCAATGTTGGAACCTGCACTGCCAAAAGCCTTGGGGGCTAAACTGTTAGAGCCTGCACTGCTTCAAGCAGCTCCGGTCTGCTGGGCAGGGTTCAGCAAGAGAGAAAGTGAGGATAGACACGAAGAAAGGAGACCAGACAGAGTGTGATTCAATCCTGTTTATTCTTCAGTCTCTCTTCCTAGTCCAAGTCCCAAGTCTTGAGTTCCTAGTCCCTAGTTCCTAGTCCCTAGTGCCTCCAAGTTCCAAGTTACTTCTTCCAAGTGCTAAGTGGCTAATACCTAATAATAATTCTTCTGAGTTCTCTAGTCCAATTGTCTTCTTCCTCAATGCCTAATTCCTACTCCAAGTTGTACTCTCTAATCTAATTCCTAGTTCCAAGTTGTACTTCCAAGTGCCTAATAATCTGTTGTTTTCTTCTGTCTGCCCCTCGCCTTTTATATGTCTCACTTCTAAGCCATGCCTCTAAGTCATGCCTTTAAGTCATGCCCTTAGGCCTTGTCTCTAAATCTGATCTCTAAGTCACACCCTTAAGTCACACACCTTTAAGTCTCACACACCTAAGGGAAAATCCTGGGTATCTAAAGCAAGGTGTTATCAGAGTGTGCTCAGCTGTTGCAGGCTGATGTAATCAAGTTTCTTTTCGGGGTATATGGCTCAAGATGGCTGCAAAGATGATAGCCACCTTCTGTTGGCTCCCCACAACTGATTAATGAGATTTTACTAAAAATAGGATCAAAGCGTTACACTATGGAGCTCGGGTCTGTGCCACTGAGTTGAAAACCAGCAGTTGAGAGGGGGCCACAGGAGTGAGCAGATGGATTGGAAATGGGGGTTGTCTTGATTTTCTGTCAAAGGATAACATGCTCTCCAAAGTTCAGCATTCAGTTTTAATGTAGTGAATACACTTACAGGCATGTCAACACCTTCAAACCCACCCCACACTGCTATAGCCCTTCTAGGTCAAGGATCACCATTGTCCGGACAGCAGATAGCATAGATTTGCTTTTGTTACCTTTATAACTCAACTTACTGCATACTCTCTTTTGTACCTGGTCTTAAAAGAACAGTTTTAAACCAAGAGAAGACTCATGAATGCAGTGAATGTCTGGAGCCTTTTCCATTGCCGTATATCCTTGTGCTGTTTGTCTGGATCACAGTTGATTGAGTTTTGGTTTTTCCTCTTATTGAACATTTTGGTAGTTTTCCAGACTTGGGTTATTTTTGAAGAAATGGCTTCTGTGGAAATTCTGACATATTGTATTCATCAGAACCCTATCTGTTGGTGAACTGCAGAGAGCAATTACTGAGACAGAGATGATGGGTCTACACCAGTCTACGTTTGTAGGCATTATTGATCTCCCAAGATGATAATGTCAATCCAGGGTTTAGCACGTGTAGATGGGCTATGATTATCTCAGCCGTTGGCAGTTTCTCTTGTTTCTGGATTAGTCATTCTGGGAGTTATGCTGTGCCCTCTCGACATGGCTTCTGCTAATTTCACTGAAGACCATTGAGCTTGAGAACTAGGACTCTTTTCCCTGGGTGTCATTTGGGGGGTGATATACAATTATAAATCCATGCAGTATCGATCAGCTGGTAGTAGAGCACACTGTATGCCTGGGAAGGTAGACATGCTTATTATGTTCTTTTGTACCCGCCTTCTTGCTTCATGATCTTGGTGGTGCTGGGCACACAGACACTTAGAACAGAGTGGTGGTAGGATGCATGGCTTAGCTTGAGAGGAATGATAGAGACGTGCTGGGGTGGGCATGGGGCTCAAAGCCCACCGTGGTCTATCACTGAGGCAGGTACCACTCCCAAAGTGTGTTCCATGTCCAGGTAGCTGCTGCAGAAGTGTGGTGAGCATAGCTTCCTGTGGCCTCATGAGTAAGCTTAGGATCACAGGGACTAGGGGTCATTGGGGTCAGTAAGTCTATCAAATGGAATCTGGGGAACCAAGTAAATAGAGTTTCCTCCAGGGCCTTGGCTTGTGCCCTCATTTGGAGATTTCATGGCATTGCACCCATTTGTACTGATGACCATCTTCAGCCCTTCTTGATGGTGCTTTGAGCCACAAGTCATAGGCATCTTCTCTGAGGGGCTGAAGTCAGCAGGACTTTGTAAATAAAGGCAGGGCCTGGAGTCCATTGGAGGTCAGCAGTAGGAGGAATTCTTACTGCACACAATGTGCATGCAAAGATGCCTTAAGAAGCCCAAGATCATTGGCTAAGTGCAGAAGACTCCAGTTCAGTCCTCAACACCCGCTTGGGCAACAACTCACAGCTGTCTGAAGCTCCAACTCCATTGGGATCCAACACCTCAAGCCATTGCAGGCACCCATAATCACAGGCACATACCTATACTGTCACCCCTAATTAAAAAAACAATAGATGTTCCGTGCCCCTTTTCGAGTCCCCTTTGCCTGCGAAAGAGACACGTGAGGCAGTGTTCGGGTAGTTACTACAACAAGGCTTTATTCTTGTATCAGCTGAAGCGGAAGACCCCAAGCCCAGGAAAGGCACTGCTATATGTACCCTAGAGTGGTGTGTTCACTTCTAATTGGATGTTCACTCATTACCCCATTTTACACCCCGGGATGGGCAGTGACTTTGGCGCGCTTTTGCCTTTTGCACCTGCACAGTTAGTTGTTTACTTGTGGGAGCACAGGATGCCCGCGCCATCTTGTAGTGGCGAATGCTGTCATGCTCACTGCGGCTCCTAACATCTCCCCCTATGAATTTTATTAAGATGGAACAGCCTTTTGCCTATCAGGCACGGCACCAACTCAGTGAGGGAAAGCAGAGGCCTGATCACCTGTGAAAAATGAGATACTGTAATGGGTTTCTTCTCTTGTCGTCGTGCAATGAGTAATACTTCCCATACCCATCTCAATGCCTTTTGACGGGGAAAGGGAGCCTGGAGCACCCAGTGGCCGTCTGTGCGCGGAGAGGAGGTTTTGGCATCAAACCTTTGTGCAATCAGGCATACTTTCAGGAAATCTATCCACACTCGTGGAATATTCCCTGTCAAGTACCCACTCACAAACACCTCTAAATATTCAGGTACCACAGTTATTCAGGCAAGGGCTGGCTAGACTTAGACTTCTCATTGACCCAGTGCAATGGGCTGAACCCTTGGGGTGCATCGACAGAGGGTCTCAGTCATCAGTTACTTTCTTAGCATAGATAGCCAAATTTCAGGGGAAGATCCTTGCTCCAAGGCTATGAGTGCTTGGGCAATAGCGACCTTGTCACGTTTTTGTTGGGCTCTGAGCTTGCAGACCAACCATAACATGAACACTAATCCACAGCATAGGGCTGCACCAAACAGGCCTATCCCCACCCTTTAAGAAAGAAAGAAAAGGCAGAGGTAAGCCAAGAAGTAAAATTGCCAGGGGTAACAGGGTCCACTCGTGTTCCATCAAGGCTCAAGATCCGGATCTGCAATTGCTGCTGCATCTGGTCCAGCTCCCCAGTCCAATTCCCTTGTAAATAAGCAGAAAGATTATGGCTTTGAATAGATGTATCGTTCATAAATCTCAGAGGTATAATACATAGATGTGGGGTTGCTGACATGCAGCTCATTTGAACCACATCTGTGAGTTGTTCCACATGGGCTTGGAGGAAATCAACTCTCTGATTGACCAACAGAATGTCTGATGCCAAGTGTGCATCCACTTTCTGTAGAGTGGTCAAAGCCTCAGAAGTCTTTTCTGAAATTTGATTAACAACAGTAGCTGCTGTAATTTGATTAGCCAAGGCTATGCCAGCTGTCACAGCTGCAGCTGCAGAGATGGTAATAGCAGTGATAATGGCTGCAGTAATGCCAAGGTCTCTTTTATGTCTTATGAATGATGTAATAGGGAAAGTTTCAGGATCGGCTTCTACTGGAATGGGCACAAAGGTAGGCACGTGCACAACCAAGGCTAGGTCTAGTGATCCATTCCAGCATTGTGCTAAAAGCATGTAACATTCTTACAATCCAAGATATCAGAATTATTTTGAAAGTTGGATAACATAAAGAAAAATGAGGGGTCCACACACACCGACACTGGTTGTGCAGATGCATTCCTAAACACCTTATTAATTTTAATGTTATTCAAATGGCTAGAGATATTAGATTGTGTAGATGAAACATTTTGTACCTCATGAAATATACCATTCAACAAGGGAAAGGCAGATACACTGGCACTAGCTCCAGCCTTATTACTCAACACCCAATGATAAAAGGGCCAAATATTTTCTATGCCAGTGCTCTTACCTGTATTATTCATTATAGCCAAATCGAGAGGAGGGGATAAATTAAATCCTCTGGCAATTTGTTTCTTGAGTTTAATCTTAGACTGGCAAGGTGAAAACACCACTGGAAAGGACAAATCTGGATAGTACCACGGTATCATCTGTTGTAAAGTGGCATTATTGGTATGCCAATTGGACCTCTTAATTATAATAACATTACTTCTAATCATGGTGGTGGTAATGTTTATAGGTGCTGATTAATTCAGACCGACATTTCCTGATCCTTCCATCTGTCCTGAACTAATCTGATTCAAGACAGCCCCTAGCACTCCTGTCTCCACCTTACTGTAAGTCACAGGATCCACCCAATTAGCAAGAGTAGCTTTCTTAAGAATCATGCAAGGTGTATGTAGTTTACTTGTCTTATTATCCTTGCTTGCTGCCACAAAACAAAGTGTATAATTTAATGGAAGACTTGTAGCATTATATAACTCAGGCTGCTGGTGGGTGCGCCGAGAGCACGGGGCATCAATGTAACACTCAGTAGCTGTAAACAACGGCAGCACTGCAGAATTTGAATGTACTGGCATGGGAACAGGCCAAGATCTAACTATGGCCCATAGTGGTATACTTATCCCCAAATCGAACATCAGCATCAGGAGAATCAGAGCCGTTATCTTGCAATCTAGCTTCATTCTTCACAATCTACACCAGCCACGTGGGGACCCAAATTGGATTGTCTTCACCCTGTGGAAAAACACAGACAGCTCCCCTCCCCGGCCATGGCAGGGGTCTATCACGTCCCTGACCTTGGAGAAGGACAGCAGCCATCTCAAAATTTGCTGCCTCAAGTCCTGCATTAGTGAGGGGACCTCCCAAGCTGTGACAGATTCTTAACCAGTCTTGCAACCCTCTGTTCCTACGAGGGGCAATGACTGTGCGGCATTCCACTGTAGCATTTTCAAAGATCATCTGTTCAATTAATGGCACTGCCTGCTCTGGTTCCCCAAAGATTCTGCCAGCGGCCTCAGTCATGCGGGCCACAAAGTCAGAGAAGGACTCACTGGTCCCCTGAGTTATTTTGGACAAATAAAGATTACTGCCTTCCTTCCTAGGGAGAGACTTCCATGCCTTTGTTGCAGCTGATGCTATCTGTGCGTAGACCTCCCCGGGATGAATGGTCTGGTCGTTCTCGTGTACGCCAACTCCAGCCAGCATGTCAAAAGTCCATAATTGTTGACCCTCAATGCTTGCATTATCTCTGGCTTGTGCTTGTAACTGCTCATGCCAGAGCACTTTCCATTCCAAATATTGGCCCATATTGTTAAGTACTGCCTTCACTGTGTCCTGCCAGTCTCCTGGCATCATAGCAGCTGCACTTAACCTCTCCACTTGGGATATGGTAAAATTAGCCCCAATTCCATATGCACGTACTGCCTCAGCTAATTCTTTGACCTGCCTATACTCTACTGGGGCATGAACACGTGCTCCTTCTGCCACTTCAAAGACTGGAAATGCAAGCTGTAGCTGTCTCCGATCTCCTGGGCTAAGAAATGAATTAGAGGCACTGCCCGGGGTATAGGTCAGAGGCAAGGGCAGGGCCGAGGGACTCAAAGTCTTTCTTAGTCTTATCTCAGGACTGTTATATGTTGCATAGGGGGCTGCTTCCTCCTCTAGGCTTCCTTCTTCAGAGCTGCTAAGGTCTATGGCAGCAAGCTCCTTAATGGGGTATGGGGGGTTCTTTTGACCTCCACTCTCTCTTCACCAGCCGGTGAAGGGTCCTTAACCTTAATAGGCCCTGCAGTGGCCCCTGTTCCTTTTGAGTACTCTTTTCTTTGACCAGGCTCCTTGGCCTGTCTCTGTTGCTCAGGCTTTTTTGCCTGCTTCTCCTTTCCAGGCTCCTTGGCCTTGTCCTTTTCCACAGGCTCCTTGGCCTGATGCCGGCTAACACACTCTGTTTCTGATACCCTGGAGTGGACCTCTCCTGAAACCTCTTGACTTGCCCTAATAGCTGTGCTGCGAGCTGGATCCCCACAACACAAATAAGCTAAAAACAAAAACAACACAAGCAAGAGGCCAACTAGTGCAGCGGTGGCAATGGGTGAGAATCCGCTCGCAACGAAGGCTTCCACCCCAAACATATCTCTCAGAGACGTACCTTGATCCTATAGTCTTTTAACCCGCCTCGAGTCTCAGGGGGTCTCCTGCGGCGCCTTGAAGATCCCGGGTTTTGGCACCAGATATTCCGGACCCCTTCCAAGTCCCCTTCGCCCACAAAAGAGACACGTGAGGCAGTGTTTGGGTAGTTACCACAGCGAGGCTTTATTCTCGTATCAGCAGAAGGGGAAGACCCCAAGCCCAGGAAAGGCACTGCTATATGTACCCTAGAGTGGTGTGTTCACTTCTGATTGGATGTTCACTCATTACCCCATATTACGCCCCGGGATGGGCAGTGACTTTGACGCGCTTCTGCCTTTTGCACCTGCACAGTTAGTTGTTTACTTGTGGGAGCACAGGATGCCCGCGCCATCTTGTAATGGCGAATGCTGTCATGCTCATCGCGGCTCCTAACAGTGGAGCTGCAGAGATCTGCTACAAAGGGGTGTTCTATTGCTTAGTTATAGTTGCATATGCCTAATAATAATAATAATGGGAAAAGCATATTAATAACAAGAATCTTTCCTAAAATCATGTCCACCACAGCCTTGCTAATGGGGCACACTCATCTCAGATTATATAATAATCCGAGGCAAGCATTTCAGGATTCATCTGCTAATTATTAGCTTGTCCCATTATGGCTCCTGACACTTCCCTCCCTCCTGGTGACAGCCACACATGAAAGCAGGACCAAGGTATTAATTACTTTTCTCATTACTGTAGACAAAATACATGGTAAAAGCAATGGGCAGGGCGATGTGGCTCATGGTGGGGGTGGTGAGGGTGATGCAATGTGGCTCTTGAGGGGAGAGGGAGCGCCATGTGGCTCACAGGGGTGGGGTGCAATGTGGTTCACAGGAGTGAGGTGATGTGATTCACAGGGGTGAAGCAGTGTGGCTGGGGTGGAGCGGGTGGCACGTGATGTGGCTCACAGTTTTATGATACAGTCTTTGTGGTGGCAGGATAGGAGGCTATCACATGGCATCCACATGAGAGAGAGAAGTTCCACTGGCTTTCTCTTTTTCCTTTGCCTCTATTTAGCTCTTGCCTTCACTCCCCCCCCCCACATTGACTTTATTTTTGAACAAACTTTGCTCCCAGAGCAGTCTAGATGAAAATGCTGTCACACTTACAGGTATCTTTAATGTTCTTGATGTAGGAGGAGAGACCCCATGCTAACAAAGCACTCAGCTCCATGCCCGCAATATAAACTCCACCATTGGCTCACAAGCCCTTGCCTGAGTCTGTCATGGTAGCAGGGCAGGTCATGGGAATCATTCCAGAAGCAGGCAGACAGGCGTTTCCAAAGAGAAACAAGCTGTTTCAGAACAGACACTGCAGATGTCCCTCTCCACCTGACAAGAACAGCAACCCTTGCAGCCCTTGTTGGGTAAACACAGAGGCTTGAGGCACTACAGTGTGTCCCCAGTTCTCCAGGACTCCACACCCAGACAAGTCTCTGTGCTTGGATATCAGTCTTCCAGGAGCCGATTCTCTCTATCCTCTCAACTGGAACTCTCACTCTGCTCATTCAGGTGGGACACAGTTGGGAATCTTTTTTTTTTTTTAATTGTATTTATTTATTTTGCAAGTATTGGTGTTTTGCCTGTGTGTATGTCTTTATGAGGGTGTTGCATCCCCTGGAACTAGACAGATATGAACTGACATGTGGGTACTAGGAACTGAACCTGGGTCTTCTGGAAGAGCAGCCTTTGCTCTTAACAATAGAACCATCTCCTCAGCCCCATGCCCTTGGGAATCTTACAGAAGTTGGACAGGATCAGACAGTGCCAGTAAGTAAACTATGTCAGCAGTGAGCTACTTACCATGGCCCCCACAGCCCCAAGTACAGGGACTGTCTGGGATTACTTGGTGGTTTGGTTGTATAAATTTTTCTTCTAGAAAGTAAACTGAGAAAATGATTTTTCCCCCACTTGGGAGAAAAAAGAAATCTCAAGGAATTGTTTTCTAAGCAAACAATGGCAAAAGTTTATTTTGTTGGCTCTGCTTGTCTGCTCTTCCTCACTTTTCTTTTCTTTCTTTCTTTTTACTTTATGTTTTTGGATTGAGATGCTAGCTACAAAATTGAGAAACTATACCGCTTCATTCTTTCTTGTGCTTGGTTCCTCTGACTGGAAAATAAAACCTTGCCTTCTTTCTGCAGGCAGAGCACTTCAAAGTTTTAAACATTTGGATAAAGTGCATCAGGGTTATAGCTGTTCTAGATTTCAGTCTTTTTATAACTTCTTCATATTTCACATTGGTTTTGACCTCAGGTTAAAGGAATGCTTTTGAAAAGTATAAGAGGTACCTTCCGGCCTGAGCCCTGAGCAGATCTCAGGTAGCAACTCTGCCCCCAATCTCTAAGAACCCAGAGGAAGCAGGGCACCCAGGTGCTCTAACCCTGGTATTATCTTAGGTAAGCAGACAACAATGATCACCCCAAACAGGGAGTAACTGGGACCCAGTAGGAACCAGGCAGTCACTCCTGGTCTGGAGCACTGAACAGATTTTGGGCCCCAGCTCTTACTCCAGCAGTAACCCACCCCACACAGTTCTGATAAAACCAAGATAATAGGAAAGCCAGGCTCCAGTCAGAGACAGGGCAGGTAGCACTAAGGAGATCCAGATGGCAAAAGGGAAACGCAAGAATATAAGCATCAGCAACCCAGGGTACTTGGCATCATTAGAACCTAGTTCTCCCACACTAGAAACTCCTGAATTCCCCCACATCACCAGCAAAGCAAGATTCAGATTTAAAATCACTTCTAATTATGATGATTGAGGACTTTAAGAAGGACATGAATAACACTCTCAAAGAATTTGAGGAGAACACGGGTAGACAGGTAGAAGTTTTCCTTAAAGTGGAAACACAAAAATCCCTTAAAGAATTACAAGAGAACACAAACAAACAGGTGAAGGAATTAAACAAAACTATCCAAGACATAAAAATGGAAGTAGAAGCAATCAAGAAATCACAAAAGGAGACTATCCTGGAGACAGAAAACCTAGGAAAGAAATCAGGAGTCACAGACATAAGCATCACCAACAGAATACAAGAGATAGAAGAAAGAATCTCAGGTGCAGAAGATACCATAGAAAATATTGACACAACTGTCAAAGAAAACACAAAATGCAAAAAGTTTTTAACACAAAACATCCAGGAAATCCAGGACACAATGAGAAGACCAAACCTAAGGATAATAGGTATAGATAAGAGTGAAGATTCCCAACTTAAAGGGCCAATAAATATCTTCAACAAAATTATAGAAGAAAACTTCCCTAATCTAAAGAACAAGATGCCCATAAACATACAAGAAGCCTACAGAATGCCAAATAGACTAGACAAGAAAAGAAATACCCCCTGTCACATAATAATCAAAACACCAAGTGCACAAAACAAAGAAAGAATATTAAATGCAGTAAGAGAAAAAGGCCAAGTAACATATAAAGGCAGACCTATCAGAATTACACCAGACTTCTCACGAGAGTCTATAAAAGCTAGAAGATGCCCTTCAGCCCCTATCCCGGATCTGAGGCCTGGACCAGACCTCTGCCCGGTCTGCTGTTGTGTAGACCCTGGATTCCCCCCCCCCCGGCCCAGACATCCTGGAGGCTCCACGGACCCCACAGCAAGCTGTAGGTAGGAAGACCCAAACACTGCCCTAAGCCCATAGCTGGGTGCTAGGAGCGTTCAGATTCCAGAAGATATCCACTCCCCCGATCCCCTCCGATGAGCACTCCCCTTCCGCCACTCTCCCAGATCTGAGGCCTGGACCAGACCACTACCCGGTCTGCTGTTGTGTGGACCCAGGATTCCGCCTGAGACATTCTGGAAGGTCCACTCAACCTAGAGTCACAGAGCAACAACTGAACTCAGAGTGTCAGACAACATATCCTGAGATATCCTAGAGGAGCCACTGCACTCAGATCAGTGGGAACCTTATCCTGAGACATCCTAGAGGAGACACTGCACCCAGAACAGCAGACACCTAGCTGGACTGCTACCTTGGAGGCACCATATCCTGAGGCATCCTAGAGGTACCACTGTACTCAGTGCAGCTGGAGAAGATCACAGAGACATCTGGACACTGAGGAGATCAGACACAAGCAAGATAACTGGAAAGGCAGGCTTCAGTCAGAGACAGCAAGTACAGGCAGCACTAGAGTTAACCAGATGGCAAAAGGCAAGCACAGAAACGTAAGCAACAGAAACCAAAGTTACATGGCATCATCAGAACGCAGTTCCCCCATCATAGCAAGCCCTGAACACCCCATCAAACCAGAAAAGCAGGATTCAGAATTAAAATCACTTCTCATGACAATGATAGAGGACTTTAAGAAAGACATAAATAACACTCTCAAAGAACTTAAGGAGAACACTGGTAGACAGATAGAAACCCTTAAAGAGGAAACACAAAAATTCCTTAAGGAATTGCAAGAAAATACAACCAAACAGGAGAAGGAATTAAACAAAACCATGCAGGATCTAAAAATGGAAGTAGAAACAATAGAGAAATCACAAAGGGAGACTACCCTGGAGATAGAAAACCTAAAAAAACAACCAGGAGTCATAAACACAAGTATAACCAACAGAATACAAGAGATAGAGAGAGAAACTCATGTGCAGAAGATACCATGGAAAACATTGACACAACTATCAAAGAAAATTCAAAATACAAAAAGCTACTAATCCAAAATATACAAGAAATCCAAGACACAATGAGAAAGCCAAACCTAAGGATAATAGGTATAGATGAGGGGGAAGACTCCCAACTTAAAGGACCAGTAAATATCCTCAACAAAATTATAGAGAAAAACTTCCCTAACCTAAAGAAAGAGAAGTCCATAAATATGCAAGAAGCCTACAGAACTCAAAAATAGTTTAGACCAGAAAAGAAATACTTCCTGCCACAAAATAGTCAAAACATCAAATGTACAAAACAAAGAAAAAAAATACTAAAAGCAGTAAGGGAAAAAGGTAAAGTAACATAGAAAGGCAGACCTATAAGAATTACACTAGCTGGGCGGTGGTGGCGCACGCCTTTAGTCCCAGCACTTGGGAGGCAGAGGCAGGTGGATTTCTGAGTTCGAGGCCAGCCTGGTCTACCGAGTGAGTACCAGGACAGCCAAGGCTATACAGAGAAACCATTCCTCGAAAAACAAAAAAAAAAAAAAAAAAAAAAAAAAGAATTACATTAGACTTCTCGCCAGAGACCATAAAAGCCAGAAGATCCTGGACCAATATCATACAGACCCTAAGAGAACACAAATGCCAGCTCAGACTACTATACCCAGCAAAACTCTCAATCAATATTGATGGAGAAACCAAAATATTCCATGACAAATCCAAATTTACACAATATCTCACAAATCCAGCACTTCAAAGGATAATTGGTGGAAAACTCCAACACAAGGAGGGAAACTACAACCTAGAAAAAGCAAGAAAGTAATCCTCCAACAACCCTAAAAGAAGGTACCTATACAAACATATCTCCACTGCCAATAACAAAAATAACAGGAAACAACATTCATTTTTCCTTAATATAACTTAATATCAATGGACTCAATTCTCCAATAAAAAGACATAGACTATCAGACTGGATATGTAATCAGGACCCAACATTTTGCTGCATTCAGGAAATGCACCTTTGTGAAAAAGACAGGCACTACCTCAGAATAAAAGTTGGGAAAACAATCTTTCAAGCAAATGGTCCCAAGAATCAAGAGGGTGTAGTGATTCTAATATCAAATAAAATCATTTTTCAACCAAAAGCAATCAAAAAAGACAAAGAAGGACACTTCATATTCATCAAAGGAAAAATGTACCAAGAAGAACTCGGGATTCTGAACATCTATACCCCAAATGCAAGGGCACCCACATACATAAAAGAAACGTTATTAAAGCTTAAAACATACATTGCACCTCACACAATAATAGTGAGAGATTTCAACTCTCAGCTATGGACAGATCATAAAAACAGAAACTAAACCAAGACACAATGAAACTAACAGAAGTTATGAACCAATTGGACATAGCTGACATCTATAGAACATTTCATCCTAAAACAAAAGAATATACCTTCTTCTCAGCACATCATGGTACCTTATCCAAAATAGACCATATAATTGGTCACAAAACAAGCCTCAACAGACACAAAAAGATTGAAATAATCCCTAGTACCTTATCAGACCACCATGGACTAAGATTCATCTTTGACATGGACAAAAACAACAGAAAGCCCACATACACTTGGAAACTGAACAATGCTCTACTCAATGATAACTTGGTCAACGAAGAAATAACGAAAGAAATTAAAGACTTCTTAGATTTAAATGAAAATGAGGACACATCATATCAAAACTTCTGGGACTCACTGAAAGCAGTACTAACAGGAAAAATCATAGCTCTAAGTGCCCACAAAAAGAAAATAGAAAGAGCATACATTAACAGCTTAACAGCAAACCTGAAAGTGTTAGAACAAAAAGAAGCTAATATACCCAAGAGGAGTAGATGGCAGGAAATAATCAAACTCAGGGCTGAAATCAACCAAGCTAAAACAAAAAGAACTATACAAAATATCATCAAAACCAGGATCTGGTTCTTTGAGAAAATCAACAAGATAGACAAACCCTTAGCCAGACTAACCAAAGGGCACAGAGACAGTAATCAAATTAAAATCAGGACTGAAAAGAGAGACATAACAACAGAAACAGAGGAAATTAAAAAAAAAAATCATCAGATCCTACTACAAAGGCCTATACTCAACAAAATTGGAAAATCTGGATGAAATGGGCAATTTTCTAGACAGATACCAGGTACCAAAGTTAAAGGAGGAGTAGATGATAAACCATCTAAACAGTCACATAACTCCTAAAGAAATAGACACAGTCATTAAAAATCTTCCCACCAAATAAAGGCCGGGGCCAGATGGTTTCAGCACAGAATTCTTTCAGACCTTCAAGGAAGACCTAATACCAATCCTCTTCAAGCTATTCCATAGAATAGAAACAGAAGGAACACTACCCAATTCGTTCTATGAAGCTACCATTACACTCATACCTAAACGACAGAAAGACCCAACAAAGAAAGAGAACTACAGACCAACCTCTCCTGTGAATATTGATGCAAAAATACTCAATAAAATTCTCACAAACCGAATCCAACAACACATCAAAACAATTATCCATCAAGATCAACTAGGCTTTATCCCAGAAATGCAGGGATGGTTCAATATTCAGAAATCCATCAATGTAATCCACTATATAAATGAGCACAAAGAAAAAAACACATTGTCATCTCACTAGATGATGAAAAAGCATTTGACAAAATTCAACATCCCTTCATGTTAAAAGTCTTGGAAAGATCAGGAATTCAAGGCCCATATCTAAACACAGTAAAAGCAATATACAGCAAGCCAGTAGCCAACATCAAACTAAATGGAGAGAAACTTGAAGCAATCCCACTAAGATCAGGGACTAGACAAGGCTGCCCACTCTCACCTTACCTATTCAATATAGTACTGGAAGTCCTAGCTAGAGCAATTAGACAACAAAAGGAAGTCAAAGGGATATAAATAGGAAAGGAAGAAGTCAAAATTTCACTATTTGCAGATGATATGATAGTATACTTAAGTGACCCTAAAACTTCCACCAGAGAACTCCTAAACCTGATAAACAACTTTAGCAAAGTGGCTGGATATAAAATTAACTCAAACAAATTAGTAGCCTTCCTCTATTCAAAGGATAAACATGCTGAGAAAAAATTATGGAAATGACACCCTTCACAATAGCCACAAATAAAATAAAATATCTTGGAGTGAATCTAACCAAGCAAGTGAAAGATCTGTATGACAAGAACCTCAAGTCTCTGAAGAAAGAAATCGAAGAAGATCTCAGAAGATGGAAAGATCTCCCATGCTCCTGGATTGGCAGGATTAACTTAGTAAAAATGGCTATCCTGCCAAAAGCAATCTACAGATTCAATGCAATACCCATCAATTCTTCATGGAGATAGAAAGAGCAATCTACAAATTCATTTGGAATAACAAAAAACCTAGGATAGTGAGAACTATTCTCAACAATAAAAGAACTTCTGGGGGAATCACCATCCCTGACCTCAAACTGTACTACAGAGCAGTAGTGATAAAAGCTGCATGGTATTGGTACAGAGACAGACAGGAAGATCAATGGAATAGAATTGCAGACCCAGAAATGAACCCGAATACCTATGGTCACTTGATCTTTGACAAGGGAGCTAAAACCATCCAGTGGAAAAAGGTCTGCGTTTTCAACAAGTGTTGCTGGCTCAACTGGAGGTCAACATGTAGAAGGATGCAAATTAATCCATTCTTATCCCCTAGTACAAAGCTCAACTCCAAGTGGATAAAGGACCTTCACATAAAGCCAGATACACTGAAACTAATAGAAGAGAAGTTGGGGAAGACCCTCGAATACCTAGGCACAGGGGAAAAGTTCCTGAACAGAACACCAATGGCTTATGCTCTAAGATCAAGAATTGACAAATGGGACCTCATCAAATTGCAAAGCTTCTGTAAGGCAAAGGACACTGTCAACAAGACAAAATGGCTTCCAACAGATTTGGAAAAGATCATTACCAATCCTACATCCAATAGAGGGTTAATATCGAATATATACAAAGAACTCAAGAAATTAGATGCCAAACAACAAAATAACCCCATTAAAAAATGGGGGTACAGAGCTAAACAAAGAATTCACAACTGAGGAAACACAAATGGCCTAGAATCACCTTAAGAAATGTTTAACATCCTTAGTCATCAGGGAAATGCAAATCAAAACAACCCTGAGATACCATCTCACACGAGTCAGAAGAGCTAAGATCAAAAATTCAGGTGATAGTAGATGCTGGCGAGGATGTGGAGAAAGAGGAACACTCCTTCATTGTTGGTGGGGTTACAAACTGGTACAACCACTCTGGAAGTCAGTCTGGTGGTTCCTCAGAAAATTGGACATAGCACTACCTGAGGACCCAGCTATACCACTCCTGGGCATATACCCAGAAAATGCCCCAACATATAACAAAGACATATGCTCCACTATGTTCATAGCAGCCTTATTTATAATAGCCAAAAGCTGGAAAGAACCCAGATGCCCTTCAACAGAGGAATGGATACAAAAAATGTGGTACATTTACACAATGGAGTATTACTCAGCTATTAAAAATAATGAATTTGAGAAATTATTAGGTAAATGGATGAAACTAGAAAATATCATCCTGAGTGTGTTAACCCAATCACAAAAGAACACACATGGTATTTACTCACTGATAAGCGGAGATTAGCCCAAAAGTTTGAAACAACAAAGATTCAACTACCAGAGGACGTGAAGCTCATGAAGAAGAAAGAACAAGTGAGAATGCCTAGGTCTTTCTTAGAAGTAGTAACTAAATACTCAAGGGTGCAAATATGGAGACAAAGTGTGGGACAGAATCTGAAGGAGAGGTTATATGGAGACCATTCCACCTGGGTATTCATTCCATGTGCAGTCACCAAAAATAGACGCTGATATGGATGTCAGAAAGGGAAAGCTGACAGCAGTCTGATAAGGCTGTCTTCTTAGAGGTCCCCCAGAGTCTGACATACCCAGAGGCAGATACTCACAGCTAACCATTAATCTGATCAAAGGTCCCCAATGGAGAAGTTAGAGTGTAAACTGAAGGAGCCTAAAGTGTTGGTGGCCTCATGAGGAGAGCAACAATACCAACCAGCCAGAGCACCCCAGGGTCTAAACCACCAACCTAGGAGCACATATGGAGAGCCACATGACTCCAGCTGTACATGTAGAGGAGGATGGCCTTGTTGGGCATAGGTGGGAGATGAGGTCAATGGTACCTTGAAGGCTGAGCACTGAGTGGGGGGGGGGGGGTAACCTGAGGGTGGGGAGGGGGATTGAGGGGTAGGTGGGTAAACACCCTCATAGAAGCAGGAGGAGGGGGGATGGGATAAGTGGTTCCTGGGAGGTGGGGGGAATTCGGTAAGGGGATAAAATTTGAAATGTAAATGTAATATCCAATAAAAGGGGAAAAAAAGCAGTTAAAACAAACATCCTTAATAAAATGTCAGCCCTCTTTAAAAAAAACTATCTTGATACTAAAATTTGTTTTGAGAATTGTATATTGCAGAATGATCAGCCTTGGTGTATCTACTCAACAAGCAATATGGGCAGACCTGCTCAAACCTCTGTGGTCCAGGAATTCAATCTGGAGGCAGTGAAGACACAGCATCAGAGGCTTGTCAATTTGCTCTTCCCCCCACCCCTCTTCTAATCAACGCCCATAATCAGCTTGAAGAAGCTAACGAAGAGTCAGCACCCTTATTCCCTGGGCTTGGGGAATAAGGTGGTAAATGTTGGGCTGTCTTTCTAGGGAAAAGTAGTGGTTTTGTTGGAACAGAGAGGATTAGCTAGGATTTATTGCATAGCCATAACCTATTGGTAGAAATCTGTACCATTATTATCAAGATGATGTTATAATTTCTTAAATGGCACCAATTTACTTTGATTACAAATTTTAAGGTTTTCATTGGCATGAGCTTCTTATTGATATAAAAGTGAGATGAACATTGTTATTCTCATAGGCATTATACCAGTATAACACATTTAGGAACAGAAGGCTTAGGCCCAGTCCTTCTTTAACATTTTTAACAGATTTGAGATGGTTAGCCTGTGAGTTAAGGGACTATAGCAAATTCATGGCTTGGAGTTTATTGTTAGGGTGTTTTCTATGTTTTATTTAGAAATAGCTGAGTGGAGTTAACAGGCAACAGTCCAGATTACCTTACATGGATAGTTGGCTTTCAAAACATCAGAAATCCACAGAATTGACATGACAAACATTTCTGTATTAATGTTCATTTTGATTAGAGACATGTCTGCTCCTGACAGCTTCCTGTCTTGGATTCTAAGAGGAAATTGAGCATCTTTGGAGTTAGTCCAGTTGTGGTGAGACAGCCACTAGACAAGAATTGCCTCTTTCCATCTACAGACAAATTACTGTCCAGAAAAGGACACACTTGGAGAATAGTCGACTGATTATATCTGCCTAGACAAAGTAATCAGCCCTTAATAATTCTGCAGCACTAAGGTCTGTCAGATGATCCTGGGCCAGAAGGCGGAAGAACAGATGCTCCAACGTTTTGTAGTAGAGGGAGTGTCCAGGTGTTCAGAGGTCTCTATAAATTGGCTAAGCTTTAGAAGCTATGCTTTGTGCTTCCCACAATTATAGTTAACTCAGTCATTCTGGATTTCTGATGGGGTTGAAAACTTATAGCCTCATAGCCAATCCTGGCTATTTACCTTGAGATAAAAGACTTGAGTGGATGGTCGTCAGCTGACATTCATTCTTAAGCCAAGGAAAAAGCCAGGTTCAGAACTAAGTGTTTTAGTTAGGATAGATGACAGAGGTTCTGGTTAGTCAACAAAATGATGGACTGGGTATAAGGACTATATTGTACCTCATGGGTACAAATTGGCATAATTATGCTCTAATTGTGTTTTGAGAGAAAAGTTTTATTTTAACAGGAAGGGTGATATGTAGGAGGAGCTAAGATGGGAGGAGTACTGAGAGGAAGAGAAGGAGTAAGAAGAGGAGGAAAAGAAGGAGAGGAGAAGCTAGGTGATGAGAGAGAGAGAGAGGGGGGAGACAGGGAGGCAGATGTTCATGTATCTCCACCAGTCAACGATAGTTGATATATCTAGGTTGGGTAGTGGTTTACACCTCTGATTGAGCAATACCAAACTTATAAAGCCTTTGGTTAACATTTTTTAAAAAATGTATATGTGCAAAAAGAAAAAGGGGGCATGGGATAGGGGTTTCCTAAGGGGGGGTGGGAATGGGTGTAAATAAAATATCTAATAAAAAAAAATTTTTTAAAAAAGAAATAAAATCCGCTTTCAGCAGCAGCAGCCATCTTGCAGTTAACTCGCCAAAATGACGAACACAAAGAGAAAGAGGAGCGGCACTCAGTATATGTTCCCTAGGCCTTTTAGGAAACATGGAGTTGTTCCTTTGGCCACATACATGCGAATCTACCAGAAGGGTGATATTGAGACATCAAGGGAATGGACCTGTTCAAAAAGGAATGCCCCACAAGTGTTACCACAGCAAAACCGGCAGAGTCTACAATGTCACCCAGCATGCCATGGGCATCATTGTAAACAAGCAAGTTGAGGGCGAGGTTCCGGCCAAGAGGATCAGTGTGCGGACTGAGCACATCCAGCACAGCTTCCTGAAGCAGGGGAAGGAGAACGATCAGAAGAAAAAGGAAGCCAAGGAGAAGGGAACCTGGGTTCAGCTGAAGCGCCAGCCTGTGCCACCCAGAGAAGCGCCAGCCTCTGCCACCCAGAGAAGCATACTTTGTAAGGTCTAAAGGAAAAGAGCCTGAGATGTTGGAGCCCATTCCATACGAATTCATGGCCTAGTGTACGAAAGAGAAATAAAGGACCCGAATACAGAATTTTTCCAAAAAAAAAAAAAAAAAAAAAAAAACAGATCAGAAAGCAAGCAAACCTGACCACTCTACCATTTGAGAAAATAAGACTTCAAACTAAAACTACTCATAAAAGAAAAAGGAGGGTATTTCATTCCATTCAAGAAATTATTTAATCATGAAATTTGTACAATAATAAACACAAATACACCAAACTATGGTAAATCTCATTCCATAAAAGACATACTTACTAATGGAATTATGGACACAGATTAACACAAATACAATCCTGGTGATTTTAATACTTCGTTTTCTCGGAAAAAAATTTAAAAACTTCAAAATTAAGCGACACCTTACATCAAATGAACCGACCAAATACCTATTGAATATTCCATACCAACACCAAATATACATTCTACTCAGCAGAACATGCACATTTCTCTAAGACAGACCACATTCTGGTAAAACATTAAAAATGCAGAAAAACCACAATAATTCTATATATCCTATCTGACATTTTACAATAAATCTGCAAACAAAACTTTCATAAGTGTATAAACTCATGGGAACTAAGCAACTCATTACTGAATGATGAATATCAAAGAACTCAACAAAGAAATCAAAATATTCCTGAAACCAAATAAAGATGAAAACACAAAACAACAAAACATTTGGGACACAGTAAAGGCAGTCTTAGGAGGGAAGTTTATAGGCCTACATGCCTACATTAAAAAATTAGAATGAACACAAATAAATTATTTAATAACTCAACTCAAAACTGTAGAGAAACAAGAGCAAACAAAACCCCAGACCACTAGATGACAGAAAATTAAAAAAAAAAAAAGAAAGTATGAATTAATGCAATAGAAACCAATAATCCAAAGAATAAATAAATATCTAAGACTATTTTCTTTGGGAAGGTAAACAAGTATAAAGGGATTGCAGGACCTAGAAAAGATGATTTTGAGCAAGGTATCCTGGACCCAGAAGGATAAATGCCACATGTTCTCTCAATCTACAGTTTCTAGCTCCAGTTAGAGACAGAGAAAGAGTTGAATGGATAAGAGAAGATAGAGGATAGATAGATAGATAGATAGATAGATAGATAGATAGATAGATAGATAGATAGTAAGGAAGACAGACAGACAGGCAGACAGAGAGGCAGACAGAGAGTGTAAGAGCCAGGAAACAAGGAAGTCCTCTGTGAAACTGCCTCTTTTAGAAATGGCTGCATAAACAAAACATAACAATAACAATATCAATCAAGAATGCTAGCACAGAAAAGTGAAATCCCATGGGGTCTGACCTCTAGATAAAGAACATTAGACAAACAATGAGTGCTGAGAGAGGAAGTATTAGCCTTTCCCAGCAATGAACCTCCTAATTGGTTATCCAGTACAAAATGGCCAGCCTTGAAACTATACATACAACAAACAACAAGAGTGGAAACAGTTATTTTTACTTAAGCATTTGTTCATGCACATGTAACAATAATAATCAAAGGAAGAAAAGCAGAAGTGCTGTAATTATATTTTAACTACAAATGTAAAATTTTTAAATAAATTAAATTTTTTCATTAAAGATTATAATTTCTAGGACAGGGACAACTTAGTAGTGATATATTTTTTTTGTGAAAAAATGCTGAACACTGTCCTACAGAATACTTAGGAACTTCAGTGAATGTTCTGAGGAGACAGGAGTCAACTCTCTAGACAAAAAAAATAGCAGATTGTACTGAAGAACTTCATTAATACTTTTTATTCAATCAGCATTTAAATTAATAAATGAAATTATTTAAAGTTACATTTATTCATGAACATATTCAATATATCATATATGTAGTTGACAATATTTTAAGGACATTATTTCTTGTCCTGGCCATATTTCTGATATCCTGATCAATTAAAGACATAGTTATACAAAATTATATATGTTTAAAATGAAACTATATAAAACTTTAATTACTAGGAAAATGAGGAACAAAGCCAATGAAGAAAACCAAATCTATTTTATCCAAGAATATGTTTTCCAGGGTATTCTCATTTTGAAAGAGAAAAAATTCTTAGAGAATCTAGCTTAAATTCTATCCTATGTACTGCATCTTTTTATGGGAAAAACATATTGATGGATAATGATTATGCTAATACTGAAATTATAAATCATTCTGCTCATTAGGGCTTTCAGTATTTATTATATTTAATTGATTTTCTTCTTCCCAGGTGAAAAGAACTTCATCCTCTAAAATGTAATATATATATATATATATATATATATATATATATATATATATATATATATATATATAGTTTACTTCTGGTTTTGATATTTAAGGGTTTCTCAACTTGGCAAATATCTAACAAGTAAACTTGACCAAACAGTTCCAGCTGGCAACTGGTGTTTTCTCTTACTACTTGGATGGAATTTTTTCTTGAGTTCTGGAATTTGTTAATGAAGTTGTTATTCTCATCAACACTTTTGAAGTTATCTGTCCAATTGCTAGGGGTTAGTGAAACCAAATCCATATCCCACACCACTAGCAATAACATGGACAAAAGATCTGATACCTTTTTCTTTAAATATAATTGGAATTTCTTCAAATTAATTTTCTTCCCCAAAGAGTTAGCTCTTTTATCTACCAAGTCAATCATGCTTTTGAAATAAAGTTGATCACACAGATCACCAATGGCATTATCAGTAAATTCTTTGCCCACACTCACTTTCCTGCTCTCACTTCTGAACATGTTTTTCTTTGACTGTAGCAGAAATGGGTATATTTTCATCCATAACTGAAGACCCAAAAAATTTTCAATATCAGAATCTTTGCGATAAGCAAATCCTCGGTCTTCCTCATTTCCAGGTTGAATAATAACAGTTAGTATTGGACAATGTTGCCCACAAAGAGCATAGAGCTTATCCAAAGAGTCACCTTCCTGAACTGCACCATGAGTTATACCACTTCCAGGTAATGGCTGAGCTTTAATAGCATCACCGCAGACAGGGTGGACTTTATTACCAGCAGAAGCAAAAGCTTGAGTAACAGATGTACACATTCTTTCAGATGGATTATTACCCTTCTCCTCTTTGTGGTGATTGGGTATTTTCTCTGTGGGACAAGTTTTTTTCTGCGCATCTAGAAAATCTTCGCCAAAAAGTTCAGAGTCACTACCATGAGGGAAATAATAATTGCATTTCGCTTCAAGGGGTTGAGTCATTTCCTCTAGTTCTGAGGAGTACAGTTCAGCCATTGTTGGGCCAGGAGCCAACTCTCTGAAATGTGAATATGGCACCTCAATGCTGTTCTTACTGATTAGAGTATCTACTGATGTGGTGTCTGCATTGCTGTACATGCCAGGATTGTCCGATGATACCCTCCACAAATGATTTTCTCTCAGGAGCCATTTGCCATTGTCAATCAGTTTTCCCTTCTCTTTTTCCATAAAAACCCTGTCACACTCACTTGATTTTGTAACCCTTTCTATGCTATTGTTCCCAAAACTGTCTCCAGTGTCATTAAAATCAATCTCAGCTTGTCTTTCCTCCTGGAATTCCTGTAGCATGAATGAACTTCTAGATACCTGTTCAGAAGAGACCAAAGACTGACATTCAGACTCATAAAAATTGGTTTTCTCAGCAAACTGAACATCCACAGGATTATAAGGACAAACTTGAGATTTGTGTATAGACCCATGAAAAAATGGTGGTTTGATAATCTCTGCTTTGCCATAAAGCTTTTCTATTGCCCTCTTAACAATTCCTCTAGGATACTCTCTCTCTTGGCTGATGTCATCATTGTGATCATTGCTGGATGTTTTACAAGAATATCCACTCTCACTGTCTGATCCATAATCTGACCAGTCTAAGGCCCCTGGACTTCTGTGATGTTTTTTAAAATTAAGTGAGGATTCCATGTAACTTTCATCTTCCATGCTGTCAGCCATTGTCTTAACTCTCATCTTAGTTTCTCCTACAGTGATCTCTTTTTCAGTGTTTTTATTAGAATCATAGCAAAAAACTAAAGATGGCGGTGTCACATGCCCCCTACCAGTTGTCTCCAGAATCTCAGTATTTCTTCTTTCCTGTTCTATAATATTTCTCCCTGATATGTTTATCAATTCCACACTCATCCTAGCCTCTGATTCTTTTTGCACTGATTCCTTGGTAGCTTTGTCTTCATCCCTTACCTTCACACTGAAGATGCCTGTGTCTTGGCTTTCTAATTCTTCAAAAGATTCTAACTCTGAAATGGTATTTCTTTCACTTGATGTCACACTATTGGTTATTGACCTTGGTTCTTCAGAAGTACTCTTTGATTCTTCCTTATCAGAAGAAATAGATTTTTTTTGATTCACAATATTCTTAAGTGGGACATTTTGCAATTTTTCTAGAGGACTATAGTCCTTATCAGATTCTAGATAAGTTTTACTTAGGAAAATACCTGGGGAACTTAATTTATTGACATTTTGAGATGAGCTTGATATGTTAGAGTCATTTTTATAAGTAGAATCTGCCAAAATACTTAGATCTTTTGGACTTTTGTCATCAGTTTTGAGTTCTTCAGTTAATTCCAGATCATCAGTGCATTTGTTTTCTTTTGAATTCACAGAGTCAATTGCATTGCACTCTCTGATGGGAATGTGAGTCTCATCACTTGGGTAAGTTGCCTCATAGATGTTCTTCTTCTGAGCACAAGTCTTATGGGAGCACACACCATCTGCCAGGAAGCAGGTCTCTCCTAGGAAAGAAGCATCATGCATGGAGCACTGACTCATAGTAGAACTAGTGAAAAGGGCATTACTCTGGTTAGCTACCTCTTTTGGAAGATGAGTCATGCTCACAGTGTGCATCTCACATGGAGATTTATGTGACTTGCTAACCATTTCTGAAACACAGTCCCCCCTGACAGAGTAGCTTTCATCCAAGACAGTCTTCTGAGTACTCTCATTTTCATTACACTTGTCCACACTGTGAAGGCTGGCTGCTGTACAATTTGCTGGTACCATATCATGTTCTCTCTCACTGGGTCCACTGCAAGTTTTGGTTGATTCCACTAAGTTGGCAACAGCAGCCTTCAAGTCATCAGCTTCCTCTGTGATGGCAACATGCTTCAGAACTTCCAACAGTGCAGCTGTTTCCGAAGATCTGCTGGTCATCTTATAAGCATCACTTTGACAGAAGCTATTCACATTTCTCTTTAGATTTAGTACCAAAAGCCAAGCCAGAAGGAGATTTGTAGATGAATTATATATTGCAGAAGGGAAGACAACCTCTGCTAATGAACCTGGTACTTGAGAAATTCCATTCTGGTGTTTCTGATTATGAGGAACAAAAGTTTCAAGGTATCGAAGCAACAGGGATGGTAAGTAGTCTTTTGAAACATTCTCTCCCATAGTATCTACCTGAATGGCAACCTCAATACTTTGACCTTTTGTAGCAAAGTTCATTTCTTGGTAAACAAGCTTCACTTCTGGCCTTGACTTTTCGGTAGATAACTGAGTTTTAGTACTAGGATCGTTAATACTGGTCTGTGACAACATACAATTTTCATGCAAAGAAACCAAGTAAGAATCATTCAGAGACCCATCCTGGCTCTCACAGGGATGTTTATTATCTTCACCATTATCTTTAGCAACAAAAGATTTATCTGTCTCTTGGTTCTTATTGCCTGTCCAATCGGCATTTTTAGTTCTGTGCTCATTACTCTCCATTAACAAACTATTTCCTTTTGAAGAAGTTGTATGAAGATTATTTTCTGGGAAACCATTACTGCTATAATTTATCACATTGCTTCTATTTTGGCATAGTGAAGCTGACTTGCTGTAATCAAAATCTGGATATGGGTTTATGTTCTGCAACCATCGCTGTACATAGCTCTTAACTGAATGACGGGGAACACCCTCAGGAAAATCAGTTTTTTTCAAAGAAGCTAATGGATCTTCCCGGGTTGTAAGGTGCTGTTCCCTTACTGTAGCACCTGACTTTAATTTAACTCCCTTTTGTTTTTTCTGGTTTCTCAAAGTTATGTGCAAATCATTAACTTTCGTGACACAACTCTTTTTCATCATTCCTTTCAAGTTTCCAGTTACTTTCTCCACTTGGGATTGTGGTCTATGCAAAGCTTTCTGGTCTTCCTCAAGGATATTAAATACGTGACGTAGACTTTGTTTTTCCAAATTACTTTCACAGCATTTAGATTCATTATGAAGAAATACTTTATCTTCTTGACCAATTTCTTGTTTTCTGAGTCCCCCTATGCTTATAATCTTTAGTGGTCTTGATTTTCTTTTGGCTAAAAGTTTTTGAGTCTTGGGATTTTGAAAAGTATTTAATTTATTTTTCTTGAAATTCTTGGAAAATTTGAAATTACTTTTGGGAAAGAAATCATTGAATTTAATTACTGTAGGACTTGTAACAAGGCCCTCCTCACAAACTTTTCCCCCCTTATCAGGACAGTCTGGATCTTGCAATAATGTTTCCCATGCAGTTGTTTCTGCTCTGTGTATTTTTCCAACTTTATTAGGGGTTCCTTTGGTTTCAATGACTTTTTTTTTATCCTTGGAAGCTATTTTTCGCTGCTGAGATTTCTTCTGCTTTTTGCTGGCAAAAGAGGATGAAACCTGCTTTCCATTTTCTGGATGTTCTGTTAAACCACAATGAGCAAATTCATGAACAAGTCTTGTGGTGAGCACAGGAGATCCTACAGAAGGAACCTTAGAAATAATTTTGTCATTTGGACAGCTGTTACCTGAGGTAAGAGTTGTATCTGCTGTAGTAGAACTGAAGCTGTCACTGGCATTACCACAAGTTCTGAAGTGCTTGATAGTGCCTTTGCTTGATACTGCACTGTCATCTCTGCCTTCTTCCACAACTGAGTTCTCTGATACAGTTGATGCTAAAGCATTATTATGGCACATCTTTAAGACCTTCTGACTTGTCATTTCTATAGCACCAGCATTTATGGCATGTGACTTGAGCAGTCCACTTTCCTTTGTTCTTTCTAATGCTGACTCCATCTCATCATTGCTACTGATCTGAACAAGTTTATTAGATACTGATGACATTTTACTGCAAGAATGTGTAAACATGTGGTACTCAGATTTTTCTCTACCCTCTCTTTCTTTACTATAGGAAAACTGCTTTTCTTGAACCTCTGTTTCAGATACTACAGTGACAGTCCCTATCACAGATTTCTTTTGTCTCATTCTCCTTGGTCCAGGGGTTGGGGGTCTATAAAAGTGTTTCACTTTTTTCTGGCTTCCCCGAATGTCTGTCTCCACAGAGGCATTCTCCCAACCAGCAGAGCTATACAACAGACCCTGCTGCTCTGTCATCTGAGTATTTTCTTCCTCTGTCAAACTTCCCTGCTGAGTGATGTCTGTGATGTCTTCAGACATTGAACATGCTGCAAGCTGTAAACTAGATGATCGATTATTTGTTTTTCCAGGGTAACTACTTATCTTACTCTTTTCATCATTATTAGAAAGACCGGCTCTATTGACAGTGGTTGTCCACTTAATAGTTTCTTCTTCTTTTATCTTGAATCGAACTTTCATCACGACCGTCATAGTACCATCTTGATTAAATACAATCGATTTTTCAACACCATCTTCAGAAGGATATGTTGATAGAGTCTGAGAATCATGTTTTTCTAAGGTCAAGTAATTCTCAGGGGCTACAGAAAAGTCTGAAAAGCAATCATATATTTTCTCTGAGGCCAGGGAATCCGTCTGGGGTCTTACGACTGAAGAAGTATGTGTGCTCACTTGCAAGATTTAAGAGTGAAAGATGTCATGTCAAAATACAACATGGAGAGCAGAAAAATTGTAAATATCCCAAGGAAGAAGCAGCAAAGAAAGAAGAAGGAAAATTAGTACAAAATACTATTTCTCTGTATTTTACAATAAAATGTTACATGTGTATTTCTAAACTGTATGTAGTCAGTGGTTATTTGGAAATCTTACTGCACTTTCTGAGGATTTTATTTTTTCTCAAACTACTATTAAAAAGTAAACTAACCATACTTTAGTGGAGACATTTACAGAATTTTAATTTTAACAATTTTATAAGGGAATGATAATAAGAAATATATAAAATACAAACTGTGTGATGATTATATTAGATAAAAAATTTTATGTGTGGTTTTGTTTTCTATGCTTACCAGTACCAAAGCTAGAGTCTAATAAAGTCCCATATATCTATGCAAGAAAGGCACAAAAGAGCAGTAAATGGCGCGGTTCCCTCTGAGTGTATATGAGAGAGCCCTTGGAAGCTTTATGAAAATGGAAACATCTTTAATGCTTGATTAATAAAATAATATTTATTTTTTATTTGAGTAATTGGTGCAGTTAATTTAATATATACATAAAGGGCAGCTGAGTTAGACACAGCCCAGTGTTGCTTTCAGTGTGAGGTTTCTGTTGTTAACTTTGGCGGTTAACTTTGGCTTCTGAACGTAACAGGTCCCCTCCTAGTAGTTATTATGGATTTGCACACATCTTCTAAAGTAACTGCCTTAGAGCGAAACCTAAAAATACTTTCATAATTTTTGGTAAATAAAAGTGTCTCATTTTTAACTTTGTGAATTAAAACTTAACAAAGCTCTATCAAAACTCAAAATAAGTAGCTGATAACAGACATGAAAAGAGTAAGCAACTTAAGAACATGGCCAAGGTAAAACAGAACTACTATATGCATAATATATATTTGACAGTTAATACCTACAAAATAGGTGTGTTGGAAAGAAGGGGGTGTGTTTCCGAAATAATTAGATGAAAACAATAAATTATTTCAGCCATATTAGAAGTAAGAACAGGAATACTACTTTGTAAAATAAGGATTATTCCAAGTCTAAAAAGACTGAAAGTTCAAATTCAGGTATAAATGGCAATCAGCACACTGGCACAGAATTTACGTTTCCATAGAAATAATGAGTCCAGTGAGTGATGGTTTTAACCTCTCTCACACTCTTGAGCCTCAAGACATCTCTTTCTCCCCTATCCTAAGAACAATAATATACTGTTCATTAAATCATAAAATTCTCACAATTTAGGTTATTGTTACTAACATAAAATGGCTACATGAACCTCTTTATTTTGATCAAGAAGTGTTTCTGAATGATGATTAAAATTTTACAAGACTACCTTCAGAGGGGAGAGAATATAGCTAGATTTTTTTCTTAATATATAAATCACTGATTTGCTATGCTCAGCTAGGAATACTCATTCAGAAAAAAAAGTCTACAACTACCAGAGATGTCACACACAAGTCTGCAAAACTCTTCCTGAAACAAGAAATTCTCAGACTTTGTTTTTTAAAAAATAAAAAGTATATACATCATCCATGTAAAAATGTGTATCATTAATTATTTTGGAAAAGTCTTTCAAAAAGTCACCAGATAACCTCTGTGACTATTTCCAACTATAAATTAGCCAATTTCATTTTGTAATACTTTTAATCTTCTCATATCTTTGTCTTTTGGTGAATGAAACTGGTTCATTAAATATAATTTTTATTGGTAAAACAAAAAAAAGTTTCAGAGCTAAAATATAAGGTCTATTTATAAGTGGCTTACTCTTTCTTTCTTTTATCTTGGCTTTTCTGTTCTGATGCACACGATGAGAGATCCCTGGTAACTTGGCAGGAAGCAAGTATTTTGGGGTGTCATACTTCCCTGGTTTAAATGGCTCCCTTCCGGCTGCAACCACAGCTCCGGAGATCAGTATCACTGCCTGGAGACTAGGAACCTAGAAGAAACCAGAGTCGCTGAGCAAGTACGAATCTTTTCATATGATATATGTATATCTTTAAATAGCTCAACTTGACAGCCTCCCAGGTTTGAAAGAAAGAATCACCATGTGTTTTCTTAGATGCCAATCATATACACAAAATAATCTAGTCAGGTTGGGGGAATAGTTGTAAACAGACCTAGAGACACTATTGATCCTGCATGCTAGATAGAAAGTGGCAAGATAGCTTTCTGGCATAATTTAAGGAATCTTTAAAAGCTATGTGGTATTCCCCCACTAAAGTCTACAGTTATAGCCTGTGAATCCAGAGCCAACTGGAAAAACGCCCGATGGAAAGAATAGCATGCAAGTCTTGAAGGTGATCTCTTGTATACGTACTAGCTGTATAGCTGCAGACCTGGGGGGGGGATGCTTTTTCCAGGTACTAGAAAAATGCTTTTTCTAGATAGAAAACCACTACTTTTGGTCACTCTCTTCTAAGAAAAACTGTGAAAACTTGTATTCTTGAACAAAGCTTTTAAGTCAGTATTCAAAGAAACCAGGGAGAAAGGAGACACCTTCCAACCCAATAACATGTCAGATTCAGACAGGAAGAAAAAGACCACTGGAACATACCTACATGAATACGCAGATACACAGGCATATGTGTACATACATACATAGGCGCGCACACACACAAGAGAGATAACTTAGAGACACCAGTATACTCACTTTTCTTCCATCTGTGGTATACAGCTTGGTCACAGGACACTGCATGGCCTCCGTCAGGTACTGTAGAAAGGCTTTGAAGCTCTGAGTGATCCTCCAGCTAAGAAGGACCACACGCCTGGTCTTTGGGTCACCATTCCGGAAGACCACTAGCCTCCTTGGGACGCGGAGCATCCCGGGAGCTGTGGTGGACATGGTAGCAGCAGCAGAGCGGAGCTGCACATGTGTGCTTAGAGAACAACTGCTGAGCCAGGGTCGAGGGCGGCTGCGGGCCTTGTCCAGGTCAACTGGAATCACCTTCTTATTGTGAGAGCATATGTAAGACTTGCCATCCTCTAGCTCTTCCAGCCTGGTGATGTTGTGCCGTCCACGAGGCGTGCTGATATTCCTCACCCCAAAGACCAGGGGCACCTTCATGGATAAGTTGTCCAGCAGAGAGTCAAAAGTCTTAAAGGAACGAGGGTTGACCGCCACCCTAACACCACCAAACTGGGGGTCTCCGCTCTTATAAAAACGGATACGTTTAGCCACTACGGGATGAGTGACATTTGAATGATGAGAAGAAATTTGACCTTCAGAAGAAGGCAGATGAATCATGGAGAAACTAGTGGAAGATGTCTCACTCATTTTGGATGAGACCTAAAGAGGAGAGAAAATGGCTTATTTCTACAGTGTTCTGTAGTTGTACCACTGAGACTGTGTAATAATGTTAATGCTTGCTAATTATAGCTGAAGACATGCAGAATAGTTCTAGGATTATATTTATTAAGTGGCCTGCCAAATTTGGTAGACAATCTTAAGACACCACAATAAACCAAAATGAGTGAGACTGGGAGACTGAGTTCAATGGGAGAACAGCTTGCCTAGCTCAAGTCCCTGAATTGGGTTCTCAGCTGTGGGTAGGGAGGAGAATAAGGATATTTACAATAAAAACTTTAGAATAGCATACTGACACTTAAAAATAATTAAATATATAGTATATATGTCAATACAACAGAGCCCTATGTAACACTGACATATATATGGATGGATGGATAGATAGATAGGTAGGTAGGTAGATAGATAGGTAGGTAGGTAGGTAGGTAGATAGATAGATAGATAGATAGATAGATAGATAGATAGATAGATAATCGTGGGGTTGGCAAAATGGCTCACCAGTTAAGAGCACTGACTGCTCTTTCAGAGGTCCTGAGTTCAACTCCCAGAAACCACAGGGTGGCTTACAACCATCTGTAATGATATCCAATCTGGTGCATCTGAAGACAGCACCAGTGTACTTACATAAAATAAATAAAATTGTTTTTCAAAAAGATAATCACGGCATATAACTGAATGAAGACCTTATTCCCATGGTGTTGTGACAGAGATTTCTATTTGTGAAGTAGAATAAGGTAGAAAAAACAATTTACTAGATATTGGTTTATTTAGTGAGTCACTTAAAGCACTGCCTGCTCTGTCTATCAAGCATGACTTCATTTGCTGCCTGGAACAGGATGACCTGGAGAGCAGCCGAAACAGTCCGTCATTGCCTTTAATTACCTGCATAGACTTCTGTAGAATCTTGCTTGCTTGCCCCCGCCACCTTGTGGTTTTAGAGTGTAAAAGCATACAAACTGCCCTGACGATCAAAGTCTTTCAGGAGCTGAGGTGCATATGTGTGATTATAGAGCAACTGCTGATAATAATTGTACAGATTTCTACCAATAGGTTATGGCTATGCAATAAATCCTAGCTAATCCTCTCTGTTCCAACAAAACCACTACTTTTCCCTAGAAAGACAGCCCAACATTTACCACCTTAGTCCCCAAGCCCAGAGAATAGGGGCACTGACTCTTCATTAGCTTCTTCAAGCTGATTGTGGGCATTGAGATATTAGAAGAGGGGTGGGGGGGAAGAGTAAGTTGATAAGCCTCTGATGCTGTGTCTTCACTGCCTCCAGATGGAATTCCAGGACCTCAGAGGTATAATTTCTTAAATGGCACCAATTTACTTTGATTACAAATTTTAAGGTTTTCATTGGTACGAGCTTCTTATTGATATAAAAGTGAAATGAATATTGTTACTCTCATAGGCATTGTACCAGTATAACACATTTAGGAATACAAGGCTTAGGCCCAGTCCTTCTTTAACTTTTTTTTTAAACAGATTTGAGATGGTTAGCCTGTGAGGTAAGGGACTATAGCAAATTCATGGCTTGAAGTTTATTGTTACGGTGTTTTCTATGTTTTATTTAGAAATAGCTGAGTGGAGTTAACAGACAACAGTCCAGATTACCTTACATGTATAGTTGGTTTTTAAAACATCAGAAATCTACAGAATTGACATGACAAGCATTTCTGTATTAATGTTCATTTTGATTAGACACCTGTCTGCTCCTGACAGCTCCTGTATTGAATTCTAAGAAGAAATTAAGCATCTTTGAAGTTACTCCAGTTGTGGTGAGACAGCCACTAGACAAGAATTGCCTCTTTCCATCTACAGACAAATTACTGTCCAGAAAATGACACACTTACAGAATAGTCGACTGATTATATCTGCCTAGACAGAATAATCAGCCCTTAATGATTCTGCATCACTAAGGTCTGTCAGATGATCCTGGGCCAGAAGGCGGAAAAACAGATGCTCCAACATTTTATAGTAGAGGGGGTGTCCAGGTGTTCAGGGGTATCTATAAATTGGCTAAGTTTTAGAAGCTATGCTTTAACACAATTATAGTTAACTCAGTCATTCTGGATTTCTGACAGGGTTGAAAACTTATAGCCTCATAGCCAATCCTGGCTATTTACCTTGAAAGAAAAGATTTGAGTGGATGGTCTTCAGCTGACGTTCATTCTTAAGCCAAGGAAAAAGCCAGGTTCAGAACTAAGTGTTTTAATTAGGATAGATGACAGAGGTTCTGGTTAGTCAACAAAATGATGGACTGGGTATTAGGACTATCTTGTACCTCACTGGTACAAATTGGTATAATTATGCTCTAATTGTATTTTGAGAGAAAAGTTTTATTTTAACAGGAAGGGTGATATGTAGGAGGAGCTAAGGTGGGAGGAGTATGGAGAGGAAGAAGAGGAGTAAGAAGAGGAGGAGAAGGAGAGGAGAAGCTAGGTGATGAGAGAGAGAAAGAAGGGGGAGACAGGGAGGCAGATGTTCACGTGTCTCCACCAGTCAAAGATAGTTGATATATCTAGGTTGGGTAGTGGATTACACCTCTGATTGAACATTACCAAACTTATAAAGCCTTTGGTTAACATTTTTTTAAAAAATGTATATGTGCAAAAAGAAAAAGGGGGCATGGGATGAGGTTTTCTAAGGGGGGGGGATGGGGAAACAGGATGAAATCTGAAGTGTAAATAAAATATCTAATAAAAAATGAAAAGAAAAAATAGAGCAGCTGCTGAGCCAGAGAGAGTGCAGGCAAGCCTTATCCAGGTCAACTGGAGCACCTTTCTATTGTGAGAGTACAGATAAGACTCACCATCCTCTAGCTTTGGTTCACCAGTGGCATCTCCCCTGTTTGAAAAAACAAAAGCAACTGACAAAGGGACTGTTGAAAATCAGGAGGACTGGCTAAGTACCACAGATAGAAAAATAATACCAGAGATGACAGCTTCCAGCTTAGTCCAGCAAGCTCATATAGCATGCATCTTGGGAAAACTAATCTAGGAGAACTGTTGAAAAGATCTTTGGTGGTCTAAGGTTGCCAACACTGACCCAACAAGCTAGCAATGCCTGTCTGCAGTGGGCCTGAAACAATCACAAGCAGTGACCCAAGCCCTACCTTGCTGATGTAAAATTGGAGGTCCTGTCCATTTGAATATTAGAATTGGACTTTACTGGCATTCAGTTCAGCAGGGAACATTGATTCTTGCTAGTTACACTGCGCATCTTTTCAGACTGGGTAGCAACTTCTTCTACCCACATAGAGAATTAACTTGGAACTTGCACATCTGGTACCATCTTCAGGCCAAGTTAAGAAAATGAATAAAACTTTTAAATGACAGTGGCCAAGAAGCAGGCCTCCCTTGACCTTGACCAGTAATTCTGCTATTTGTATTATTTCAGTTTAGTGTAAATCCTGTAAATAATCATCTTTTGAGATATTGTTTGGCTGCCCACCTCCACTGTTTCCAAAGGACCCAAGGTTCCTTCAGTTGTCAGAACATACAGCCAGATCTTGAAAAATCTGACTGGCATGCCACAGAAAATTGCTTAAAGTTACAGATATCAATCCATAGACACACTAGACCCACACCAAGGTTACAGTGGACTAAAGCCATGGTTGGACTATGCGAGCTGACCAAGCCTCCAAAATTGACCAGCTCAAATGACCTCAAAATGGAGAGACAAAAGATGATGTTAGGTACCACAGGGTGATATATACCTATGGGTAGTATTTGTAGGGCTGCTTCATTTTTGCTTTTAGTTTTCAGTGCAAGGGATCTAAGTAAGGCCATCTGCATACTAAACAACTGAGCAGCATCTCAACCCTAGTTTTTAAATGTCACTAAACTTTGTAAATGTTTAAAATTAAAAAAAAATTATAGGACTTCAGTAACTCAGAGACACAAATCAGAGTTCCTCTAATAAGAAAAGTAAAAGTTTACCAACTTGTTGATTTAATCCTTCATGACCTAACGAAAGGAGGGGGAAGGCTTAAAGTTCAGCTAGAAATTTGAATGGAAGGGAATGAGTGTCTAAGTAAAGAATGTGTCATAGTGAATATATGTATCATTACATAATCTATCATTGAGATATGTAATGAGTATATCTAAAGGGACATATATCATTGAGCAAAGAATATATTGTGGAGATCTGAAATAAGTATATAGAGAAAAGGCATACCATTAAGTAATAAATCATGTATATCTGTAATGGATATGTTAGAATCAAATGCTTCCTCTGCAAAATGAGAATAAATAATTTGTCATGATGCTTACACTGGGAACTCCTCACTGAATAAGGTACAGAATTGCTACAAACTGATAAAACATGGTGCCACCTAACTGTGCATGCACCACGAGTTCAAGAACATAAAAACAAGAACATCGGGAGCAAATTAGAGAAAGGCCATTTTAGTAAGCCACAGAGGTGTTCCTTAAGGTCAGAATCTGAGTGACAATATTGGAAGCTGTAAAAAGACTTTATCTGATTATAGGTCTTCTTTATAGTATATTATGACTATTTCTGTTGTTTTAATTCAGATTACTTATTAGTGCCTTTGAAAGCATAAGAAATCTGTGCATCCTTGAAGACAAATTGAATGAAATATTTAGTTGGTAGTATAGAGATAGCAGAAGGCATGTTTGTGTAGGTGCCAAATCACCTACATAAATATTTGCAAGCTATTACCTAAGACTTTTCAAGCATCTCCCAAGTGATTTGCAAATCTTTATGTGCAATTCAGAAGAAAAAAAATTCCTTGATCAACCTAGGAAATAGTTGTTTCCTGTCTCATTAGCCCAGAGATTTAAAGTAATTATAGTTTTTAAGATAATAAAGGTAGCCAGAGCTGACAAGTGGGTGAGTGGCTGGAAAATCTAGCTTTTTAATGGAGTCAGCAAAACTGAAGCCTCTTCTCATCCTCTGATAATCACTGACCTGACCTTGAGCAGCCTGCTTAAGCTCTTTTCCCTTACCAACTACAAGGTAAGAGGGTGCGTCACCAGTAGAGGATACAAGTGAACAGGACGAATGACTCCTGCCTGCTTTAGACAGTATGGCTAACATTAAGTTTGACTATTTCAGGTAGCAAATTGTTTGTTTTCCCAACAAAACTAATTAATAAATATCTGAGGAACTAGTAGCCCCATTCCTCTTGGTCTGATCATTGTATATTATATTGGATTCAGATGTCACACTGTGTCTCATAAATATGTACAATTCCTCTATGGCTATTTTTAAACTTCCTTCACCATTAAATAAAAAGACTTCAGAGCCCCCTTACCTCCAATTGTTTCTAGGTTGGTTCACTGTTTATTTGAAAATTCATGAGTGGGTATTTGAGACACATTTTTACCTCATTTTGGAAAAATAAAGTGCACCTCTTTGCAAGGGCATTGTGAAAACTTTAATTTAGTCTTCTAAAGCTCACTGTTTGAAATGCTGTTAACTTGGTGGCCATTTGGGAAACAGATTTGTACATAGGTGAAGGCTTTGAAAAGCTTTATATTTCTTTGCTTTGGGCAAATGCGATACAAAAAAAAGTTTGAACTTGGACCAAAAGGGACAGATACAAGACAAAACCTGAAGGAGAAAGAACCAACAACTTCCCCCAACCTTTCTCTTAGTCCACCACTGCTATCCCTGTTTTGAGCCTAATACACAAAGGGCAAGATGAAGTAAATTGCCATGCCCTGGAAGACCGGAGACACACAGTAGGGGAATAAGTCAGTAGGGGAAATTTTGGGAAGCTCTGTGGTTTTGTACTCATGCAGTCAGGCTTAAGAGCCTATGGTAGCCTGGCCTGGATACTGGTGGCTAGAGGAGTCTTCCAGCCGATCTGCTCCCCTCTGGAAACTGAGTCCAGAGGCACCCTAGGGAAAGCACAGACCGCAGAGCAGCAGTTGGTGAACCCGCACACTGCCCCAGGCCTTAGAAGCACAACTAGCAGTAGGGAGCCACCAGAGGGCACCTGGCATCCAGACCATGCCCCTGTGGAGAGCCACTCCCCTTCTGTCCCTGGCCCGGATGCCTGTGGCTAGAGCAGTCTTCCAGCCCGATCCGCTCCCCTCTGGAAACTGAGTCTGGAGGCACCTTAGGGAAGTCACAGACAGCAGAGCTGCAGAAGTACCCAAGAGAGGTCAAGGACCGCAGAGCTACAGGCATCCTAGAGAGGACATGCCCCACAGAGCTGCAGAGCAGGGGACACCATATCCTGAAGCATCATAGAGGAGCAACTACATTTAGAACATCAAACACCTAGCTTGCCTACTACTGTGGAGACACCAAATTCTAAAACATCCTAAAGGAGCCACTGTACCCAGAGTAGCTGGAGCCCAGGATCATAGAGTCATCCAGACCCCAAGGAGTTCTGACACAAACAAGATAACCAGAAAGGCAGACTCCAGTCAGAACCACTGAGTGTGAGTAGCACTACAGCTAACCAAATGGCTAAAGGCAAGCACAGGAATGTAAACAACAGAAACCAAAGTTACTTGGCATCACCAGAACCCAGTTCCCCCTCCATAACAAGTCCTGAACACCACATCACACCAAAAAAGTAGGACTCAGAATTAAAATCACTTCTCATGATGATGATGGAGGACTTTACAAAGGACATAAACAACACTCTCAAAGAATTTGAGGAGAACGCAGGTAAACAGATAAAAGCCCTTAAAGAAATGCAAGAAAACACAACCAAACAGGTGAAGTAATTACAGAGAACTGTCCAGAATCTAAAAATTGAAGTAGAAACAATAAAGAAATCGCAAAGGGAGACTACACTGGAGATAGAAAACCTAAAAAAAAAAAGATCAGGAGTCATAGACACAAATATCACCAACAGAATACAAGAGATAGAAGAGAGAATTTCATGCACAGACGATACCATGGAAAACATAGACACAACGGACAAAGAAAATATAAAATGTAAAAAAGTCCTAACATAAAACATCCAGGAAATCCAGGACACAATGAGAAGACCAAACATAAAGATAATAGGTATAGATGAAGGTGAAGACTCCCAACTTAAAGGGCCAGTAAATATCTTCAACAAAATTATAGAGGAAAACTTCCCTAACCAAAAGAGACGTCCTTAAATATACAAGAAGCCTACAGAACCCCAAATAGACTAGACCAAAAAAGAAACACCTCCCGTCACATAATAATCAAAACATCAAATATACAAAACAAAGAGAAGATACTAAAAGCAGTAAGAGAAAAAGGCAAAGTAACATATAAAGGCAGACCTATAAGAATTATACTAGATTTCTCACCAGAGACTATAAAAGCCAGAAGATCCTGGACTGATATCATACAGACCCTAAGAGAACACAAATGCCAACACAGACTACTATACCCAGCAAAACTCTCAATCAATATTGATGGAGAAACCAAAATATTCCATGACAAATCCAAATCGACACAATATCTTACCACAAATCCAGCACTTCAAAGGATAATTGGTGGAAAACTCCAAAACAAGGAGGGAAACTACAACCTACAAAAAGCAAGAAAGTAATCCTCCAACAACCCTAAAAGAAGGTAGCTATACAAACATATCTCCACTTTCAATAACAAAAATAACAGGAAACAACATTCATTTTTCCTTAATATCTCTTAATATCAATGGACTCAATTCTCCAATAAAAAAACATAGACTATCAGATTGGATACATAAACAGGACCCAACATTTTGCTGCATACAGGAAACACACCTCTGTGAAAAAAGACAGATACTACCTCAGAGTAAAAGGTTGGAAAACAATCTTCCAAGCAAACGGCCCCAAGAAACAAGCTGGAGTAGCAATTCTAGTATCAAATAAAATCATTTTTCAACCAAAAGTAATCAAAAAAGATAAAGAAGGACACTTCATATTCATCAAAGGAAAAATGTACCAAGAGGAACTTGCAATTCTGAACATCTATGCTCCAAATGCAAGGGCACCCACATACATAAAAGAAACTTTACTAAAGCTTAAAGCATACATTGCACCTCACACAATAATAGTGGGAGATTTCAACACCCCACTCTCAGCTATGGACAGATCATGGAAACAGAAACTAAACCGAGACACAATGAAACTAACAGAAGTTATGAACCAATTGGACATAACTGACATCTATACAACATTCCATCCTAAAACAAAAGAATATACCTTTTTCTCAGCACCTCATGGTACCTTCTCCAAAATAGACCATATGATTGGTCACAAAACAGGCCTCAACAGATTCAAAATGATTGAAATAATCCCTTGTACCCTATCAGACCACCATGGACTAAGACTTGGACATGGACAAAAACAACAGAAAGCCTACATATACGTGGAAACTGAACAATGTTCTACTCAATGATAACTTGGTCAAGAAAGAAACAAAGAAAGAAATTAAAGACTTTTTAGATTTAAATGAAAATGAGGACACATCATATCAAAATTTGTGGGACTCCATGAAAGCAGTACTAAGAGGAAAAATCATAGCTCTAAGTGCCCACAAAAAGAAAATGGAAAGAACATACATTAATAAATTGACAGCACACCTGAAAGAGTTAGAACAAAAAGAAGCTAATATACCCAAGAGGAGTAGATGGCAGGAAATAATCAAACTCAGGGCTAAAATCAAACAAGTTGAAACAAAAAGAACTATATAAAATATCAACAAAACCAGGAGCTGGTTCTTTGAGAAAATCAACAAGATAGACAAATCCTTAGCCAGACTAACCAAAAGGCACAGAGACAGTACTCAAATTAATAAAATCAGAACTGAAAAGGGAGACATAACAACAGAAACAGAGGAAATTTTAAAAATCGTCAGATCCTACTACAAAGGCCTATATTCAACAGAATTGGAAAATCTGGATGAAATGGAAAATTTTCTAGATAGATACCAGGTACCAAAGTTAAACAAGGAGCAGATAAACCGTCTAAACAGTCGCATAACTCCTAAAGAAATAGAAGCAGTCATTAAAAACCTCCCCACCAAAAAAAGTCCGGAGCCAGATGGTTTTAGTGCAGAATTCTATCAGACCTTCAAGGAAGACATAATAGCAATTCTCTTCAAACTATTCCACAGAATAGAAACAGAAGGAACACTACCAAATTCGTTCTATGAAGCTACCATTGCACTCATACCTAAGCCTCTCAAAGACCCAACAAAGAAGGAGAACTACAGACCAATCTCTCTTATGAATATTGATGCAAAAATACTCAATAAAATTCTCGCAAACTGAATCCAACAACACATCAAAGCAATCATCCATCATGATCAAGTAGGCTTTATCCCAGGAATGCAGGGATGGTTCAATATTCAGAAATCCATCAATGTAATCCACTACATAAATAAATTCAAAGAAAAAAAAAACACATGATCATCTCACTAGACACTGAGAAAGCATTTGACAAAATTCAACATCCCTTCATGTTAAAAGTCTTGGAAAGATTAGGAATTCAAGGTCCATACCTAAACATAGTAAAAGCAATATACAGCAAACCAGTAGCCAACATCAAACTAAATGGAGAGAAACTTGAAGCAATCCCACTAAGATCAGGGACTAGACAAGGCTGCCCACTCTCACCCTACCTATTCAATATAGTACTGGAATTCCTAGCTAGAGTGATTAGACATCAAAAGGAAGTCAAATGGATACAAATAGGAAAGGAAGAAGTCAAAATATCACTATTTGCGGATGATATGATAGTATACTTAAGTGACCCTAAAACTTAAACCAGAGAACTCCTAAACCTGATAAACAACTTCAGTAAAGTGGCTGGATATAAAATCAACTCAAACAAATCAGTAGCCTTCCTATACTCAAAAGATAAACAGGCTGAGAAAGAAATTATGGAAATGATACCCTTCACAATAGTTACAAATAATATAAAATATCTTGGAGTGAATCTAATTAAGCAAGTGAAAGATCTGTATGACAAGAACTTCAAGTCTCAGAAGAAAGAAATCGAAGATCTCAGAAGATGAAAAGGTCTCCCATGCTCCCGGATTGGCAGGATTAATATAGTAAAAATGGCCATCTTGCCAAAAGCAATCTATAGATTCAATGCAATACCCATCAAAATTCCAAATCAATTCTTCATAGAGATCGAAAGAGCAATTTGAAAATTTATTTGGAACAACAAAAAACCCAGGATAGCGAAAACTATTCTCAACAACAAAAGATCTTCTGGGGGAATCACCATTACTGACCTCAAACTATACTACAGGGCAATAGTAATAAAAACTGTGTGGTATTGGTACAGAGACAGGCAGGAAGATCAATGGAATATAATTGAAGATCCAGAAATGAGCCCACATACCTATGGTCACTTGATCTTTGACAAGGGAGCTAAAACCATCCAGTGGAAAAAGGACAGCATTTTCAGCAAATGGTGCTGGTTCAACTGGAGGTCAACATGTAGAAGGGTGCAAATCAATCCATTCATATCTCCTTGTACAAAGCTCAAATCCAAGTGGGTAAAAGACCTTAACTTCAAACCAGATACACTGAAACTAATAGAAGAGAAGGTGGGGAAGACCCTCGAATACCTAGGCACAGGGGAAAAGTTCCTGAACAGAACATCAATGGCTTATGCTCTAAGATCAAGAATTTACAAATGGGACCTCATAAAATTGCAAAGCTTCTGTAAGGCAAAGGACATTGTCACTAAGACAAAACGGCAACCAACAGATTGGGAAAAGATCTTAACCAATCCTACATCTGATAGAGGGCTAATATCTAAGATATACAAAGAACTCGAGAAATCATACTCCAGAAAACCATATAACCCTATTAAAAAGTGAGGTACAGAGCTAAACACAGAATTTTCAACACAGGAAACTTGAATGACTGAGAAACACCTTAAGAAATGTTCAACATCCTTAGTCATCAGGGAAATGCAAATCAAAACAACCCTGAGATACAACCTCACACCAGTCAGAATGACTAAAATCAAAAATTCAGGTGATAGTAGGTGCTGGCAAGGATGCGGAGAAAGAGGAACACTCCTCCATTGTTGGTGGGATTGAAAGCTGGTACAACTACTCTGGAAATTAGTCTGGCGGTTAGTCAGAAAACTGGACATAGCATTACCTGAGGATCCAGCTATACCACTCCTGGACATATACCCTGAAGATGCTCCAACATATAATAAGGACATATGCTCCACTATACTCATAGCAGCCTTATTTATAATAGCCAGAAGCTGGAAAGATCCCAGATGCCCTTCAACAGAGGAATGGATACAAAAAACTGTGGTACATCTACACAATGGAGTATTACTCAGCTATTAAAAATAATGAATTCAAAAAATTCTTAGGTAAATGGATGGAACTAGAAAATATCACCCTGAGTGAGTTAACCCAATCACAAAAGAACACAAATGGTATTTACTCACTGTTAAGTGGACATTACCCAAAAGCTTGGAATAGTGAAGACTCAACCCGCAGACCAAATGAAGCTCATGAAGAAGGAAGACCAAGAGGGGATGCTTCAGTTCTACTTAGAACGAGTAACAAAAATACTCAAGGGAGCAAATATAGAAACAAAACATGGGACAGAAACTGAAGAGGGGCCATCAGGAGACCATTCCACCTGGGTATTCATCCCATGTACAGTCACCTAAGCTAGACACTGATGTGGACGGCTGGAAGTGCATGCTGTCAAGAACATGATATAGCTGTCTACTTAGAGGTCTGCAAAACTAACATATTCAGAGGACAATGCTCACTGCTAACCACTGATATGATCAAGGGTTTCCCAATGGAGAAGTTAGAGAGAAGACTGAAAGAGCAGAAAGGGTTTGTGACCCCAGGAGGAAAGCAACAATACCAAATAAACAGAGCCCCCCAGGGTCTAAACCACCAGCCTGGGAGCACATAAGGAGGGACCCATGACTCCAGAGGTATATGTAGGGGAGAATGGCCTTATCAGGCATAGGTGGGAGAGGAGTTTCTTGGTCCCATAAATAATGAACACAGAGTGGGGGGAGGGGAGGGAATGTGAAGGTGGGGAGGGGGTAGTCGGGGGGTAGGTGCCAGCACTGCCTCATAGAAGCATGAGGAGTGGGGATGGGATAGTAGGTTTCTGGGTGGTGGGAGGAAGTGAGGTAAGGGGATAAAATCTGAAAGGTAAATATAATACCCAATTTAAAAAAAAAAGAGATAAAAAAAAAAGAAAAAAAGAGAAAAAAGAAAAAAAGAAAGAAAAAAGAAAAATAGATTTAATAACACAAAGGGAAGGATTTAGAAATTTAGGAGGCAGTTTATGTTAATGGAAACAGCATCTTAGAAACTGGAAAATCACACCCTCATAGAAACACAAGACAGGGGTTGGGATAAGGGGTTCCTGGGTGGTGGGGGGAATGGGATAAGGGGATAAAATTTGAAATGTAAATATTAAAACCAATTTTAAAAGGGGGAAAAAAAGAAAAGTTGTCAAAACCAACATCTTTTAAAAAAAATTCAGCCCTCTAGGAAAAAAAAAAAATTTTCTTGATATTAAAACTTGTTCTGAGAACTGTATATTGCAGAATACACAGCCTTGGTGTATCTACTCATCAAGCATACTGAGCAGACCTGCCCAAACCTCGGATGTCCTGGAATTCCATCTGGATTCAGTGAAGACACAGCATCAGAGGCTTATCAACTTACTCTTCCCTCCACCCCTCTTCTAAAATCTCAAGGCCCTTAATCAGCTTGAAGAAGTTAAAGAAGAGTCAGCACCCCTATTCCCTGGGCTTGGGGACTAATGGGGTTAACAGTGGTCTGTCTTTCTAGGGAAAAGTAGTGGTTTTGTTGGAACAGGGAGGATTAGCTAGGACTTATTGCATAGCCATAACCTATTGGTAGAAATCTGTATAATTAATATCAGGATGAATAATTTCTTAAATGGTACAAAATTTACTTTGATTTCAAATTTAAGGTTTTCACTGGTATGAGCATCTTATTGATATAAAAGTGAGATGAATATTGATACTCTCATGGGCATTGTGCCTGTATAACACATTTAGGAATACAAGGCCTAGACCCAGTCCTTCTTTAACTTTTTTAACTGATTTGGGACAGTTAGCCTATGAGTTAAGGGACTATAGCAAATTCATGGCTTTGAGTTTACTGTTAGGGTGTTTTCCATATTTTATTTAGAAATAGCTAAGAGGAGTTAACAGACAACAGTCCAGGTTACCTTACATAGATAGTTGGTTTTCAAAACGTCAGAAGTCCATAGAATTGATGTTACAAATATTTATATATTAATGTTCATTTTGATTAGAGACCTGTCTGCTCCTGACAGCTTCCTGTCACGGATTCTAAGAAGAAATTGAGCATCCTTGGAGTTACTCCAGTTGTGCGGTGACAGCCACTAGGCAAGAATTGCCTCTTTCCATCTACAGACAAATTACTGTCCAGAAAAGGACACGCTTGCAGAATAGTCGACAGATTATATCTGTGCAGACAGAGTCATCAGCCCTTAATAATTCTGCATCACTAAGGTCTGTCAGATGACTCTGGGCCAGAAGGCTGAAGATTTGATGCTCCAACGTTCAGTAGTATAGGGGCTTTTCAGGTGTTCAGTAATCTCTATAAATTGGCTAAGTTTTAGAAGCTATGCTTAGTGCTTCCCATAATTTCAGTTAACTCAGTCATTCTGAACTTCTGAAGGGGTTGAAGACCTATAGTCTCATAGCCAATCCTGGTTATTTACTTTGAGAAAAAAGATCTGTGTGGATGGTTTTCAGCTGACATTCATTCTAAAGCCAAGAAAAAAGCCAGGTTCAAAACTAAGTGTTTTAGTTAGGAGAGATGACAGAGGTTCTGGCTAGTCAACAAAATGATGGACTGGGTATTAGGACTATCTTGTACCTCACTGGTACAATTAGGAATAATTATGCTCTAATTGTATTTTGAGAGAAAAGTTTTATTTTAACAGGAAGGGTGATATGTAGGAGGAGCTAAGGGGGAAGGAGTACTGAGAGGAAGAGATGGAGTAAGGAGAGGAGAAGATGAAGGAGAGGAGAAGCTAGGTTATGAGAGAGAGAAAGAGAGAGAAAGGGGAGGGGGGCATGGGGGCAGATGTTCACGTGTCTCCACCAGTCAAAGATAATTGATATTTATCAATTACCAATTGGGCATTGGGTTATACTTCTGATTGAACATTACCAAACTTATAAATCATTTGATTAACATTTTTAAAAATTGTATAAAAGCAAAAAGGAAAAGGGGCCATGGGATAGGGGTTTTCTAGGGAGGGGAAATGGGGAAAGGGGATGGCATCTGTAATGTAACTAAAATATAAAAAAAATTAAAAAACATGAAAAAAAGGGGAAAAAAAGAGCCTATGGTAACGTAGGCCCTGTGGGTACAACACAAAACATATAAAGATTCAGCACCAACATTAAATAAAAGTTCTGTCTTCATTTGGTGCAGAACGCAATTACTGCATAAGAGATTGTCAACCAAATTCCTTTCCAAGGCAGTGGGTCAGAAGTTGCCCTGTTGTAGTCATGTACCCCTCCGAGAATCCCTGAACAGTAATCGTGCAGTTCAGAAGTAAACTGATGGTGTGTCTGTGTACCAAGTGAATACTCAAAAGGGGATGCCTCCTCCAGGCTGAAGGCAGCAAATGAAAGGTAACACTGTCCAGAGGGAATTCATGGAAAGCTCAGATGCCAGATGCAGAGTAGCAGGGATGCCTTTGGAGGAAAGGGAAGCTAGTGCAGCACAGAGCCACCACACAAGAGCAAGACCAGCTACGTGAGCACCAAGTTTTGATAGCAAAGTGTACCATTTGCCATTTGAGCTTCTCTTTTAATTCGTGAAATTAATAAAAGTCTGGATAGAAATTCTCTTATAAGCATTTCCAAACACATGCCCTGTGAGACTGGAACAATGCAATAGTAAACTTTGTACTAACCTAGAAAATAAACCAACTAATCTACTCAGCTTACCCTGAAGAATAAGTGAGACAGAGGTGATGAGGAAACTGGAATCTTGAGACCTGCTTCTTTTCTTCAGACTGACTCCCTGAAGGTAACAAATTATATCTGCCTCCACTCCAGTGGATACTAAAATTGTTTGCTAATGCTGGGATAGCTTGCCATCAATAACTTCCCTCCTCTTTTTACTGCCAGAAGTTAGACAATGGAGCACTTAGGAATACTTTGTCAAGTTAAGGAGGGAAATATAATACCCTTTTACTCTCCATGTTTGGCTGTGGAGATGCTTACCTATCTTATAATGGGTCTCAGTCAACAACACTGTCAATTCTGTCCTATTAAGACCTAAACAGTAGCCTCTACTTACATGATGTATTTGGTCCCCCACACGTCTGAAAAAATAAATGATGGATCTAAAAGATACACATATCCTTTCACTAATTACATTTTCAATTTCATTTTCTCCCATGTGGTAAGAATTCAGGCAGTTGAGGAAGGATGGTGTAGAAAACTGGCAAAATCAGAATATTTACTTTCAGGAAAATTTGCATGATACTGTAGCAAAACTAATGCATTTCATCACAAATTTCCATAGTCATGTTGGGCCAGAGGGAAAAGAGACTCAGAGGAAATATATACTGGTTACTGTGGTAACCATAACTTTTGAATTATAAACAAGCTCTTTAATGCATCACAGTTTCCTATAATACATATATAATGCTATTATAATCAAAACTATAATAAGCCTCCTCATATTTCACTAAACTGGAATCACAGTTTCCCAACACTAAAGCTTTCACCTACTCCAATATCAGAATGCTACAAAGATTGCTGTCAGATTTTAGTCACAGACAATAATTATTAATAACATTTATTGTTGTAATGATTAAAGATAAAACAGAGGTTTGTATTCCAGATATGAAAGATAAAAGCAAAATAAAATGAATACAGTATATCCTAAGAAAAATCTTTCAAATAGTTTTTTACTTACCAGAACTTGAACCTTTCCTTATGAAGAAAAGAGTAAATAATTTGAGTGGTTTGTATAAACGTCACTGGATATGCAACCTGCTTGTTTCATGTGAACAAATGTCTTTGGGTTTATTATTAGCATGTGTGCTCAGGGATTAAGTAGAGCCAATTTAATCCAAAGTGATGTTAATCTCCAGAAGGAGCTTGCCTTAAGGGTGCCACATCCAGGAAACAAAGCAACTCCTAACGCACCAAGCATCTGAAGTCTCTATTAGAGTCCTCATTAGAGGAAACTCTAATGGCTGAGAAGCACCTTAAGAAATGCTCAACATCCTTAGTCATCAGGGAAATGCAAATCAAAACAACCCTGAGATTCCACCTCACACCAGTCAGAATGGCTAAGATCAAAAACTCAGGTGATAATAGATGCTGGCGAGGATGCGGAGAAAGAGGAACACTCCTCCATTGTTGGTAGGATTGCAAGCTGGTACAACCACTCTGGAAATCAGTCTGGTGGTTCCTCAGAAAACTGGACATAGCATTACCTGAGGATCCAGCTATACCACTCCTGGGCATATACCCAGAAGATGCTCCACTATATTCATAGCAGCCTTATTTATAATAGCCAGAAGCTGGAAAAAAAACAAGATGTCCCTCAACAGAGGAATGGATACAAAAAATGTAGTACATCTACACAATGGAGTATTACTCAGCTATTAAAAATAATGAATTTGAGAAATTTTTAGGTAAATGGATAGATCTAGAAATTATCATCCTGAGTGAGTTAACCCAATCACAAAAGAACACACATGGTATTTACTCACTGTTAAGTGGACGTTAGCTCAAAAGCTTGGAATAGTGAAGATTCAACCCTCAGACCCAACCCGCAGACCACATGAAGCTCATGAAGAAGGAAGACCAAGAGGGGATGCCTCAGTTCTACTTAGAAGGAGTAACAAAAATACTCAAGGGAGCAAATATGTAAACAAAACATGGGACAGAAACTGAAGGAGGGACCATCAGGAGACAATTCCACCTGGGTATTCATCCCATGTACAGTCACCTAAGCTAGACACTGATGTGGATGGCTGGAAGTGCATGCTGTCAAGAATATGATATAGCTGTCTAATTAGAGGTCTGCCAAAGACTAACACATTCAGAGGACGATGCTCACAGCTAACCACTTGTGGGAAAAAATATGACTGGGGTTTCCAGTGTTCCTCCTGCCATGCTGTGGGTAGTCAGCTGGGAAAGCTCTGGGTTCCTCCAGCTGGAAGTTGGGCCCAGCTGCTCATTAACAAAAAGCCTCTCCCAGGCTCCTCACGATTCCTCATGGCAGCACAGCCCCAACACACGAGGAAGGCTTTGGGTTTCCAAAACCGGTTTATTCACATGGGGGATCTTGGATAGATCTGGATGCATACCCCCTATAACCTAGGGTGGACCTGAGTTAAAAGTGGAGGGGAGGAGGGAGGAGGGAGGAGGGGCTGGGGGAGGAATGTTTAATCGGCTCCACCTCTGGCTTTCAGGTACTCATTAGTATGTAAATCTCTCTAGGGCCTGTTCACGCCCTCCACCTGTGACTGAAGGGTGAAGGTGGAATGGAGATTAGACCTTGTGTTAGGCCCAACAACCACTGATATGATCAAGGGTTTCCCAATGGAGAACTTAGAGAGAAGACTGAAAGAGCAGCAAGGGTTTGTGACCCAAGGAGGAAAGCAACAATACCAAACAAACAGAGCCCCCCCAGGGTCTAAACCACCAGCCTGGGAGCACATAAGGAGGGACCCATGACTCCAGAGGTATATGTAGAGGAGAATGGCCTTGTCGGGCATAGGAAGGAGAGGAGTTTCTTGGTCCCATAACAAATGAACACAGAGTGTGTGGGGGAAATGTGAAGGTGGGAGGGGGTTTTGGGGGGGTAAGTGCAGGCACTGCCTCATAGAAGCATGAGGAGTGGGGATGGGATAGGAGGTTTCTGGGTGGTGGGAGGAAGTGAGGTAAGGGGATAAAATCTGAAAGGTAAATATAATACCCAATTTTTTTAAAAAAAAGAGATGAAAAAAGGGGGGAGGAGAAAAAAGAGAAAAAAGAAAGAAAAATAGGAGATTTAATAACACAAAAGGAAGGATTTAGAAATTTAGGAGGCAGTTTATGTTAATGGAAACAGCATCATAAAAACTGGAAAATCACACCCTCATAGAAACACAAGGATGGGGGTTGGGATAAGGGGTTCCTGGGTGGTGGGGGGAATGGGATAAGGGGATAAAATTTGAAATGTAAATATTAAAACCAATTTTTAAAAGGGGAAAAAAAAAGAAAAGTTGTCAGAACCAACATCTTTTAAAAAATGTCAATCCTCTAGGAAAAAAAAATTTTTTTCTTGATACTAAAACTTGTTCTGAGAATTGTATATTGCAGAATACACAGCCTTGGTGTATCTACTCATCAAGCATACTGAGCAGACCAGCCCAAACCTCGGATGTCCTGGAATTCCATCTGGATTCAGTGAAGACACAGCATCAGAGGCTTATGAATTTACTCTTTCCCCCACCCCTCTTCTAATATCTCAACGCCCATAATCAGCTTTTGAAGAAGTTAAAGAAGAGTCAGCTTCCCTATTCCCTGGGCTTAGAGACTAAGGTGGTTAATAATGGTCTGTCTTTCTAGGGAAAAGTAGTGGTTTTGTTGGAACAGGGAGGATTAGCTAGGACTTATTGCATAGCCATAACCTATTGGTAGAAATCTGTATAATTAATATCAAGATGAAGTTATAATTTCTTAAATGGTACAAAATTTACTTTGATTTCAAATTTAAGGTTTTCACTGGTATGAGCTTCTTATTGATATAAAAGTGAGATGAATATTTATACTCTCATGGGCATTGTGCCTGTATAACACATTTAGGAATACAAGGCTTAGACCCAGTCCTTCTTTAACTTTTTTAACTGATTTGGGACAGTTAGCCTATGAGTTAAAGGACTATAGCAAATTCATGGCTTTGAGTTTACTGTTAGGGTGTTTTCCATATTTTATTTAGAAATAGCTGAGAGGAGTTAACAGACAACAGTTCAGGTTACCTTACATAGATAGTTGGTTTTCAAAAAGTCAGAAGTCCATAGAATTGATGTTACAAATATTTATATATTAATGTTCATTTTGATTAGAGACCTGTCTGCTCCTGACAGCTTCCTATCATGGATTCTAAAAAGAAATTGAGCATCCTTGGAGTTACTCCAGTTGTGCAGTAACAGCCTCTAGGTAAGAATTGCCTCTTTCCATCTACAGACAAATTACTGTCCAGAAAAGGACACGCTTGCAGAATAGTCGACTGATTATATCTGTGCAGACAGAGTCATCAGCCCTTAATAATTCTGCATCACTAAGGTCTGTCAGATGATTCTGGGCCAGAAGGCTGAAGATTTGATGCTCCAACGTTCGGTAGTATAGGGGCTTTCCAGGTGTTCAGTGGTCTCTATACATTGGCTAAGTTTTAGAAGCTATGCTTAGTGCTTCCCATAATTTCAGTTAACTCAGTCATTCTGAACTTCTGAAGGGGTTGAAGACCTATAGTCTCATAGCCAATCCTGGCTATTTACTTTGAGAAAAAAGATCTGTGTGGATGGTTTTCAGCTGACATTCATTCTAAAGCCAAGAAAAAAGCCAGGTTCAAAACTAAGTGTTTTAGTTAGGAGAGATGACAGAGGTTCTGGCTAGTCAACAAAATGATGGACTGGGTATTAGGACTATCTTGTACCTCACTGGTACAATTAGGAATAATTATGCTCTAATTGTATTTTGAGAGAAAAGTTTTATTTTAACAGGAAGGGTGATATGTAGGAGAAGCTAAGGGGGAAGGAGTACTAAGAGGAAGAGATGGAGTAAGGAGAGGAGAAGATGAAGGAGAGGAGAGGCTAGGTTATGAGAGAGAGAAAGAGAAAGAAAGGGGGCACATGGAGGCAGATGTTCACGTGTCTCCACCAGTCAAAGATAATTGATATATCTTCGTTGAGTATTGGGTTACACTTCTGATTGAACATTACCAAACTTATAAATCATTTGATTAACATTTAAAAAATTGTATAAAAGCAAAAAGGAAAAGGGGGCATGGGATAGGGGTTTTCTAGGGAGGGGAAATGGGGAAAGGGGATGGCATCTGTAATGTAACTAAAATATAAAAAAAAAATTTAAAAAAACATTGAAAAAAGGGGAAAAAAGAGCCTATGGTAATGTAGGTCCTGTGGGTACAACACAAAACATATGAAGGAGTAAGCCCTTCAGACACCAAATTCTGCAGGCTCTCAAGTCTTTTACAGGAAAGGTATAAAGTTTTATATAACCTACAAAGATACTATTACACTTGTTTAGTCATTCCTAATGTACAAATACTGCCTAATGCAATGTAAATGCTATTTGTTAAGTTCTTATGCCATGTTGCATAATGACAGGAGAATGTCTAAACACATTTAGTATAGATAAAGGTTAGAGTGTTTTTCATTAGTGAAATCCACAGATGAAGAACCTGTGGATAGGAATGCTGAGTGAATCCATGGACAAAGAAGGCAGCAGGACTCACAGTTATCATAAATGCTCAATAATGAAGTGATCATTCCTTTCGTGTCAGTATTCTTGAAAAATATACTCCTCATAGCCTTTAAATAAACTGGCCCTATACTCTAGCGTGACACATGATCTGACCCAAGCTTACTATTCTGATTTTGTGTCACCCCATAGATGTTACTCCATAGTTTGGATCACTTTACATTTTAAGTGTGCTATGAGTTTTACCTCCACTCTCTTTTCTTTTTTCCTTTCATTCTTGCGTTCTTTCTGCATTGAGGATTGAAACCAGAGCCTCAGGCATGCTAACCTCTTATCATATTCCTGTAGTTAACTCCAATAAAACTCATTGGTTCACTAAGTTAGACTTTGATGGTACTTTGGTCTGTCATGGGCTCCTTATCGCGGGTGAGTAGACATGTGTGCTGCCTCTCCATAGGTAAAGTCTTGTCACACAACAGACTGTCTCCTTAACAAAACACCAGCCTTTTTAAAGATCACACATCTCTTTCTTTCTTCAGCTTTAGTTTGTCTGAGAACCTTTTCTTGAATCCTTATGTTTTATTTTTTACAGTTCATTGGTATTTTCTGGTGAACAGAACATTGATATTTTCTGGTGACCATAACATTGGTATCTCCTGGTGAGTCCCACATGCTCTCTCTCTCTGGAGTTTATCCTCTAGCGTTTTCAACACTGCCCCATCATTAATGACCTCTCAGTCTATACTCTCAGTAGACACCAGAAGTGTCTTAACATCTTGAATTTCCAGAAACATTTCAGTCCCTTGTACATGTATTCAGTAAATAACTTTTGAAGGACAATTTCTCTGACCACATCTGGAAAGAGAAACATTTTGTGAATTTACTGTGTTGTAAAAAAAAAAAAAAAAAAAAAAAAAATGGCCAGCAAACGATCAAGGAGCATGCCAATGTTGGAGAACTCAAGTTTACTTTATGTTAGTGGGCCTAGAGCAAGCTAGTATACTGCAAGCCCAGCCCCCTCCTTCACCTATAGTTTCTTATAGTTTCCATAGGCTGAATGATAATGTGCACATCTACCCTATGTGACTATCTGCAGACAGTCTGCCTATGTGTTTCATGTTCAGTGAGTTGAGGGGTTTATCCATTATAGATAAGCTTTGGAATTTCGAAGGGTAGTTTCTGCAGTGCAGCTGTCATCTTAAGGTGGTTTTATGAGTAACTACACACCAGGATTAAGGGAATGGGAGTTTCAGCTGAAGCATGCAGAGATATGGAAGTAAACTTCAGCATCTTTAACTATGTTAGATATAAATTTTGCCACATCTTTGTCTCCACATAATGTAGTAGCCTGCAGAAATTGTTATTTGAGCTACCATGGGGTAAGAGAATAGTTTAATTATATTTTAAAATATAGTTTAATTAATTTAAAATAAAATAAAGACTATTAAAAGTAATAAATATATAACATATGTTTCTTTTTCTTCCAGCTGTAGACTACCTTCTTTGCCATTTCCACATAATACACATGCTACTCTGAGTATGAGCCACTCTAATGAAATTAAATTGTTTCACAGTGAATATGAACAACTGCTGTAAAAACCAGTCCTCTTAATAAGATCTCCTTGACTCTGAAATGATGTCCCCTTTTAAACTTGGAGTTTTCACACAACCTTTACTTACTGACACATATGTTCATTCTGTCATTTAATAGATATTTAAAGCACATTCACTGTATACCAGGGACTCACAGAAACAGACACAAACAAACAAACAAAGAAGTTCTTGCCTTCATGGAGTTGTTTTTGGTACCCAACGTGGGGCAGCAAGAACGAGAGACCCAGTGAAGGACATTACTGGAAGAAGGATCTGCTGAAAATTCAGAAGTGAAACAAAGGTGATCATCGCGGGAAGAGGTAAGTCATGTTAATGAAAATGTGGCAAGAAATAAGTGAGCCTGAACTCAACTCTCTGTTTTTATTTTGTTGTTTGCTGCTCACATGTGTTAATTGTCTGCTTTTGTTTCATTTTTTGAAAGCTATCTTTCATGCGGGAAGAGGTAAGTCATGTTAATGAAAATGTGGCAAGAAATAAGTGAGCCTGAACTCAACTCTCTGTTTTTATTTTGTTGTTTGCTGCTCACATGTGTTAATTGTCTGCTTTTGTTTCATTTTTTGAAAGCTATCTTTCATGTTCAAAGTAAAAAGAAATGTATTTATCCAAAATTAGAATCTAAAACACAACCAAAGGTTGATGATGATTTGTCAGAGCCAGATTGTGCTGACCTAAAGGAAGAGGCCGCCGAACATTATGACTCTGAATGGCCCTCTTCCCAAAGCCCCTCTCCCAGTGCGCCAAAGAGCTAAAAGTTATCTTGTATGACCAATAAAAGACACAGGCTCAGAAAACACCCCAATTTGCGGCTTTCTCTTGCAGTCTGGAAAAGAGATGTCCTACAAATAAAAAGGGCAAAGAACGGCAAACAGTGAATAAGAAAGAGAATTTGATATCTAAAGTTAACATTTTATAAGGTTTAAGTACATCACTTAACACACACACATTACCAACAGCAACAACAATATACCAACAAAAAAAGTCCTTTAATGAAAGTAAGAACAACAAAAACTATCAGAAGATTCTCACATGGCACACAAAGAAGACAAATCCTATAAAAACAATAATGGTAAATGTGATAAAAAAAAATAAAGATAAATATGGATAAAGATAGTAAAATTACATATGAATAAAATAATATCAACAATAAATAGGAAGTCGAAAAAGAAACTTCAGATCTTAAACATACAGGAACTGGAATATAGCAATTTACCATACAAATACAAGAAAGAAATAATAAAAATGAGTGAGCAGAGCTAGAAAGGGGGATGCTACAAAGAGGTGCTGTCCGCAATCATCGTGGCTCTTCGAGAAGAGTCAATCAACACAATCAGGACAGTTTTTCAATTGAGGAGCCCTATTCAGGTGATTCCCATCATTGGCAAGTTGACATTGAAATGAATAGTAATATTCTGCCTTAAAATAAATGCTAATAGAGGAAATAAAAGAGGAGTCAGTTAGATTGGGTTTCTAAAAGTCAAATGAAATTCAAAACGATAAAGATGGTATTCTTATAACCCATGCGGGAAGTTAGGATAACTCAAACCAAGGCTACAGTCTATGGACATGGTGGAAAGATCCTGAGCACTGACTACAAAGCTCAGAACATGCACAGACGGCTGACATACACACTGGCTTTGGCTTGTCTGTGGGAATGAGAGCAAGCAAACCCTCAAGGATGACTAACAACGTTGTCCATGGCAACAACATAAAGAATGGGTAATGATTCCATTGGAAAAGAGCCTAAAAATCTCACAGTTGAGGAGGACTTAAAAGGTGACTCCGCAGTTAAGAGCACGGACTTCTCTCACAGATAGCCAGGGTTTGATTCTCAACACTCACATGGTGTCTCCCAACCATCTGTAACTAAATCCCATGCAAATCTGAAGAGCCACTTGCATTTAATGGCTGCTGGGAAAGTGAAAGCTACTTTTTTCCAGGAATGCAAGCCTGAGAGGCTACTCATGCTCCAGTAGATCGCCCTTGTCTTAGTTACAGTTACTACTGCTGTGATAAAACACCGTGACCAAAAGAACCTTGGAAAGGAAAGGGTTTATTTCATTCACAGTTCCATGTAACAATTCATCATCAACATTACTGAGGGCAGGGAATTCAAGCAAGGCAGGAACCTGAAGGCAGGAGCTAATGCAGAGGCTATGATGCACTGCTGCTTCCTGACTTGCCCTCTCTGCTTTCTTATAGAACACAGGACCACCAGTCCAGGGTGGTCCCTCCCACAATGGGCTGGGCCCTCCTACAGCAATCGTTAATTAAGAAAATGTCTTATAGGTTTGCCCATAGCCTGATCTTATGGAGGTGTTTTCTCAATTAAGAAATGGAGAAGAGAGTCATCTCTCAGATGCCTCTAGCATTTGTCAAGTTGACATAAAACTAGTAAAGTCTCACACCCATGCACATACAGACAGTATAAAATAAACTCTGGATATTCGATTTTTATTTTAAAAGATCAGGGGCTGGGGAGATAGCCTGATCATTGAAGTGCTTGCCTTAAGAAAGAGAGAGCACATAAAATAGGAAAGCAAGGGTGAGTGATAGGGAAGAAACTGGAGAGAGAAGAATGTGGAGTGGATTGGATCCAAAGACATTTTATGGTTGTATGAATATTAAATCAATATTTAATAGAAAATTACACATACCTACATATTGAACGTACTTTATATTTTAACACTTAATTTTCACAGTTAAGAGGTATCTTTAATGAACCTTATTACCTCCCTTTTCCATGGCAGTACATAAGCTCTTATGTATATTGCAAATAAATACATCCACAAAGGAGAAACCCGGGCAAGACAGTTGTGATCATTGAATAGTTCTACATCTATACTGTGACAGTTTTTACACAACATGATAAAATGGCATAAAACTATATGAACATGTTTTCATCAACTCAAAAGATATTCCTTCCCATTTGTAGTTATTTCTCATTGCCACCCATACTCCAAAGCAAGCACAAACCTATTATGTCCTGTGTATAATCTGGCCATTTCCTGTAAATGACATTTCACAAAAGTGAATCTCTTGGTCTGCTAAGAACACTATTTCAATACAGGTTCGTGCATTGTGCCAAATTAATACTGAATGGTGTTCAGGGATAATGAAACACCATACTTTATCTTGGAATTTAGTATTCATCAATAATTCTGTTAGGCAAAAGGCATAACAATTTTCAGTGTGTTCTATAAAATACAGCAACCACAGATCTTTCTCTAAAAATAATTGCCATTAAGAAATACAGGGGAGACTGGAGACATTGTTCTGTGGTTAAGAGGACTGACTGCTCTTCCAGAGGACCTGGGTTCAGTTCCCAGTGCCCACATGGTAGCCCACAACTATAAATCCAGTTTCAGGAAATCTGACAACACTTCTGGATTCCATGTGCATGAGGCACGTACGTGTGAATAAACATACATGCAGGCCAAACACCCACACACATAGATAGATAGATAGATAGATAGATAGATAGATAGATAGACAGACAGACAGATAAATTAAAAAAAAAAAAAAAAAAAAAAAAAAAAAAAAAAAACAGGGGGTTTTAGGTGAGGTAGAAAATCCCAGCATTAAAAGGCTAAGGCAGAACTAGTACAAACTTGAAGCCAGCCTGGGATTCAAGGTGAGATTCTGACTCAAAGAAAAAAAGAAAATGAGGAAGAAGAGGGAAAGAACGAAGAGGAGGGGGACAGGTACTAGGCTTCCATGCTCAGACTATATATTGGGTTCCAGGGACAACAAGAAAGTCAGGGTGGAGGGGTGGAGGAAGAGCAAGTAGTCCAAAGTACTCAGTTGCACAGAAATGTCACAATTTTACTCCTAAGACACAGAGTAGAACTGAACTGATGATAAACAAAACTTCATAAGCAGCATTCACCTATTGGCTTATCCAGAAGTCCTACAGCAGTAATACTAACCGCAATGATAATAGCAACCAGGCAGAGAAAGAACACTGCAGGGCGGCTTTGCTGTGGCAGGCACTGTGTTTAATGCTTTACATGAAGAGTTTCATTCAATCCTTACAACCCAAGTAAATACAGACTATTGTTATCTGTACCTCTCAGTAAGAAAACTGGGGTTAAAGAAAATGTTGCCCCCCTAAAAATCTAAATAGCAATCTAAAGAAGGTATTTACTTTATAGGACCTAAAAACATTCTGAAGGTTTTTGAGCAGGAACAAAACATCCTTATGTCAAATAATCTGGAGGGAGGGGACTATGGTGTTATGGAGATGGCTCCAAAAATCACTAAGAGTTTACAAGGAGTGGTCTGAAGAGCAATGAACACAGAAGAAAATTATTCTTCCAAATTGTTCACGGGTAGATTCCCAAATAACCTAATGATTGATTGGTTATAAAAAATAAAACATTAGATGATTTGTTTAGTATTTTAAAGGACTAATGCAGTATAGTGGTGTATACTATAATTTATATTCTAAAGTAGTAATACAGTATAAGTAAAGAATCCAGCACAGAGATAGCTTGCAATATTTGTATGAACAGATGACAGCAGAGCATTTCCTGAATGTGTCCCTATTTAAATGAGCAACTCAGACTGTACCAGCCTGGCAAAATGGTAGTTTGATAAACAACATAAACAATAGGAAACAGAGAATCAGAACCTGGGCCAACCCATTCCACTTTTAACATAGTTTAACGTCTCAGAAAAACATTTTGGTATTCTTTTTTTTCCAAAATAAAGTTGTTATTATTATACAGTACTGGAGGTTTGGAGAGAGAGGAGAGTAAGAAGAACTAAGTGGCATTCTAGGTATAGCGTCCTGGGACAGCTAGAAAGTAACTATGGCAACTAGAAATAGTATCACTCAGGCAGTAAAATAACTGCAATGAAGCTTCCCAGCTGCAGTGTGTAGGAACTAACATGGAAAAGATTGGGTTATACTGAAGTAAAAAATACATGAAAAAAAACTCACTAATATTTCTCACTAATAGTTACATGAATGGTCGAGCAAATGGAACTGATCTAAATGCACCATAGGTTAAAATTCAAAATGAACCCCAGTACTTAGAGGTTGAAGCGAGAGGATTAAAAAGTTCAGAGCTAGCCTAGGCTACATAGAAAGATCCTGCTTCACAAAAAGAAAAAAAAACTAAGGATGGTTCTAACTAATGCACCGAACAGAAATAAAGCACTGTTTGATATCTACAAAAGAATTAACGAACTATAGCCACGCATCACTTAGTAGTAAGATGCATTCTAAGAGGTGACATTAGGCAGTTCCTGCAGTATCTGATGTGACCTATGTTTATGTTCAGTATTTACATAAACTGAGATGGTTGTGACCGTACTAAGTAGTGTGAGCCTGAATCATCACCACCTAGACATGAATATCAGCATGCAGTCAGTGGCTGCAATACTTTATACATTCTAAGAATTTTGTTTAAACACAAATTAAGACATACATTTATATTGCTTGACAGATATTTATTTTTAATTTAAGCCTCATTATTCCGTTACTGCCAGCTGGTAGGAATCCAATAAGAAAGAATGAAAATCACGTCTTTTTTCAAAGTGGTCCCCTGTGGGTGATAATGGGACCCTGCCTATAGCATATTTCAGAATGTGTGGAACACTAGCAAAAGTCTGTTTCATTTTTCTTTGTGTGAGAAAAACATGCACCTACCCTCAATACATATAACTAAGACATGTCACCTTTGAACAGTTCCTAATTACCTTTGCAGAACGGATCAGCAAAGCTCCTGTTTACAACCTCTGTTAGAGGCTCAGCTTACACTTCTCTGTAAACGAGTATGTAATTCTTGAGATTTCACAGAAGTTACTGGAAGCATCCTTCAAAAAGATAAATTATCCCTGATTGTTCCTTGCACACTGACACTGGGGAATACTAAGTTGCCAGAAGGTTCCAATTTCCTACAAAGAAACATTACAAATCTTAGTCTATCCAGACAATTAAATTAAGCTCTTAGTTTGAGGTAGAGAATCCTTCTGCTAAGAGAATGGAGATTCTGAAACCAGGGACAGGAATTGTTGTTAGGCTCTTTGAGAGAGTGAGAAAAACATCTTGAACCTACTTAGACCAATGCACTTCTCAGCCTGTTGGATAAGAGCAAGTGAGGCTACATTAACCTCTCTACCTTTGAACAAAGTTCAGATGTTCTTTTCAAACAGCAGCTCTATATGAAGCCTCATTGCTTCTATCATGGAGTGCCTCCCTTTCTTGTTATAGGGTTGTTTTTCTTTTTGTTTTTTTTCATTTCAGCTGTATAATTTTATAACTCTAGGTTACTTGGACTTCAATGATAAACAACTGAGGAATGACTTAGCAGTTGAGTGCTTGCCACAGCTGTGGAAGTCCAGGTCCAGTTCTGAACACCAATGTCTGGCAGTTCATAGCTTCCTGTAAATTCAACTCCAGGGGATCCAATGCCGTCATCTAGCCTCCATGGGTACCCACGCTCAAAGGTACATACCAACCTAGGTACACACATATATGCATAATTTAAAATAAAATTCAAAATATTAATAAACAGCTGGATTCAAGATGTGTGAAGCTGATAGGGATTGCTTCCAATCACAACTAACCAATCTGCTTAGGCTTTGAAAGGTATAGCTATTCACAGTGCTGAGGACCCAGCCCAGGGCCACACTCATTTTAAGCAAGTGCTATACCATTAAACTACAACATCAGTCAAGGCCACTTTTTAAAGTATCCAATATCATCATCATCATCATCTTCTTCTTCTTCTTCTTCTTCTTCTTCTTCTTCTTCTTCTTCTTCTTCTTCTTCGTTTGTTGTTGTTGTTGTTGTTGTTGTTGTTCTTCTTCTTCTTCTTTTATGAGATAGGGTCTTAATACTAGGCTAGCATGGGATTCAGTATGCAATTCAGCCAAGAATCAAATCCAGGATCCTTCTCCCTGATCTTCCTAAGCATGAAATCACAGGTACATACCACCACACCTGGCTCAAAAAAGATATTTATTATAAATTTATTTTTAAATAAAAAGGTCTGAATTCTGGTTTAAATCATATACGCCAGGGTTCTCCATTTCTACAACTATCTCCAGTGAGCAACTTCTAGAATAAGTACAGTGCCCTCTGGTGGCCGTTTATTTCCTTCGAATTCTCAAGTCTTTCCATCTAAGAATCCAAATGGAAGAAGGAAAGGTAGACACTGATGTGGATGATAGGAAGTGCATGCTGACAAGAGCCTGATATAGCTGTCTCCTTAAAGGTCTGCCAGAGTCTGACATATTCAGAGGCAGATGCTCACAGCTAACTACTGATCTGATCAAGGGTTCCCAATGGAGAAGTTAGAAAGAAGACAAAAGGAGCTTAAAGAGTTTGTGGCCCCATGAGGAGAGCAACAATACCAACCAACCAGAGCTCCCCATGGTCTAAACCACCAGCCTGGGAGCACATAGGGAGGGACCCATGACTCCAGCTGTATATGTAGGGGAGGATGGCCTTGTCCAGCATAGGAGGGAGAGGAGATCCTGCTCCCATGAAAGCTGAACACTGGGGGTGGGGGTTCAAGGGGGGGAGGTGGCAGTGGAGGGGTAGGTGGGGCCAAAATATAAAAATTTTAAAAAGGAAAGAATTATAATTGAAGTTTGTTCAAAGCTTGAATTTAATTCTTAATCTTTCTTTTATAACAACATAATAATCTCATCTATGCTTTTACTGTTTCAGTGTACAAAATGATTTAAAGTATTGTTATTAAATAAATCAGTATGTCTCATAGTTAGTCCCTATGGCTTTTCAAAAATGTTCCGCAGCACACAGCAATACATTTGTAACAGAAAGTGGGATACTTACAGAGGCAGAAAAACAGAGGAAGGTAAGACACACCAGTCGCTGCCTGAATGGATGTAGGCTGGCTGCCAACAAGATCCTCCAGAGTGGAGACTCTGTCTCCTACCACAGACAAAACCTTCCAGCCACATGGAGACCGTGAGACATGGTTGGGAGTTGGGGTGGCTTCAGTTGTCCCTGTATCATCATCCCTATAGACTGGTCAGAGTAAGGAGACCTTGTGCTTGATACTGGTTTATGCCCATTTCTACTTGAACACAGGTTCATGGTAAGTAGTGATTGGCTCTGCCTTTTTAGAATAGCAGCTCAACCTCTTGACATGTTGAAGGGTACCCTAGCTTGGACTCTCTCTTTTCCATAGTGCAGCTCACTGTCCTTATTACTGTGAGTTTGTTTCCCTGCACACACAGGATCAGCAGTACATAAGCAGATGGCTCTGAGATTAGCTGGGCTTGTGAGTGATTACCAAGTAAATTGCTGGCATAGGGGAGGCAATAAGCCAGTTAATTCCAAGAGTAGGAAACCAGATGATAGGATGGGATATACTTTAATATCACCACAGGGGAAGAGAACTGAGAGGAAAAGAAAGAAGAGAAAAAATGAAATACAGGCAAACAAACCAGCAGCAGAAGTTGTTAGGAAAGACTGATGAGAGACACAGGGCAAAAATGAGTCTTTAATAATATACTGGTGTCTGTAATAAAATAGTGGTTGTAGAATAAATGCAAGAGAGAAGATACATTTTGAAGAATCTCAGACATTAATAAGGATCAGTACACCAACAAACACTTTTCAAAATCACTTATTTACCAAGCCCTACTCTAAGTCCTAAAAAGTCTCTCTTCCTTTCTGTGTTATTTTTATTTTATTGGTTGGTTTTAATTAATATATAGTCTCAGTGTGTAAATCAGGTTAGCTTCAAACTCACAATCTTTCTCCCTCCCTCTCCTACTTGGATTACAAGATAGACCACCACACCCATGCCACAGATTCTAAACAAGGTTCTAAAATACTTATCCACCCTCAAAAGGGTCAAGTGCTAAAAGTTTGGACACTAGCTTATTGTGCTATCAGAAAGTGGTGCAACCTCATAGAAGGAAGTGGTGTCATCATGGGCATGCCTTTGAAGGGAAGTCCCAGGTCCCTCTTCTGTCTATTACTTTCCAGACATTGTGATTTGACCAACTCTATTCCATCACAATCTCTTCACCATGATGTTCAGCCTCCTCTCAGGCTCAAAGTTGCCACAGCAAGTAACCTTAACCAAAACCGTGATTCAAATAAACCTTTCCAACTTCTAACTTGATTTTCTTCATAATTTTGTTACAAGAAAGGGGACTAATAATATGATAAGTACTGTCCATCACCTACACTTACATATATTCTCAATCTTTCTTCTTCATTAGCATTAGAAAACCAAAGTCAGTTGACTTCGGATTATTTTTTTTCTAGTTCCATCCTTTTACTTGCAAATTCCATGGTTTCATTTTTCATGGCTGAGTAATACTTCATTGTATTACTCATTATATTGTACATAAAGAAATTCTAGGTACATGAAGATTCTTCTAAGCTGTTTCCAATTTCTTGCTATTATGAATAGAGCATTAATGAACACTGTTAAGCAAGTGTCTCTGTGGATGAATTATCCTTTGGATATATACCCAAGAGTAAAATCTTGAGTAGAACAATTCCCATTTTTCTACAGAACTGTCACACTGATTTCCATAGTGGCTATGCAAGTTTGCACAATGAATGTGTCTTCTTCCTTCACACCCTTTCCAGCATGAGTTCTTAATTGTTTTATTGATCTTAGCCATTCTGCATTCTGATGGATATAAGATAAAAGTTTAAAGTCGTTTTGATTTACATTTCCCTGTTGACTAAGGATGTGGAACATTTCTCCAACAATTTATCAACCATTTTAGTTTTCTTTTTTGAGAATTCTGTTTATATCAATACCCATTTTTAATTATACCCACTTTAATTGTGTTATTTGTTTTCTTAATATCTAGTTTCTTAATTAAGTTCATCTATAGAAGAAGGAGGACCACATGGGAGGTTCAGGCAGAAAGATGAAGAGTTTGAGGGAAGCCTTGGTGCATAGAAGGACCTTGGCTAAAAAATAAAATAAAATCATATTCTTATGCACCAGATGTCATCAATTACTTCCTGCAAAAGTCCCTAAGACAATCTTAAAATTCATTCCTAGATTCAATGCATATAATCTGAAATGACTAAGACTAGCCATGTCATGTAAACATGTCACAGAAACTGAAACTTTCCTTAACTAAAACTTTTCTTGACAAGAGAGGAATAGACTCTCCTGGGAAGGTGAATCATTGGTGCCTCCTGGCTACTCAGCTTTTAGAAGTGTTCCTACTTTCTAGATTCTCAGATTTTCTCAGAACAAAAAAAAAAGTGCTGGCCCAAGCATTGAGCGGGATCACCAGCAGCAGCTCTGCACCCAACCTCACAAAACCTAGATGAAGCGGGGCTATCAGGAGCTCTAACATGGGCAGTATCTAAGGTAAGGATTCAGCAACGCTCTCCCCAAACAGGGAGTAACTGGGACACACAGGGACCCAGGAATTCACTCCTGGCCGGGAGCACTGGTCTGGGCCTGAATGCTCAGCAAATCCAGGGAGATAGCTCTGCACCCAATCTCACAGAACCCAGAGGAAACGGGGTTCTCAAGAGCTCTAACTTGAGCAGTGTCTTGGGTAAGGAGGCAGCAACACTCACACCAGAACTGTTTGGGATGGGTGTTGCTGCTGGTGTTAGAGCTGAGGTCCAAGATCTGCTCAGGCGGAAACAGGAAGGAACCAGTGCTCTGGGCCAGGAGTGAATTCCTGGGTCCCTGTGGGTCCTGATTACTCCCTATTTGGGTAGATTATTGCTGTCTCCTAACCTGAAATACTGCCCAGGGCACCCCTGGGTGCCCTGCCACCTCTGGGTTTTGGAGGTTGGGTACAAAGCTGTCTCCTGGGATCTGCTCTGTGCTCAGGGCCCAAACAGGAAGGAACCAGTACTCCCACCCAGGAGTTGATGCAGATGCCAGGAAGTGCATGCTGAACAGGACACCAATGGCTTATGCTCTAAGATCAAGAATTGACAAATGGGACATCATAAAATTGCAAAGCTTCTATAAGGCAAAGAACACTGTCAATAGGACAAAATGGCAACCAACAGATTGGGAAAAGATCTTTACCAATCCTATATCCGATAGAGGGCTAATATCTAATAGATGCAAAGAACTCAAGACATAAGACTTCAGACAACCAAATAACCCTATTAAAAATAAGGTACAGAGCTAAACAAAGAATTCTCAGCTGAGGAAACTCGAATGGCTGAGAAGCACCTGAAGAAATGTTCAATATATTTAGTCATCAGGGAAATGCAAATCAAAACAACCCTGAGATTCCACCTCACACCAGTCAGAGTGGCTAAGGTCAAAAACTCAGGTGATAGCAGATACTGGCAAGGTTGTGGAGAAAGAGGAACACTCCTCCATTGTTGGTGGGATTGCAAGTTGTACAACCACTCTAGAAATCAGTCTGGCAGTTCCTGAGAAAATTGGACATAGCATTACCTGAGGACCCAGCTGTACCACTCCTGGGCATATACCCAAAAGTTGCTCCAACATATAAAAAGGACATATGATCTACTATGTTTATAACGGCCTTATTTATAATAGCCAGAAGCTGGAAAGAACCCAGATGTCCTTCAACAGAGGAATGGATACAGAAAATGTCATACATCTACACAATGGAGTATTACTCAGCTATTAAAAACAATGAATTCAAGAAATTCTTAGGCAAATGGATCGAACCAAAAAATATCCAGAGTGAGGTAACCCAATCACAAAAGAACACACATGGTATGCACTCACTGATAACTGGATTTTAGCCCAAAAGCTCGAAATACCCAAGATACAACTCACAGACCACAGGAAGCTCATGAAAAAGTGTTGGGAGCCGACTTTAAGCAGAAAGCACCTAGAAAGCACCTATCAACTTTGTAGCCATCTCAAACCATATACCCTGATAGAGACTTGTTTTTCAACAGCCTACAACAGCTGAGCACACTCTGACAAACATCTTGTTTATCCCACATAGCTTGTTTTGCTGTTTAGTGACCCCAGCTGCATGGGGCACTTGGTAAAATGTCTTCACCTGTGTTCTCCTGCTTGCACTTAAGGATTTCCTTGTAAGAGTGTCAATATGGTCAATAGGAGGTGTGGATATAGTGAATGGGAGACAGTAAAGGAGACTTGACTACAGACCCTCTGATTTGTCTCTATTCTTTGTGTCTCTTTTGGACCTACATTCACTAGGCCAATGCCTTCCTCGTTTGCAACATGGGCAGAGCCCAGGCTATTTGCTGGGCTGTCTCTGGGTTAAGTCATTTTCTGCCTTGCAATCTCTTGCAAAGTGTTCAAGCCTGCCACATTTAAAACACACCTTTCTGTCTCTACTTGCCAAAAAATCTCTTACAGATTGTCCTTGCATGGCAGCCGCCATAGCTAAGCCCTGTTGGTAGGAGAGACCTATGTCAGAACAGAGTCTGATATACCCTGTAAGATCTGTCTTTTTCCTGTAGGGTCTAATGGTCGCTTGGCAGGCAGGATTAGCATTTTCATATGCAAGTTGTTTCACATAATCTACACCTGCCTCTGCATTACCAAAAATCCTCCCTGCTATTGTCATTAATCTATGAACAAAGTCAGAAAATTGTTCATCAGGCCCTTGCCTGACTGCTGTTAAAGATGCACCAGTATCTCCCTTTGCCAGGAGTTTACACCAAGCCTTCATGGCTGCATTTTGAATTTGAGCGTATAAGCCTGGGTCATATTGCATCTGGTTATCACTAGAAGCAAATTGCCCTTCTCCTACTAAGGCATCAAAGGACCAACCATTGCCTGCCTGAATGTTTCTCCTAGTTGTCTCTTTACAATTCTCATGATAATCTGATTTCCAAATAAGATAATCACCACCACTAAGAACTGCTCTCACTAACGTATTTCAATCACTAGGAGTCAGCCACTCCTCTGCAACAAACTCTAAAATTGCAAGAGTAAAGGGAGCAGTGGCACCGTATTGTGATACTGCATTTTTTAATTCTTTAATAATTTGAAAATTAAACCCTATGTGATGTCTCCAAGCAACCCCTTGATTGTCTCTGGTCTCTGATACAAGAAAAGCCTCAGCCTCTCCCTCCTCTGGCTGATCTGTGGCTAAACTAATGCTAGAGGACAGAGACAGTCTTTGGACTCTGGGTTGAGGAACGTGAAAATCCAGGGGATTTTCGCAGTTGGCCTCTCAAGACCACTTCCTTGTCTTTAATTTTTGTAGCTGATTAATTATACTCTTTTTCTAACTCTGTTGTTTAAGAACAGATATTTTTTCCTGTAACTCCAATCTGGGATCTACAACCACTGTCTCCACAACAGGAGCCTCTGGAAGCAGAGGTGCACTGGGAGAGGGCCTTTCAGGATCATAAGATCTGACTTCCTCTTCCTCTAGGTTAGCACAATCTGGCTCTGACAAATCATCATCAACCTCTGGTTGTATTTTGGATTCTAATTTCGGACATATACGTTTCTTTTTATTTTGAACATGAAAGACAGCATTCAAACAACGAAACAAAAGCAGACAATTAACACACATGAGCAGCAAACAACAAAACAAAAACAGAGTTGAGTTCAGGCTGACTTATTTCTTGCCCCATTTTCATTATCATGACTTACCTTTCTCGATGTGGCACCTTCTGAGTTTTTGGTTGACTCTTCTTCCAGTAATGTCCCTCACTGGGTACTCTCGTTCTTGCTCCCTCTTGTTGAGGCCCTCTCCGCTCCACACTTGGGGGCCACAATGTTGAGGACCACTCTGCTGCTCCGGTCCTCGGGTCAGGGTCTCCTATTCACCTCCTATTGACTATATTGACACTCCTACAAGGATATCCTGGGTATTTATAAGCATAAGCAGGAGAACACAGGTGAAGACATTTTAGCAAGTGCCCCATGCAAAAAAGGAAGACCAAAGTGTGGGTGCTTCCGTCCTTCTTAGAAGAAGTAACAAAATACTTATGGGAGCAAATATGTAGTCAAAGTGTGGCACAGAAACTAAAAGAGGGGTTGTCTGGAGATTGTCCTACCTATGTATCCATCCCATGTGCAGTCACCAAAGGTAGATGCTGATGTGGATGCCAGGAAGTGCATGCTGACAGGAGCCTGATATAGCTGTTTCCTTAGAGGTCTGCCAGAGCCTGACATATACAGAGGCTGATGCTCACAGCTAACCATTGAGCTGATCATGGGGTTCTCAATGTAGGAGTGAGAAAGAAGACAGAAGCAGCTGAAAGGGTTTGTGGCCCCATGAGGAGAGCAATAATACCAACCAACTAGAGCTCCCAGGTTCTAAACCACCAGCCTAGGAGCACATGGGGAGGGACCCATGACTCTAGCTGTATACGTAGGGGAGGATGGCCTTGTCGGGCATAGGTGGGAGAGGAGATCCTTGGTCACATGAAAGCTGGACACTGAGTGTGAGGGAATTTGAGGGTGGGAAGGTGGGAGTAGGAGGGTGGGTGGCAGCATATCCTCATAGAAACAGGAGGAGGGGTATGGGATAGGGGGTTCCTGGGGGGGGGGGTGAAGGGGATTACATCTGAAATGTAAATAAAATATCTAATAAAAATTTTTTTTAAAAATTTCCAATTCATCTTACAGTTTTAGAATAGGAGATGACAACTCTAAAGAAACATTACAATGAAACCTAAAATATATTTTTCACCAACCAATTTAATCAGGCTAGCTCCTCAGAATTGTCTGTGCATTTAATTGTGGACTACTGATAGCACAATCCCACACTGAGAATTGCCTCACGACCATATCCCAACTCACTACACCTGTGCAGCTTTATTTAGAATGTAGAGCCCAGGAAGCTCCACAAAGTGAAAAGGACTCAGCTCTTGCACTGAACATAAGTTGATTCTTAGAATTCATGTTCAGACCCCTAACATTTGGGCTGAGGCTAGATCTGCTATGAGGGTACACCAAGGATAATCAATTACCCTGAGATTACAAATTAAAAGGGGAAAATGTAGGTTAGAATCTCATGTGTTAGCACTTTTAAAAACATGTCTGGCGATGATTTTTCTGGAGACTAATATATCTTTGGTGAATGTCTTTGAATCGTGAGAAGGGCCCCCATGTAAATCATGTTGCTAAAAGAAGTAGAAGAGAGAACTTCTTTGGCTGCTAATGATGCTACTTAAGCCAGCAGCTGCTCCTGGGCTGCTTACAAGTATTCATCAGTATGAGGTTGACTTAGAAATGCTTTTGTTTTGCTCCCTGAGATCTGTAAATAGGCTAGGAATCTTATAAAACAGCAATTAAGGTATGCTGAGAAAGCTGCACACTGCTCTGTGCACTGGCACATTTTGGTAGGAAAGAACTCTCGCCTACTTTGGAATCAGACATTTCCCATGCTTCCTATTACGACACTGCATTTTCCAGAACCTATTGAGGTGGTCTCCATCTCAACAGCATAGTTACATAAAGAAATAAGAAAATCAGGACTCTTTGCACTCAAGCATCAGAATAACGTCCACTGTCCTGGCTAATTTTGTGTCAACTTGACACAAGCTAGAATCATCAGAGGGGCAGGAGCCTTAGTTGAGAAAATGCTTCCATAAAATTACATCAGAATGCAGGCAAGCTTGTAGAGCATTTTCATAATTAGTGACTGATGCAAGAAGGCCTAGCTCATTGTGGGTAATTCCATCCCTGTTCTGGTAGCCCTGGATTCTATGAGAAAGTGAGCTGAACAAGCCAGTAAGCAGTGCACCTCCATGTCCTCTGCACCCGCTCCTACCTGCAGGTTGCTGCCCTATTTGGTTCCTTCCCTGGCTTTCCTCCCCAACTTAGTTTTTGGACATGGTATGTCATTACAGCAATAAAAACCCTAAGTCATCCTCCTATGCAGTAGAATCATACAGTCACAATTGTTGACATGGACACAACCTTGTCAAGGAACCCAGTGCCTCAGCCCCAGGCAAGTGCCAACAGCTGCCCCAAACTAGGCTCGGAGGTATGAAAAAACCTTCTTTGAAACCACATGCAAATGCTGACAGTTTGTGTAGAAAATGTCCACCATAACTGTCTTCCCTCAGACAAATTACAGCCTGAAGACTGATCCCTCCAGACACTATCCCTACTGAAATTAGCAAGCCTCACTCCTAGTTCAGCTCTATATAACAACCCAATCTCCTTGTTAACCTGTAATGACTTTCGTTGTTCAGCTTTATACAATAACCTCATCTCTGTATTTGACTGTATATAATAAACAAGCTGAGCTTCTGGGTTGCTACAACTCCTCCATCAGTGCAAGGACTTGACACTCCTCTGTATCTACATCATCTACCGGTAGAGGACTCATTAGCCTAGCACCACATTCATGTTTGAATAGCTACAGCTACAGATAAGCTATTGCTGGTGATGACTAAAAATGGCTTCTGAGATGTCTGGGTTGGCACAGGTTCTGTATTTGACTTCAGTGGAAGTTACAAAGTGATTTGTGGAAACCTTCTCCAAGGGTACTCTTAATGGAGAAGCGTGTGATAGTGATGGCTGCCACTTTAAAACCTTGCAGGTGGACAGGTGCTAAACACCAAGCACTAAGTATTGGGGCCTCAACAGTAGGCTGGGTGGTGGAACTCATTTTTTTTTTTCATTTCTAGGAAGTCAGCCCAGAATGCACAGTTAGTGAGAAATAGCAGGCTTCTGGTTTATGGTGGCTACTTTTAAATCCATCTATGGAGTAGCTTCTTCTGAACCAGTGGATAACTGAACCATTAACATATACTGAAATTTTAAAGCAAAACTTTATAAAGTGACTGAAAATGGTCCAAGGTACTGCTTCTCTCATCTGTGCACACCCTGGGAATCTTAGATCAAAAGTCTCCAGTAGCCCCACTAGCTTTAGCCTACTTAGACCTTGTAATGAGTGTCACTTCAAAGCCTTTGTGTGCATCTGGTTCTCACATCTGGGTACCTATTGTGATGTCTGACCCTATTATACATTACTGAAAAATCTACTCTTTGCATCATAGACCTTGTTAAGTGCAACTTGTTTTTTCAAAAACCAAATTCTAAAACCATTTCTTATCTAACTTATCTAACCTTTAACTAAGTAAAGGCTGTTGTCCTGATATCTGGTCCCTCCAGTTTCATGTGGAGATCTATTTCTTAAGCATCACCCCAGAGCTGAGTTATTCTTGAGTCCTCTGTCTCTCAAGGCAAGTGGGTTTGTTGTGATTGTTTTGATGGGTTTTGGGGGTGGGAGGTTACTCAATAACAAAGACAAAACACTGACAGTTTGACTTCCTTTTCTCTTCACAGTAACAATGCCCACCTCCTTAAAGGTTAAATCCACACAGTAGACCCAATGCAGACAGCAGATATGGACATCTCAGCTCTGTTTGGTTTGGAAAGTCCAAATGGAAAATAAAGTCCAGGCCTCTCTGAAGCTTCTTTGTCTCATTCTTCTTAGACAAAGAGAAGGTGATGACTGATTGAACTAAATGAGGTTGAGACATCTGGTCTACCTCATGTCATTCTCCTAATCAAGAGCCACCACTTTATAACAGAAAAGGAAAAAAAAAAAAGCATTATGTTACAATGAATATTATAACAGGCAGTGTAATAAAGAAAGAGAATATCCAAACATCTCTATTTAAACTCAAGATTCTATTATTAGTAAGGGTTTTTAATGTCAAGATTAGCTCATTACTTTTACACCCAGAAGTCTCCATTGTCCAGGGAAAAAGTGACACTTATTTGATTCTTCAACATGATATCAGATGCAGAAATAACTCTTCATAGCTGTGAATGTAGCTCACAGTTAGGATGTTGGCTTAAGATGCACAAGTCCTAGGTTCCATAACTAGTGCTGGAAGAAAAGAAGTCATTCTTTAGAAAAATAAATCACTGGGCCAGAAAGACGGCTTAGTTGGTAAAGATATCTGCTGCTAAGCCTGACTTAAGTTTGATTCCAGGTAGAAGGAAATAACCAAGTCCCACAAGTTACTTTCAGACCTCCAAACACAGATACACAGCCCTTGGTTCTTGTTCTCTCTCTCTCTCTCTCTCTCTCTCTCTCTCTCTCTCTCTCTCTCTCTGTGTGTGTGTGTGTGTGTGTGTGTGTCACACTTGTATGTGTGCATAAAATATAATTTTTAATTAGAAAAAAATAGTTATTTTGTACATGAAAACAGCATATTGAGGTGACACACATTCTGACACTGCTAGTCCACTGGGAGTAGCCACCTGGTAAACCAGAACTGTCCCTGTTGACAGAGAAGGATACCTACCTTGTATGTTGGTTCATCTCTTTCAAGTGGTAGATGGTAAGTACACAAAGGTATTCAGGGATCTAAATGTGATGGTGCATACTGGTAACCCAGATCTCAGGAGACAGAGGACTGAGGATCAGGAGTTCAAGAACAGCCTGAGCACATAAGGAGAGATGTTAGCTCATAAAACAAAGTTAGACTGAGGCAGGAGACAAGTCTGTGCTCCTGGGCTATGTTCAGATTTACCTTTTAGTAACCAGTGATAGTGAAGCAGGAAAACCCCATTCAGGTCATTTCTTTTTCTTCTGCAGAGCCCATTTTCTTAGAGGACTTTCATCCTTTAATACTCTAAGAATAATATAATTTTTTTTTTAGGTTCCAGACAAAACATGTGGGTTAAAGGCTACCTAATTTAGTATCAAAACTTCCCAGATAGCACATTGAGATCTAGATAGTTAATTGACATGCCTAGGGCCATACAGCTAATGTTTTGCAAAATTTGAATTCTAATTTCAAGGGTTGGGTGACTTTAATTAAAGTGTTAACAAAGTGATTTTATCTCATTAATTCACTATTGATCCGTAAGAATGAGTAGTCCCTGCCATTGAGATAGGTAGCCAAGTAGGTCTATCCTAAGTTATTTTTTTTTAAAAATCCACAACACAGTTTCCAAATTTGACCAACAGTCTCAAACATCTGAGCAGTTCTCTGGATCCCCTTTTCACTTAGAATTGGGCTTTCCTTGTTTCCCACTTCATATTTACAAAGTGAAAAGGAAGGCTACATTTGACACACTAGCACAATCTTATGTTCTACAGATGGTGGATTAGTACAGTCATCTTTCAACTGGGAAGATGGGTTAAATATTATGAATGTAGATTTTGTTGTAAAGTGAGTTGAATCTTCCAAATAGACGAACATACCAACCACCAGTGTCTGTCAGAATGACCTTATCTGGAAAAGCAATATCTTTAAATTATCAAGTAAATGAAGCTATTAGAGTCATTAGTGCCTAATCCTATGTCTGGTCCTCTTATAAGAAGAGAGAATTTCTTATAACACACCCCCTGGGAAAAAGCCATATGAAGACTGGAACTTGATATTACAAACCAAGGAGCTCCCAAAATGAGAGCATCGGGGCTGAGAGAGATAATGCAAATATGCTACCTCTTGACACTTAGGGGTGACCCATCTGCTACTCAGCCTTGGGAGGAATCCATGACACAACTCTCATGGAGTAGATCAGGCCCTAAGCATCATAGTCTGAGTTCAGTTCCTGGGACCCACATGGTAATAGAAATAGAACCTACTTTTGCAGGTTGTCCTTTGACCTCCACACATATTGTAAAATGTGTATGAGAACACACATACATATATACAAAATAAATATTTTTAATTGGAAGAGTTCTTGAAAGACTCAAGACTCTTCTTAAATGTCTCAGATATTGATGGTCACATAAAGTTGGCCTTTTCCCTAAAACTCTATGACAGCCCCCATGCATTTAGCACACATGGACATCTTTATTAGTTAATTTTTTTATATGTGGCTGTGAATAAAATACCTGGCAAAGGCAACTTAAGGAAGAGTTGATTTTGTTAAGGGCTTACCTGTGCTATCTACCATAGCAAAGAAGCCATGGTATGGGAGTGTGCAGAAGCAGGTCACACTGTGTCCAGTCAAGGAAGCAGAGACCAGTGAATGCAACTCTCTTTCTCATTTGTATTCAGCCTGAGACCACCAACACCCACCACTGTCTAGATTGCAAGTGGCTCTTCCCACTACAATTAACCCAGCCTGGGAACTCCCTCACAGACACCTGGATGCTTGTCTCTTAAGTGGTTCTGGATCTTGTTGTCACCTTTCTCTCTTAACTATAATACTCTTCCCATGTCTGAATATCTCTGCTAACTAATAATATTATTCATTCTGTAAGTAAACCAGGAACTGGCAAGAGCACCAGAGACCACTCAGCTGCCTGGGCTGAAAAGTTGACCTTTAAAAAGTTTTCTTCAAAGAAGCAAAAGTCCAAATGGTTTAATAGTAAAGAGAGCCTACTGTTCGTGTGTGTGTGTGTGAGAGAGAGAGAGAGAGAGAGAGAGAGAGAGAGAGAGAGAGAGAGAGAGAAAGAGAGAGGCAGAGACAGAGAGAGTCAGACAAAGACAGAGAGAGACAGAGAGAGTCAGAGAGAGACAGAGAGAGTCAGAGAGAGAGACAGAGATATTAAAATGAGAACTGAGAAGCAAAAGCCAAATTGCCCATTTTAAAAGTCTCAGAAACTTCAACATTCAAATGAACTGTAAGAAAATCAGGGAACGCCCTGTGCTGATAATGAGTCCTGCCGGCTGCCAGAACTTCCATGTTATTCAGATGGCCCTGCCTTCCTGGGACTGGCACCAGGACCAATGGCTATGTCCTGAGGGTTTGCCCCACTACTAACATCAGCTGGCTTCCACCACACACTTTAAGCCCTGGAAACTCTCCTACCTTTTAGTGATTTCTACTGCAACTGCCAGACTCAGGGTTTTATCCCTACCACTAAATCAAAAGTACTCTGAGCTCAGCTAAGAGATGCCAATAAAACCACAGTTCATACTAGGAAAAAATGATTAACCAACTATAGCTGTCCTAAGAGGAACTAAGGCATCACCAGATGGACATGTTACACTTGAGTGACATATGAGTCCAGCTATTGAGGAGAAGAATAGAGGTAGAATTTGCATGGAGGAGTTATTTACTCCCCTCAAGACTATAACCAGGAAAGTGTGGCTTTCAGGTAATGTGGAAAGTGCCTACACATGGACTTATCTATAGATTTACATCCTATCTTAGGGCAGTTCAAGTAAGATCAACCTTGTGAGACAGGGCTCCAAGTATCCCATCTCCTTCTTTACTGGGAGAGGGATGATGGAGTTTTGATTGAAAGGTGGATTAAGAAGAATGGAGTTATGGGTTGAACTGCTCTCAGCAATATTATCCCTGTCCAGGCTCTAACCCAGAGTCAACATCATATACTAAAGTGTAAAGCCTAGTTCCTCAGGACATGCTGCATTTGAAAAAGGCTTGCTAAAGATGAAATTATCCGAGGCAAAGTCATACTGGAACAGGGTGAGCTCCTCCATATGACCATATCTCCAGGAAAACCTGGACACAAACTATACTCAGGGAGAACATGAGGTGACAGAAGACAGACCCATGCTCCTAAAATCACAGAAACCACAGATGTCCATCATAGCAGCTATGGCTAGGGAAGGTAGGGTGCAGATTACCCTCATAGCCCTCAGCACAATGAGTCTTAACACCAATTAGTGAATAATTGGAAACATGGTACCTGTGCTGTTGGTGGTGTTCTAATTCCCCCTCACTGTACCTGTAGTAATTTGAATGAGAATGTCCACATAGAGTCTGACATATAAAAACTTAGTTCCCAATTGGTGGTGCTTTTTGGTGAGGTCTAGGAGATGTGGTCTTGTTGGAGGAAGTATGTCACTAGGAGAGAGCTCTGAGGTCTCAGAACCTCACTTTGTTCCATTTGTTCTCTGCCTCTTACCTATAGTTCAAGATGTAAGCCAGCTCCTCATCATCCTGTTGCTTCTGCCTCATGTGTCTGCTCTGCCATCCTGGATTCTCACTCTCTGGAACTCTTTCTGTCTATAAGTTGACTTGGTTGTATGTTGTTTTACCACAGCAATAGGAAGGTAACTATTTACTACTTCCAAGTGGGAAAACATACCAATGCTGATATTGCCAGAACCCTATAGGCTGACTGCTGAAACATCAAACTACAAATAGCTTCAACTCTTTGATGGACCTGCCTCTGTAATGTGCCTCAGATTTCCTTGAACTCCAAGAGTCCTTCAAGTTGGGTCACAGTAAGCTCCCTTCCAATGATCGCAAAGCCCACAGAACTTAATGCCACCTGTAAATGCTGGGCCTTCTTACATATGCACCTTTCTTCTTGAGGATGTAGGTTCCCTCACACTCTGCAGATGGGTTCCACAGGTGAGTGTAAGCACACTCAGCAACCTTGCACTCCTAGTCCTCACCAAGTCCATTTTGTCCCTGTGGGCTCAGGTTTTACAACACTTAGAAACCTTCCACATGGGACTCAGCAAGCCATGGCCTTAGTAGGAGTTATTCTGTAGCCTTCTGAACTAGGTCTGTGTTACTTTAATGTTTCTCTTCATTTTTTCCAGAGACCACTTTCTCTGCCATAGGTGAATCTTATCACATCTACAAAGCTGTGTCCTCTGATACACCAGGGAACTTCAGGTATAAATTATGCAATTGTTTAATAAAACCCAATCATCTGTCTCTGGTGAAAAACGTTATCATACTTTCATTACTTATGCATATGAATACTACTATAAGAAGAATTGAAGCCAGGTATTGTGGCACAAACCTGTAGCCCTGGCACTTAAAAGATGGGAAGACTGTGAATTGGAGGCAAGCCTAGGCTACACAGTAAGGCTATAACAATACAACCCTGTAATGAAGAAAAATGAGCACTGATCATTTAAGTGATGTGAACACTCCTGATTCTGGCTTGGAGAAAACTCCTTCATACTGACTGTAAGAATTGTGAACTAAAAATGCTAGAAGGAAAAATCAAACCTATGCTGAAGTTTCTTCAAGATTGACTGACTGAATAGATCATCATTGTGAAGAATTAGAATGCTCCAATTCAGACTCAAATTATCTTGAGTGATCTGTAGCTCTCTTTGTAGCTAGCTACCCCTTACCCATCTCTGACGCTGGCCTCACACTGTATGGATCATTAGGTAAACCTCTCGGTGTTCAATTTTACCCCCCACTAGTTTCCATGAACTTAAAGGCTAAGAATGTCACCAGACAGCACCTGCAGCCTATAGCAGAGACTCCCCAATTTGCTGTAGCTGACTCCCTGATGTTGCCACTGCTGATATTTTTTGAAAAGAGCATTGACTTATGACTTTCTTTTGTCCTATAAACATTAAAACGTTCATAGAACTGTAACCATGTTGGAACATGGTATTTGGGGTCATTTGAATTCATGCATGATTACTTTTACTCCTATGTTGGGAGCCGACTTTAGCAGAAAGCGGCTAGATCAACTTTGCAGCCATCTGGAACCATATACCCTGACGAAAGATTTGGTTTTCAATAGCCTACAACAGCTGAAGCACACTCTGATATCCCACATATTTTGTGTTGCTGCTTACTGCCCCCAGCTGCAAGGTGCACGTGGTGGCCACGCCTGCAAGGTATTGCAGTTCACGTGCTGTCCACGTGCTATCTACGCCATACATGCTTATAAGGCGCATGTGCTATCCACGCCTGCAAGGCATTGCGGTACACGTGCTGTCCACGCTATAGACGCCTGTAAGGCTTACGTCATATCAACACCTGCAAGGCACGTGGTATCCACGCGCCTACAAGGCACGTGGCAAAAGCCTATAAATAGCTCAGAATTCCCTTCAATAAACGAGACTTGATCAGAATCTCTGTCTTGTCTCCATTCTTCGCGTCTCTTCCCCTTTATCCCCACTCTCTCTCTCGCTAGACCCTGACCCTCGGACCAGAACGGGCAGTACGGGCTGCAACAGTTTGGCACCCGAACAGGGACTCCAGTAAGCGCAACAGTTTGGTGCCCAAGCGTGGGGGGTTCGCGACAGTTTGGTGCCCAAGCGTGGGGGGTTCAAGACAGTTTGGCACTCAACGAGAGGCAGCGGGAACGAGAGACCCAGTGAGGGACTTTACGGAAGAAGAATCTGTTGGTTGCCGCAGGAATCTGCCGCATTGAGAAAGGTAAGAAAAATGGGACAAGAAATTAGTCAACCTGAATCCAAAATTAGTCAGCTTGAATTCAACTCTCTGTTTCGGTTTTGTTTGCTGCTCACATGTGTTAATTTTCTGCTTTTGTTTTTGAATGCTGTCATTTTGGTTCAAAATAAAAAGAAGCGTAAGTTAGAATCCAAAATACAGCCAAAGGTTGATGACAATTTGTCAGAGCCAGATTGTGCTGACCGAGAGGAAGAGGAAGTCAAATTTTATGACGCTGAAATGCCCTCTTTCAATGTGCCTCCACCTCCAAGTGCTCCCCCAATGGAGACAATGGTTGTAGATCCTAAAAAGGAGTTACAGGACAAAATTACTACCCTTAAACAACTGATAGAGTTAGAAAAAGAGTATCAGGGCTTAAGTAACCAGTTACAGAAATTAAGGACAGGGAAGAGGTCTCAAGAGACTAACTGCGAAAATCCCCCGGATTTTCATGTTCCTCAACCTGGTGTCCAAAGGCAGTCCCTATCCTCTAGCTTTAGTTCAGCTACAGATCAGCCAGAGGAGGGAGACGCTAAGGCTTTCCCTGTATCAGAGACCAGAGACGCTCAAGGGGTTGCTTGGAGACATCACACAGGGTTTAATTTTCAAATTATTAAAGAATTAAAAAATGCAGTATCTCAATATGGTGCCACTGCTCCCTTTACTCTTGCAATTTTAGAATCTGTTGCAGAGGAGTGGCTGACTCCTAGTGATTGGAATATGTTAGTGAGGGCAGTTCTTAGTGGTGGAGACTATCTTATTTGGAAATCAGAGTATCATGAGAATTGTAAAGAGACAGCTAGGAGAAACATTCAGGCAGGCAATGGTTGGTCCTTTGATGCCTTAGTAGGAGAAGGGCAATTTGCTTCTAGTGATAACCAGATGCAATATGACCCAGGTTTATATGCTCAAATTCAAAATGCAGCCATGAAGGCTTGGCGTAAACTCCCAGTAAAGGGAGACCCTGGTGCATCTTTAACAGCAGTCAGGCAAGGGCCTGATGAACAATTTTCTGACTTTGTTCATCGATTAATGACAACAGCAGGGAGGATTTTTGGCAATGCAGAGGCAGGTGTAGATTATGTGAAACAACTTGCATATGAAAATGCTAATCCTGCCTGCCAAGCGGCCATTAGACCTTATAGGAAAAAGACAGACCTTACGGGATATATCAGACTCTGTTCTGACATAGGTCCCTCTTATCAACAGGGCTTAGCTATGGCAGCTGCTATGCAAGGAAAATCTGTAAGAGATTTTTTGGCAAATAAAGACAGAAAGGCATGTTTTAAATATGGTAAGCCTGGACACTTTGCAAGAGATTGCAAAGTAGAAAATGAGTTAAGCCAGAGACAGCCCAGAAAACAGCCTGGGCTCTGCCCACGTTGCAAACATGGAAGGCATTGGGCTAGTCATTGTATGTCTAAAAGAGACGCACAAGGTAACACCCTTTCCCATAATCAGGGAAACGGGAACAGGGGCCAGCTCCAGGCCCCGAACCGACACAAGCCAAAACAGGCTTATGGAGCAGTCAGTGTCCTACCAGCAAACACCAATCCCTTTCTGAACTTAGTCGAGCAACACCAGGAAGCGCAGGACTGGACCTCAGTTCTGCCACCTACACAGTATTAACCCCAGAAATGGGACCTCAGGCTTTACCCACTGGAGTGTTTGGACCACTCTATCCAAATGTGTTTGGCCTGATAGTGGGAAGAAGCAGTACTACTATGCAGGGACTACAAATTTTTCCTGGAGTTATAGATAATGATTATCAGGGTGAGATTAAGGTAATGGCGCAGGCAATTCAGAACATAGTCACCATTCCTACAGGAAAGAGGATAGCTCAACTATTGTTACTTCCATTGTACCCTACTAATCACAAATATAAGAATCCTAAAAGAGGGGATCAAGGTTTTGGTTCCTCTGATGCATACTGGGTACAGCCTATAGTTAAACAAAAACCTATGATAACAATCTGGCTAGATGGAAAGGCATTCCAAGGCTTGGTTGACACAGGAGCTGATGTGACTATCCTAAAACAAAGTGATTGGCCTGCTACCTGGCCTCTGACCCCAACCTTAACCAATTTAAGGGGTATTGGCCAAAGTCAAAATCCACTACAAAGCTCTAAGGTGCTAACGTGGAAAGATAAAGAAGGAAATACAGGAAATATACAACCCTATGTCATCTCAGGCCTTCCCATTAATCTCTGGGGCAGAGATCTGTTATCCCAGTTGGGATTGATTATGTGCAGCCCTAATGAAGTAATCATGGCTCAAATGGTAAACTCTGAGCCTTCCCCAGGCAAAGGATTAGGAAAAGGTGAAGATGAAATTATTCATCCTACTGAAGTTTATGGTAACAATGAAAGAAGAGGCTTGGGGTATTTTTGATGGGGGCTACTGATTCAGCTGCACCCCTAGGACGTTGTGCGGATCCCATCACCTGGAAAGGGGACTCGCCCGTCTGGGTGGATCAGTGGTCCCTAACCACCGAAAAATTACAAGCTGCCCAGTTGCTAGTGCAGGAGCAATTACAGGCAGGGCATTTGGAAGAGAGTAACTCTCCCTGGAACACCCCAATATTTGTCATTAAGAAAAAATCAGGAAAGTGGAGATTGTTGCAAGACTTGAGGGCTGTTAATGCAACCATGATTAAAATGGGAGCCTTACAACCTGGGCTGCCCACACCGGTGGCCATACCTTTAGGTTATTATAAAATAGTTATAGATTTAAAAGACTGTTTTTTTACTATCCCCTTACATCCTAATGATAGAAAACGTTTTGCTTTCAGTATTCCCTCTATAAACTTTAGAGAACCTATGAAAAGATATCAATGGAAGGTATTGCCTCAGGGTATGGCTAACAGTCCTACCTTGTGCCAAAAGTTTGTGGCTTCTGCCATAGAGGGTGTTAGAACTATGTGGAAGCAAATTTACATGATTCATTTCATGGATGATATTTTGATAGCTGGAAAAGATGGAAAACAGGTACTCCAGTGCTTTGATGATCTTAGAACAGCTTTACAGACTGCAGGGTTACAAATAGCACCAGAAAAGGTGCAATTACAAGACCCATATACCTATTTAGGATTTCAGATTAATGGTCCAAGTATTATTAATAGTAAAGCCACACTGAGGACTGATTCCCTTAAGACACTTAATGATTTTCAAAAACTACTGGGAGACATTAATTGGCTAAGACCATATTTGAAACTTACAACAGGAGAATTGAAGCCTCTGTTTGATATTCTCAAGGGAGATCCTGACCCTAAATCTGGCAGGGCTCTAACAGAGGAGAGTAGAAAAGCCTTACAGAAGGTAGAGAATGCTATTTCATCCCAATTTGTAACTCATATCAATTATTCTAAGCCTTTATATTTTCTTATTTTTAACACTAAACTGACTCCTACTGCAGTTTTTTGGCAAACTGCACCCATATTATGGGTTCATCTTCCCTCATCCCCCAAGAAGGTTCTTAATCCATACTATGCAGCTGTAGCAGATATGATTATGTTAGGCAGAGATAACAGTCAAAAATATTTTGGAAAAGATCCTGATGTCATAGTACAACCTTATACAAGGCATCAGGTTGATTGGCTTATGCAGAATTCTGAAGTCTGGCCTATTGCATGTGCCTCATTTGCTGGTCAGATAGATAATCATTATCCACCAGATAAATTGGTTCAGTTTTGTAATCATCATGAATTTGTTTTTCCATCTCGTACTGCACATGAACCTATCAAGGAAGCATTGCTAGTTTTCACTGATGGTTCCTCATCAGGAACAGCTGCTTATGCCTTTAAAGATCAAGTAATCTCCTTTGCTACATCATCTGTGTCAGCTCAATTGGTTGAATTACATGCTGTTATTGCTGTGTTTCAAGCATTTCCAAATCAACCCATTAATATTTATACAGATAGCTCATACATAGCTCAGTCTATCCCTCAGCTAGAAACTGCTGCACAAATAAAGCATTCCTCAGAAGCAGCTGATTTGTTTTTACAGTGCCAACAATTAATTTTGAAGAGAAAGTGTAAATTCTTTATAGGACACCTGAGAGCCCACACTGGGCTACCAGGTCCTCTCTCTGAAGGAAATACCAAGGCAGACCTAGCTACTCGAATAGCTGCAGTGACTTTATCAGATCAAAAATCTAATTTGGATCAGGCCATAAAGGCTCATGAGTTACATCACCTTAATTCTAAAACCTTAAGAGTTATGTTTAAAATTACCAGAGAACAAGCTAGACAAATTGTCAAACAATGTCAATCATGTGTTAAACTTTTACCAGTTCCTCATTTGGGTGTAAATCCAAAGGGACTGATACCAAACAGTATCTGGCAAATGGATGTTACTCATTATAATGAATTTGGCAAGCAAAAATATATACATGTATGTGTAGACACATACAGTGGTTTCATCTATGCAACATTACAAACTGGAGAAGCAAGCAAGCATGTGATTGCTCATATGCTTGCTACAATCGCTGTAATGGGTGTGCCTAAACAGATAAAAACTGACAATGGCCCAGGTTATACAAGCTCCAGTTTCCACCAATTTTGTGAAAGATTGGGAATACTACATAAAACGGGTATTCCATATAATCCACAGGGCCAAGGTATAGTAGAAAGGGCACATCAAACCATTAAATGTCAATTTGAAAAAATTAAAAAGGGGGAATGGTACCCTACCAAGGGATCCCCCAGAAATATCCTTCATCATGCACTCTTCATTTTAAATTTTTTAAATTTGGATTCTGAAGGAAAATCTGCTGCAGATAGATTCTGGCATCCTGATACAAAAAAAAAAAAAAAAAAAAAAAAAAAAAAAAAAAAAAAGAATTTTGCAACAGTCCTCTGGAAAGACCCATTAACTGGAACCTGGAATGGGCCAGACCCAGTGCTTATCTGGGGAAGAGGTTCTGTTTGCATATATTCCCAAACTGCAGATGCTGCTCGTTGGCTGCCAGAGAGACTGATTAAACAAATAGACAACAATAACAAATCCAGGGAGGAGAAACCCCCTGAGAAGCGTATTTTTTCTTCACAGGAAACATGAAGATGCTTCACAATTGCCTTCAAATTGGAACAGATCAACGAGTAAACCTGACTTGGGAAGTTATCAGTGCTGAAGAAGACATCACCACCCATATCTCCAGGGTGGCTCTATTGGACTCTTGATTCCCTGACTTATGATTTAGTGGGGAACTAGATTGTTTTAGATTTAGTGGGAATTTAGATTAGGAGAAAACCCACTACCACAGTTACTATAGTTGTTTTTTGGGTTTGAGATTGACTAGAGCAGGAACAGGGATTTCCTTAGTTTTCTTTAGATCAAAGCTATGATCAGTTTTGTATTTATATAGATTTAGATTCTGATATAAGACATTTATAAACAGAATAGAAGAGGCTTACACTTTTTACTCCTCTGATAGAGGGAGTTATGTGTTACCCTTAAAAAAGAGTGTTGCTTTTATACTGACTGTTCAGGCATTGCTAAGTCTCTTGTCTCTTGGGTTAATAAGGTTCAACAAACTGATGGCTTTTGTACGAGATACTATACAAATGAAACCCATACATGTCCACTATTACAGGCTGGAAGTAGGGGACTCTGAAACCTCTGTCATCAAGACTGATGAGGATTAACCCCTAACTTACGCGCTAAGCCGGATAGTCAGTGACGGGTAAGAGAGCATACCGAGACCCTTGCCCCTAAAAGAAGGGAGGCCTCACCATCCTAAGACAGGAGCTCAACCAATGGCTGTTGAGTATCCAAGGACGGGAAAGGGAGGCTGGGGTCCTTTGTTCCAACCTAGGACAGGCACGGTTTCCGTAAGTTTTCCCAGCCTTCCCTTTTGAAAAAAATTTAAAAAGGGGGACCTGTTGGGAGCCGACTTTAGCAGAAAGCGGCTAGATCAACTTTGCAGCCATCTGGAACCATATACCCTGACGAAAGATTTGGTTTTCAATAGCCTACAACAGCTGAAGCACACTCTGATATCCCACATATTTTGTGTTGCTGCTTACTGCCCCCAGCTGCAAGGTGCACGTGGTGGCCACGCCTGCAAGGTATTGCAGTTCACGTGCTGTCCACGTGCTATCTACGCCATACATGCTTATAAGGCGCATGTGCTATCCACGCCTGCAAGGCATTGCGGTACACGTGCTGTCCACGCTATAGACGCCTGTAAGGCTTACGTCATATCAACACCTGCAAGGCACGTGGTATCCACGCGCCTACAAGGCACGTGGCAAAAGCCTATAAATAGCTCAGAATTCCCTTCAATAAACGAGACTTGATCAGAATCTCTGTCTTGTCTCCATTCTTCGCGTCTCTTCCCCTTTATCCCCACTCTCTCTCTCGCTAGACCCTGACCCTCGGACCGGAACGGGCAGTATGGGCTGCAACACTCCTATTACACAGTACTTCCACTGAGTATAGTGATTGTATATGTAATAGTATGGTATTTACTTACATATTTTCTGGTTTATAATTAATTGAAAAGTAGATTTACTAATCAAGCATTTTCTTACAGATTACTCTAGCAATATTTATTATTGACTCTTCTTCTGTTTAATATGTAACCTGAGGCTTTATTTACTTGAAATGTATGTAAAACTCATTGACTATCAGCACAGGAGGAATATGTTCAATATATGCTATATGCCTGTAAAAATGTTTTAACTAAAGAAAAAAATTAAATATTATAAGATTTGAGTGGATAAGCTCAAGATAAATGTAACCAGTGTGAAAGTGAGCCAGCTCACACTAATTAAAAACCCACAGTTGACTCTTCAAATCTATTAATCATCTGCCATATCTTGTCTGTGAACTTGGCCAATTGGCCACTGCCTGTTGAATGACTCCAGTGTGGCCCTGTACTACACTGATGGACTCTCCAACAATGCAAGTGTTTAGGTCTCCACTGAGAATACCAGTCCCTATGGGTGACAGTGCTTTCATGTTATGTTGCTATAACATGAATCTAAGCTACTAAATAAATATAAACAGAAACTAAACTCTAATTGCTATGGAGTCTGATTGCTATATGCTCCACATTGTTGACTCTGAATCTGAGTTTACGGTGTAATGTTGCGAATAAGCTCTATTTCACCAGAAAGGGAGAGGTATGGAATGGCATATTTTTGTGACAATATTGAGCCATTAACTGAAAACTTATTACATAAAGTAAGGAATTTAGAGTTTGTTAAGAAGCTCACTTATAGAAGCTTTTGGATTTAGTTCATTTTCAGGCTGGAGCTGAACTGATAGACTATTTGTCTGCTAGGGTCCTATAGTTCACCAACAATACAGTCCAATATCACATCCTTCTACTGTGTGACTGCTTCCATCAGCAGCCATCTCTATAAGCATCCAGAGGTTATGGCTTCTGAAAAGTGTCTCCTGTCTCCAAGGACTAGAGGAAAACAAAGCAAGCCAGTACCTACCATCCCTATATAGAAGCCAGTTCTAGGCTCTCAGAGATGGCACCAATGTTCGTCATTTGAGAGTCTTCCTGTTTGTACAACCTCACCATGCCAATGAAACAAATGAGAATCTCTATGTTTTTATACTGAGTGTTCACAGGGAACTTGGAGCTAAGCGTGGTCTCACGTAGCAGTACTGTTATCATCTCAATTTTCAGGTTTGAGAATAGCAGCCCAACAGGACACTGTGATGGTTGGCGAATTAAAATGCCAAATTTCTTGATAAATTATCTATCCATGTGCTAAGTTTTTCAAAAGCTACATACAGTAAGGGGCCTAAAGAAGGTTTTCTGAACACGTGAGAAATACTGCCTTCTATTCAGAAGTCATAGGCATCAGGGACATTCTTCTCAAGTGAGACAGGTGATCAGTAACATGAACATCACTGAGACAGGTACCAGAGGGGCTCTGGCCTGTATCTTTTGGTTGCCTACTCAAAGACTTTTGGCCAATCTCCACAATGGAAAGGCTATGGAGGATTCAGTGGATTCTTAACACACCTTCCAACTCCAATGGTCCAAAGGCATGTGTAATGGTTGGCACCATAGTCAGAGCAACCAGGAACTCAAATGAAAATAACTCCCCTTTGAACTTGTGAGAACCTAAAGCCTATCACTTAGATCTCATTGGATCCCACTGGTCTTGAGAGAGTACAAGTGCTCAGTCTCCCTCAGAAAGACAGAGGGACAATCTGAATCAGCCCTCTGACTCCACATCGACACTCACTGGTCTACACCCGGCGGTTTCTTTTTCTTACACACTGCTGCAGACGGAAAGATGTTGGTGGCTTGATTATTATTTAAACTTCAACGCCAATATGTGACATGAATATCATTCAACTTACAAACCTCAAAGTCATATAAAACTTCCTCTGTAAATTGGGAACAGAGATTTTTAAATGTGTCCCCTCTTTGATCCTCTCTGTTCTCATTTCACACATCTTGGACCTGGCCCTTCTGAAGCCTCAAATATGCATCCTTTATCAGACCATCACTACACACCCAACGTAACCACTTCACCATGGGCAGCTGTGGCATTTACCGCTGTGATTCATAAATATCAATGGTTTAGTAAAAACCTAGAACTGATCACATCTGTTTGTTCCCACTCAAGTAGTTCCATAAAATCCTTCTTCAAGTGTCGCAAATCCCCTTCACAACCCACATGTTCTTCCATATGACAGTATTTATCTAAACTCTCTCAAAGTTAGAATATATTTAAAATACATGCAGAAAAATGCCTCGCAGAAAAAATAAGTTCTACCATTTCCCATAAAAACCAAGACCAGCACTCAGCAGCTTGGCCTCTGCTTCTTCTGTACCTTTCTTTGGCAGACCCTCTAAAGAATTCACTGGTCTTCTACATTTAGTAAATTTACAAATAGCCTCCCTTTCTAAAGTCTATTTATAAAATGTAATGTTAGCTACCATTCCAAAGGCAAGGAGAAATAAAACACATAGTTTACCTGCAATTTCTCAAGCATATGCAGAAACTCCTTTGTTGCATCAAGAGAAGAATCTGAGCCAAAGGCTGAGCCTGCTATAAATCTGTCCTGTCTGTGGTGGTAAGAGGGGGTTTTTGCGTTGTCAACAGTGTTTTCTACAGCAACAGCAAGCACCTCACATGACCCCCAAGGCAAGTACTGGCACAGAATAATCCTGGCTGGGATACATGACTGTTGTTCTAGAGCAGTGAGTACAACCCTCTCCTGAATAAGGAATATTGAGAGTACAGCAGGTAATCCAGACAGCAGACAAAATAACCCAGCTTATTACTTTTTTAGTCAATCCATCTTTTGTGACATGTCATACAGTATGACATAGAATCAAAGAAGCATTTTCTTTCATTTTGAAGTAATTATTTTCAATGGCTGTTTGGGGTACTTTTCGTAAACTGTGTGGTAATCTTGTTGAACGCTAAGAATTGGGGTCATAAGCCCATAAATAAGAAAACTGGTTGAATTGCCCTGCTTTCTTTAAATAAGAACCTGGAAAAAGATAACTTCTTCTGCCTTCCAAGAATTCAGAGGCCATACAGAGATAGCTGTAGTAAGAACTATGCGTGTTCATGTATTAATCCGGTGATTCACCAGAAAAACCTACTCTACCATCTCTGGCCAAATTTAAAGCAAGCTTTATTAAACATTAAATACTACAAAGAAATAAACTTTGGTCAAGACCATTCCTATGAATTCCTCACCTGAGAATGGCCTCGAACCACGTGTTGCAGAGATATGCACAAGTATACAGGCATGTATAAGGACAAACCTATAGCCACCATACTTTCCTGTGAGGGTTTGTTGTTACTCAAAAACTACAATTCCCAGGATTCCATGAAGTTACCTGGTTCCTGGGCAGGTGGGACTTACAGGTTAATTTTGGGTTGTACACATGATCTTTCAACTTTCAATTACATTCCTAACAACTATATAACTATGTGTGTGTGTGTGTGTGTGTGTGTGTGTGTGTGTGTGTGTGTGTGTGTATTTGAGCTACAAAAAGCAGATGCTGTGCAGTGTGTGTAGCCCAGGAGTTGGGGGGGGGGAACCTCATAGCAGAATAAAAATACCTACCTCTCAAAGACTCCATTATTTTGATTTTGGTTATCTGGACCCCTGGATCAAGGTCCCCAGCTGGTTTTTTTTTTTTTTTTCTTGTTTACTTCAAAGTCTTTACTAAGTTATACTTGATATATAAGGATTTGCAAATATGTAATATACATAATTTGATAAATTTCAATATACACTTATACATATGAAACCATTATTACAGTAAAAATAATAAATATATCCAGCAATCCACTAGGATTTCTTCTATCTTTTTATTGGGTTGGGAGAATCATTGTGAGATCAGTTTACACAAGATATTCTGTTACCTTCTTTGAGATAGGATCTCATGTATCCTAGGTTAGCTTTGAACTTGCTATATAGCCATGGCTACCCTTCAACCTCTGATCCTCCTGCCTTTATCTCCCAAATTATTACCACCAGGCACCTCCACTTCAGTCTCCTGAAAATTTTAATCACAAAATATATTATTGTTGTTTATAGATAGTATATTTGTACAGAGAATAACTAGAACTTATTTAACCTACAAAAACACAACAGTATACCATTTGAAAAACATCCCCCCAGTTCTTCATGCCCATCCCCAGCAGACATCATCCTGCTGTCTACCCCTGCATCCTGACTGCTTCAAATCCCATGGATAAGTGAATCATGTATTTACCTGCCCTTTGCTGCCTGATAAACTACCCTCATCGTATGCTTTGGTGCCTTGATGCTGATCTAAATGGCAGTGTCCTTTTTTATGACTGAAGAGTTTTCTATTCTATAGAGAGAAGGATTATAAATATATAAATATGTGATATGTATGTAGATATATAGTTTATATAGAAAGAGACAGACAGAGAGAGAAAGAAGGGAGAAAGACAAAGAGAGGAAAAAACAGGTGGTCACTCACTTGTTTTTGCTTATTTGCGATGGTGGACAACATTGATAGGCATGATACTGCTCCAAATTTCAGCTCTTAGTTAGCTTTACCTACATGTGAGATTGCTATCATACGGTATCTCTATTTATCATTTCTGAGGCATCTCTACAATATTTTCTGTAGGTGTCAGGCCATTTCCCATTCCTTTCCCTCAATAACAGTGTATACAGATCCCAGTTTCCTCACATCCTTACAGACATGTGGAAACTTTTAATGACAGCCATCCTGTGTGTAAGATAGTGGCTCGGTTGCATTTCTTTAAATTATCGACGATATTTATCATTTCTGACCTCACTGTGTGCCACTTGTATATTGTCTTGAGAGAAAAATCTATTCGAGTTCTTCACCTATATTCTCATGCAGTTATTTGGGATTCTGTCGTTGCTTTGTGGTCTTATGCTCATTTTAATACTTAGAAGGATGTTATATTCTGTATAGTTTTACTTTCAATTCAGAAAATATGTTATGATTTTTCTGAATTGAAAACAGAACATACAATAGGCAAAGTTTCTTCAGACATTACCTTAGAATGTAGCTATAGAGCACAATTCTGTCTGAAAGAAACTTGCCTCTTGAAGCATTCCTTGGCCAGTTAAGCCAAAGAGGATGGTATAGGAGGTAAGCTATGGATGGCCAGCCAGAAACCTGGAGGTGCTATGCTGCCTCTGGAGTCCTTTCTGTTCCAACTGAGCACAGGGTAAGCAACCTGCAAAGCGAAGAAGGAGTAGATGAAAGAACCTCCGTGTTTTTCTTTTATTCAACGATGTTACCGCAGGGGCTTGGGTGCAGATCAGTGGTAGAGCCCATGTCATATGTGTAAAGCCTTAGATTCAATCACAAGAGTAAAAAATAGTAACATTACTATCATTGTATACCTACTGTGTGTAAAGAGACAAAAACAAGTGTACAGATTTCATTAGCATGTTTGAGTTTACTGAAGGAATCATCAAAAACACATTTCTCAATTATATTCAGCAAGGGAAACTCAGAGACGATGAATGAGTACCTCCGAGACTGCAGCACTTTTGATACCCCAAAGCCACTTCAACTCTCAGTCATCACTAAATGTCCAAGTTTCTACAGGGACATCAGGTAACGGCTGATGGAAATTACGATTCTATTTTAACCATTCCAGCTTCTTTTCAAGCTCCAGTTGTGGGGCACAAAGGCACACTCATCAGAAGTATCCAGCCCTTTTCCTGACCATCTGTAACTTCAGTGTTTCCATTTTGTTTGGCTGCCCTATTTTGCTTCCAATTTCCGAGCTGATGGCATGATGCTGGATTCCTTTCTTCCTCCACAATCCTGCTTCTACTGCATCAGTAAAGCATGTCTCTCATAGTCACAATGCCTATACTGCCAATGTAGCCACCTTTTCCAGGGAACAGCTCCTGCTCTTGGGGAACCAGTGGACCTCTGGGAAAGTTGGTGCTGAGCTTTCTTTGCCCCCTTCCTTGTTTTGCATCTCACTGGGGCCAGGAAGGGAGGGAAAGCACCAGACCAGTGTTTCCTATCAGTTCAGAGGGACAGGAACTGGGGGCTTTTCCACAGAGCTGAGCCTGGCCCTCCAGTGAGCAGTGTCTGCATTCCAAGGCTGGAGCCTGTCACCACCCTTCCAATCCCTTTGAAGCTGGGCAAAAGGCCTGCCAACAAGCACCAAACTTGAGAGCTCCTCTGCTTGCCCTGGGAGGGGCCCTTTCCTGCCTGCTTTTTGCAGCCTCTCACAAGAGGGAATGGCAGTCACGGTAATTTTGTAAGATTTTACTCTAAACACCAAAACATAAAAACTCTAGTGAAGTGAGCATTCTATCAAACAGGCCAAGATCAATTTGGTCCTGAAAGGTAATTTGCTATGATTTACACATTTAAAAATATTTGAAAGCAGGCTCTTTTTTTTTTTCTAAGTGTAATTAAATATTCCTGGCATTTTAAATAATTGCTGGCCCTTTCTACTTCAGCCTCTCTGGACCTGTTTCTTCTCATTTGCTGCCTGTGAAGCATGGCATCTGAGAGGGGATGCAAGATTCCTGGTGGATCCCATGTTCATGTTCCACACACCTCTGTTAGAAAGGAGGCACTTCCCTGTCTTCTGGTCCTGACTAAAGGATTGGCTGAGAGGCTTTTGTCTGTGTTTGTGTGTGTGTGTTTTTTTTTTTTTTTTAAGAAACTTGGAGAACATTAGAGCTAAAGAGTTCATGATAATTGTTCGTATAGGTTGAGTATTCTTAATCCAGAAAGCTGAAATCCAAACTTCCTAGAGGCACAAATAATGGCACAAGTAGAAAATGATAAACCTGACCTAGCCTGACCTCATGTGATGGGGCCTAGTCCAAACACAGCTGCACTAAAACTTAGTTTATAAAATTATCTCAGGCTATGCATATATGGTATATATGAGACAAATTAGCTTCACACTTAGACTTAGGTCCCAACTCCCAAACTTTTAATTATTTGTATATTCTCATATATTATATATATATATATATAGTGGTTATATATATATTATATATGCATATGTGGGGTAGTGGGGCGGTGGGCTGTGAGAAGCAGCTGGGTGCTTAGTCAACCACCCCACCACCCCACATACATATATAGTGCATGTGTTTGAGCATTCATCTGTGTGTGTGTGTGTGTGTGTGTGTGTGTGTGTGTGTGTGTGTGTGTTACATCCTTAATTCAGCTTCAGGAGAAAAGTTTAAGTCATTTGTCTACCTCTACCTGAAATAGCAGTCTAGTGTACTAGATAAACATTTATTTGACATTTACAGCCAGAAAACTGGTTCTCAGCCAGGCAACTGGCACTTAGGAACTGTGTGGTCCTAGGAAGTTATTTCACTCTATTAGAAAATGAGATGGCAATGGTACTTCCTGGGTGTGATGAGGAACAAGCTATGCTTGCTTCTGTATGGGCTTCATGTCCTACAGCCCAGGGAACACAGTATGGGCCTCAATGCGCTGTCTGACATCCACTATGCCAACCTTTACATCATTATCCATCAGCAGATGAAGAAACCAGGGCAGTCTGGTATGGAAGGATGCACTTAACCATCACATAACACCGAATCTAAGTGTACAGTGCCTGTAATGCGCTGTTTCATTTTAAGTATTTAACACTAAGACCTAAGTACACACATGGACAAGCCTGTGAAATATAGCCATGCTCAAAGGTAGGTAGACCACAGAATAAGAAGTTCATAACAGATTATAAATTGATTCTCTGTTTCCTTCATCAAGAAATTGGCTTTTATCAGTTTCCACACAGTTTCCCCCTTAACTGGAGGAGATACATGCCAAGTCCAGACCAGTAGATACCTGAAACCATGAACAGGGTGGAATCCACATATACTGTGGGGGGTTTTTTGTTTGTTTGTTTCCTATTTAGATATAGCTTTAACAAAGTGTATTAATCAGGCACAGTAAGCAATTTATAATAACAATCAAATGGCACAGTTACAACATTCTTACAAAATTGCTCACATCATCACCACTTTTGCACTCTGGAGACAGCATTAAACAAATAGAGATTACTTGAACTCAGGTATCATGATACTGCAAGAGCCAGCCTGGTGCACATGGGTGCTGCCCACAGAGAACTCCTAAGAGCTGAATGCACAGCAGTACATAGGAATGAATGATGTTCCAGGAGGGGTGGGGTGGACCAGAATGCAGAAAAGCTGGATTTAAATGTGCAATTCAGAACAGTGTACAACTTAAAACTTCTCAGAATCTTCTATTTAATATGTTTGGACCACAGTTGACCATAGAAAGCAAAACCTCAGACAGGAGAGAAGGTTGGATAGTATATTAACACAGTGCTTAGTGACAAAGTTGACTTGACAGAAACTGGCTGGAGCTCCTAACCCAGACAAGCAACAACAGTTTGACGGCTGGCATTCTGAAGACACACACTGGGTCATGCTGTGTGACAAGACACTGTAGTAGCCATCACTGTTATGGTCACTATTGCACTGTCTGCGATACACACCAGCCCTCTTTTTCCAACATTCAGTGCCCCAATGCAATGTATTGAACACAACGTGTAAGTAATAGCATAGGCTCAGGATCCCCAAAACCGAGTTCTTAGCACAAAGAAGTTTTATTTGCCCCAGAGGGAGAGAAGGCAGGAAATAAGGGAGATACAGGAGATACAGGGTAAGGGAGAAGGGAAGAAGGGAGAGGATGAAAGAGGTATTTGTCCTGGAGGGGAACAAAGGACAACCTCTGGCTAGAGAGGATACACACATGGCACATAAAAAAATGCCAGTTTACAAAAGTAAAAGGGGAAAATGTGTGTCAGGATAAGTTTGGTTTTAATTGGGCAATTAGTTAATTAGGTGAGCCAGTGGGGGCTTTTGATTGCTGGACTTGAATACTTAGATAGTTGGGCCTTGATAGTCAGCCTCAGGAGGAAGAAATGGCCAGATAAGGGACTATACCTTGGTGACTAGCTTTAGGAATGTAATCTAACGGTTTTTAGCAAGACACTGGGAATGAAGCAAAGGGCAAGGCTTGCCAGAGCCATACTCGCCACGCTCAAGCTGTGCAGAGTTCCTTCATTACGCACCACACTAGCAAAGATAAACCTATACACTTCCTCCTGCTCACTTTCATCAGCCCTTTTCCAGACTTTACAGTAACACCAAGTCTACCAATTATTTTCAGTGGCTTTGCATCAGCTGTACACCTGCTGAGTATGACAGCAATCCTAATCAAGAAAGGGCCAAGGGCCAGTCTCATCTTATAACTATGCCTAACACAATACTGCGAATGCCCTGAGCTCTTCCTCCTGCAGTCTGTCTTTCCTTCCCAATTCCAGTTGAGTCCAAAACATCAGGAGGTAAACCTTTTTGAAAGCACCACTTTTTGAAAGAGGTTGGGCCCAAGACCCTTATGCAAGAAATGAGTTTCAAGGCTCTCTTGATCACGTGGAGAGATGATTCAGTGAGCAATACTTTTGCCAGACAGCAGGAAACCTGATTTCAAATTCCCAAAACTCATGTAAAGCCAAGCACAGCACTGCACATCTGCAATCTCAGTACTCTGAAAGTAAAATGAAGGCACAAACAGCAGAATCCCAGAAGCTCATGGGTCAGCTATTCTGATATATACAGCAATGAAAGGTAAAAGACAGACCCTGTTCCACATGGAAGGAAAACATCAAAATCCAAAACATTCTATGACCTCTAGATACATGCTATGATACACACATGACCTCACTCACGTAAATGAGCTTGCATTCTCATACATGTACACACATGCTCATGAGCACATGCACACATGCATGCATGTGAGCACATACACACAAACATCAACCACAGAACACTAAAAATTAAATATTTAAATTTAACAAAACCTGTAAATGTTTTGTTTGCTAAAAAGTATGCAGCAGTAATGAAAAGAACTAAAATTGAAATAGACTGATATACATTTTACGATTGGGAGGGTGTAAGTCCCTCAAGACCTCCCATCACCATGTTCCATCCAGACAACACTCTAATTGCCCTAACAGCTGGAGCCAGCCCCCACCCTACAGAGTAGAAAGACCAAGCTCAGGACTTGAGATCACACCAATCCCTACCCTGGAAATCTCCACCCTGAAAACCTCTGTGCCCCCAAGAGACACTATATAAACCCTGACTTCTACTCCGTTCTCTGCTCCTTCTCACCCTAGCTGAGGCAACCACCCTCCTAGTTCTTCCCTCCAAATAAATCTCTCACGTGAGGTTTGTTATGCAGTGTGACTGTATGGTATTGCTTGGCTTACAACTGCTATGATATCTTTTTCTTCAGAACTATAACACTTATCATGGGTAAATAATTACTTCTTGTAATTATTAAGGGAATTAAGCATGCTAGTGATTTTTGTATCTCCTTGACAAAATGCACAATACAAATAACTAAATATTTCATAACTTCAAAAGTTTTAGTCCCTAATTGTTGTCACTGTTGATCTAGCCCCACAGAATGGCAGAGCATCATGGTGGTGGAAGTGGGACAGGCTACTCAACTCATGCTAGACAGAAAGCACAGGAAGGGAAGTGGAATAAAAAAAGGAAGAGATGGAGGAAAGGAGATAAGGGTGAAGAAGAAGAGGGCACGTCTGGATATTCCCTACGGCTTGCCCTTAGTGAACTATTTACAGAACAATCCAACTCATGAAACCACCAGGTCCCACCTCCTGAAGTTTTCAAGCTAGCTCTGAAAACTTCCACCTGCTGGAGACCAAGTCTTCAGTGAGAGACTTGGGGAATACTTCATACACAGACCATAACATTAACAAATCCACACTCTCTTCAGTTGATGTGCTCTGTATAATGCAAATGAAAATTTCAGCAAAGCTTTGGAGGGATGAAGAAACTAACTCTAAATGATAACTGAAAAAAGAACCAGTAAGCATGGCAGAAATGGCTGGGGGGGGGGGTACCTTTAATCCCAGTACTCAGGAGGCAGAGGCAGGCAAAGGTCAGCCTGGTCTACAGAGTCAGTTCCAGTGTAGCCAGAGCTATGTAGAGAACCCCTGTCTTATAAAACAAAGCAAGAAAAAACGAAAGAAAGAAAGGAAGGAAGGAAGGAAGGAAGGAAGGAAGGAAGAAAGAAAGAAAGAAAGAAAGAAAGAAAGGAGTCAAAAAACAAACAGAGAGAAAGAAAGCAAGGGAATGGAAGAAACTAAGAAAGAAAGAAACAAAACCAGGAAAGCCAGAGCAAATCTAAGCAAAACAGAGTTGAGAAACTCATTCTCCCCCCACCTGTAAAGATATATCATAAAGCTAAAGTTATACAACTCACAAGATACCATCAAAGATATATAAAATCCAATAAGAGAAAGAATAAAGAGCACAGAAATATACCCATAACATGATTTAGGTTTGGGGAAAGGAAAAAGGCAACCCAGTGCAAATTTTATCTTTTCAATAAATACTGCTGGACTAGTGGGCATCCACCCACAGAAAAAGAACCTCAGCACACCTCTCAGACTTCACAGAAGTTTGGTTGAGATTACTGACCTGGCACCAAAGCTGAAAAGATGCTAGAAGAATGTGAGAGAAGCCCTGAGAGTCTGCCCCATCCCACGCCCCAAAAAAAAGAAAACTCAGAAGGTTAGAGGTTTGAAGACTTAAAACAAGACTTACAACCTTCACTCAGTAAAAGGTGATGTTATGACAGTTAAAAGTCAGGTCATGGGATAAGAGAAATATATTTTTCTATTCATATTTAATAAAGGAACTGTAACTATATCACATACTTTAAATGATAATATCATTTTTTAAATTCATATTGAAAATTCCCAAGACAGAAGTACAAAGATGTCCAGACTTTGAAAGGTGATCATTGGTGAGGTGTTCATCCCCAATGGAGAAATTATCACTTATATAAGGAGCATGGCATGGACAGATGTGGTCTAGGGCCTTTCTGCCCCTCTGAAGGATGCATCTAGATGTCACCATAGCCTGGAAGTGGAAACTGGGGCTTCATCTGGCACAAAACCTGCTGCTCTCTGTGGCTTCTGTTACATACAAAAAGACAAATACTTAAAGAACAGTTAAAGCTTAGCCATCAGAACAAAGGTAGAAGCAAAGTATTGGAAAAGATACCCAATGCCAGTAGGTACTGGGAAAGGTACTTTATACCTGCCCGAATAGCTGAAGTGTAAAAGATGCGTTTACCCTGGAGGGCAGTGCAGATAAAGTCTCCCAGGTCTACCCTGGAGGGCAGTGCAGATGAAGTCTCCCACATATTAGCCTGAATACAAATGAAACCATTTAACAGTTTATTTTAGAGTGAAGCATATAATTGCTTTTGACCCAGAAACCTCATGTCTAGGTATCTACTAAATTAGATGGAAAACATACGTTCTCCTAAAATCTCTGTGCATGTTCCTAACAGCTTTCTTCATACTATTCCCAAACTGGAAGCAACATTAGCATGCTTTAACAATCTGCAGGCTAAGCAGTCTGCGGTACCTACAGAATTAAGTAATTGCCAACAATAAGAAAAGAGGGATAAAATATTGATTTATTCAACAAAATGGATAAATTGGAAATGCTTTTTACTGTCCAAAAAAGACAAGCCCAAAAGACTTCATATTGTTTGATTCTATTCACACGGCCACTCGCTGTCTAGCACTGTAACAAAATATAATAGATAATCAACTTGACAAGGGGGACGCCTATTGTAGCTCGCAGTTTGTGTTCAACTGTGTCTGTTCCTTCAGGGCCTATGGGAAGACAGAACATCATGGTGAAAGGTTCATAGTAAAGGAGGCAGATGTCCAAGACAGGGAGATAGATAGAGATAGAGGCTGAGATCACAATCTCCGTTTCAAAGGAAGACCTTCCACTTGGCACCATCTTTTAAAGGTCTTATGGTCTTTCAATGGTATCACAAACTAAGGATCAAATCTTTATGAGGGACACAAATCCAGCACAAAGAACTCTGTCCACGTAGCCACTGAGAAAATGTACACGAAATTCATATGCAACCTTTCATATGCATAAACAGGCAAATGCCCACTTCTACATTTTGAGACAAAGAAAGCAGAATGCCCATAAATGCACTGTTGTTGGGACTGTAACGATCTGTTTTGCTAGCAATATATAGCATATTTATTACAGCTAAAATTATATCACAAGTCATATGACTCAGCAAACTCACTGTCAAACACCCCCTTGGAGAGCCCAGTGAGATAGAGATAATCACCAGTGAATGGAAAATGCAAACACCTGACTTTGCATCATTATTTACATGCAAATGCCTGACTTTGCATTATTATCTACTAAGGAAAAGTCAATAAGCCACACAGACACCACCATGAGCAAATCTCAGAAATGTTTCCCATACTGAAAACTGCTTTAAAAGACCAAGAGCCTCACCAAAGGCTTTTACCACTTGAAGACTATATGGTTCTAACAGCAAGTCCTACAAGACAGTGTTCTGACCAGAAACCTGAAATGTTGTGATGATGGAAAAGTGGAGCAGAATTTAAACCTCCTAGATCCAGCCCCTGGGAGTCTGCAAATACAGCAATAGCAGATGAGGGAGGGAAAATACCCAGTATCAATGGTAGTCGTCCCTCCAGCCACAGAAAAGACATTGGCTGCTCTATGAGCTAAGCCCTCCTCCAGAGAGGAGGTAACTTTTCACAGTGAAGTGCAATTTCTATTACACTCTACACCAGGATAGTGAAACATCTGTTTCCCTTCAGAAGCCAACAAAGGAAATCTGCATTCATGTTGTAAACAACTCAAAATGTCAAACACAGGATGAACAGCCAAACACCATACTCTCCAAAGGTAAGGGTATTGTGCTATAGATTAATAACTATGGAAGACAGACACCTGGACAAAAGATTTAACCAAACAATTATAAAAGCAGCTACTATAGATCTACTGTTGGTAAAAGAAAACCCTGATCCAGGGATCAAGGACCAAGATACGATTTCCCCAAATCTGGACTTTGGGAACACATGTCCGATGCAGTAGTGAAATAAGAGACTAATCCATCAAATTCCTATCAGCAAGGGCGTGGTTGCTGCTATTCTTGCAGCTGGTAAAGTTCAGACGATTTTGGAGCTGTTTTGATGGGGAGCTATCAACATGTGAAAATACTGGCAAGAACTTAGAATGCTTTAAACAGAGAATGCTCAGTGATTCTGGTGGAGCTTATAAAGCCAGAGGCTGTCAGAACTGCAGAGGGAAGAGTGCTGGGGGAAGTCGTGGATAGGAATGGCTATCTACAGAGAGCTGAGCTAGGATCATGCATGGCACACTCGAGCAAAGACCTGCTCTATATTTTGTCTGTGTCCTGAGATTATAGTTACTAAGGTAATTAAATTTTCATTTAGCTCATCATTCAAATTATGGTATGTGGCTTTTTGCTAACTGCTTTTGGCTAGGATTATGATGAGGATTATAAACAAAAACAGAAAAGGGATTCTTTTTTAAAAATAAAATTTTTGCCCAGAAAAAAAAGTACTTGTAAAGTCATGGCCCACTAAAATTTTGCTGCTAAGGAGGTTCATGACATTAGAAAGAAAACAAATACGTTACATCAGTATGACAAGAAAGATGCCTCCGGGGAATTTCAAAAATTGTATGACACCGACCTATTTGCATGCTCAAGACGATACAGTTTCAACTTTACTTTGAGAAGATAGCTCTGGGAAACCCTGTCTGTATGGATTTAATAGAGAAAGAATTCCCCTGTGATCAGTCCTCAGGGACCCAGAGCCTACTGAAGCTGTGGTACAATAGGGTTCAGTCATTGCTTCAGCTAGAAATTTTGACATTTTCTGCATCTGCTGATTGTACAGCAATGCAAAGTGCAAGAGTTACAGGGTCGTGGAGGCTTCCATAAGCATTTTAAAGGAAAATCTGGGAGGCCAAGTAATGTATGACAGGGTCAGAATCCCACAAGCAACCCCTTAATGGATAAGTCGTGGAGTAGGAAACTGAAGATAATCTGCATGGGGGCTGTAGGAATGTGGAGTGTCTGCAAGGAAAACCACAAGCAGTGACTGTAGTGAGCCATTGACAAAGGCCAAGAGTCTGCAGATAGCCAGGCTGTGGGGAGAGGCTGCCCAACCCTTTGGAATTTACATCATGCCAACGCATAGCCTAGGTGCCAGAATAGAACTACAGATGTAATGTTTTCTGATGGATTTTAGTCTTTCTTTGGTCCTTTCTCTATCCAAATACCTCCTTTGAGGAATGAAAATGTTTACTCTTTGTAACTGTATATAGCAGCATACAACTTGCTTTCTTGTTTTATACCGATTCTGAGTGAAAATTTTGCCTTGAATCTCAGAGACACTTTGCATTCAAACTTTTGAACAATGCAAAACCGTTGAGGGGATGTACATACTTAGAGATGGACAGAATGCATTATGCATTATTTCAGATAAATGTGGGACCTTAGAAGACCAGAATGGAATGCTTTAAGTTAAATGAGATATGTTTGGGTGCCAACTGATAAGAATACCTATCACAAGTTGGGTTTTTTTTTCTGTTTTTATTTACTCTTCTCTCATATATTTCAATCTAACTGCAGTTCCCCCACCTTTCTCTCCTCCCAGTCCTCCCTGAAATCTACCCTCCCTCTCAGATCTACTTCCTCTCCATTTCCCTTTAGAAAAGAGCAGACCTTCCAGGGATATCAACCAAACATGTCATAATAAGTTACAATAAGATTAGGGATATACCTTCTTATCAAGGCTGAACAAGGCAACTCAGTAGGGGTAAAAGGCTCCTAAAAGCAGCCAAAAGAGTCCATGACAGCCTCCATTCCCAATGTTGGGAGTTCCACAAAAACACGAAGCTACACAAACATAACATATCCAGAGGACCTAGGATCTACATAGGCCCCCTGATAGTCAGTTTAGTCTTGGTGAGCCAATGTGCGTACCGGCAAGTGGAGTCTGTAGGTTGTGTTCTTATGGTGTCCTTGACTCCTCTGGTTCCTACAATCCTTTCTCCCCATCTTCAGGAGGATTCCCCAAGCTCTGCCTAATGTTTGGTTGTGGGTCTCTGCACCTGCTGCTATCAGTTGGATGAAACCTCTCTAAGGACAATTATGTTAGGCTCTGGTCTATGAGTATAGCAGAATATCCTTAGGAATCATGTCACCAACTCCCCCCTCACCATCCCCATCAAGTTTGGTTCTGTCCTAGGTCTCTGTGCTACTCTGATTTATGGCTATCCAGGCAGTGTCAGGAGTGAGCTCCCTCTTCTGGCCTTGTGGCACAGATCTCAAGTTGGATGGATCATTGGTTGGCCATTATCATACTGAGTGCCTTCATGAGGAAATTGGAGAGCTCTCACACTAGCAACTTAACAGCACACCCAAAAGCTTCTAGAACAAAAAGAAGGAAACATAGACAAGAGGAGTAGATGGCAGGAAATAACCAAAGTGAAGCAAAATTCAATAAAATAAAAACAAAGAGAGCAATACAAAGACTCAATGAAACAAAGAGTTGGTTCTTTGAAAACATCAACAAGATAGACAAACCCTTATCCAAACTAACTAAAAGATGACAGAGAATATCCAAATTAATAGAATCAGGAATGAAAAGGGGGACATAACAACAGACACCAAGGACCTAGAGCCAATATTATGTTAAATAAAAGAATCTGAGTTCATTTCTCCCAAGGTCTGCAATGAGCCAGAGTGTTCACTCTCTTCATTCTTACTAAATATAACACTTGATAAAGGAGCAAGATAAGAGAAACAAATACAAAAGATACAGACAGTAACAAAAACAAACGTTCTTGCTCTTAGATGGCATGATCCTCTACTTAAAAGACCCTAAAGTTTTCACTATGGTAACTGGAGAGATGACTCAGGGGTCTTAGTGCTTCCAGTTTCAGTTCCTAGCACCCATGACCCATGTCAGACATCTCACAACTGCCTATACTCCAGAAAATCTGACCCTCTCTTCTGTCATCTGTAGATATCTGCACATACATGTCAATTCTCCCTCTCTTCCTCTCTCTCTCTCTCTCTGTGTCTCTCTCTCTCTCTCTCTCTCTCTCACACACACACACACACACAGAGAGAGAGAGAGAGAGAGAGAGAGAGAGAGAGAGAGAGAGAGAGAATCATTTTTTAAAGCCTTTACTGAAATATATTTTTAAACTTATAGTTTAGGCAAAGTAACAGGATACAAAATTAACTGAGGAAAATCAGTAAATTTTTATATCCACCAGGAAAGAAATAAAGAGAGAAAATTCTTATTCACAATAGCTTCCAAAAGTAAAATATCTAAGAATAAGGCCACCAAAGGAAATAAAACACCTCTACAATAAAACTCCGAGATATTAAAAGAAATCAACTGAAGGAGCCACTAGAAGATTGCTGAAATCTCCCATATTCTTGACGCGACAGAATCGACATTGTGAGCTGACAGTATCACCTAAAGTAAGGAAGCCTTGGGACATGTAGTTCTCCATCACATATGTCAGTATCATGTTCCTTTTTCATTTTTCAAACCTAAAGATTCACTCCAGATGTGACTAACGATATAGACCTGCCCTTGTATCTTTCAATAGAGGGTCTCCAATTTTTATCTTTTGGATCTTTTTCATTACTTCTTTTTTAAATTTATCAAGAATTTCCTTTTGGGAAAAGAGAGATGGGCTCAAAAGACCCAAGTTTTGTTGGCCTCTCCAGGTACCGAGCTCATGTCCACATGCCCAGAGAGATACACACATACATGATTTAATATAAAAAACAAATCTTTAAAAGAGGGTTTTTCTCTTATCTTATACCCTTGTGTTGTTATATCAATCCTACTTGTATTAGTCGGGATTCTCTAAAGAAAGAGAACTGATACAATAGAAATATAAAAAGAATTTATCAAGTCTAATAATGGCTATCTAACAATTGACAGTCCAAGAATTCAGTAGCTGTTTAGTCCACAAGGCTGGATGTCTCAGCAGGTCTTCAGTAAATGCTGAAATTTGGAAAGAACCAGTTCTATTGCCATTGAAGGAATGGTCCATGCCAGCCAGAGTAATTGCAAGCAGGAAGAGAGCAAAATCTTCCTCCTTCCATGTCCTTTGTATAGGCTGCCATCTGAAGGTGTGGCCCAGATCTTCCCATCTCAAAAGACCCTGACTAAATGTGGATTTTCTTATTTCAAATGACTTAAGTGAAAAAAAATCCCTCACAAGTGTATCAGCTGCTTAGGTTTTCTTTAATTCTGCATGTAGTCAAGCTGACAATAAGGACTGGCTTTCTATAAGGAGACTGGGCTGCTGTGCCCCCTTCACAGCAATCCCCTGTGTGATAACCTCAGTGTGGTAAATAGAAAATTGTCCTTGAGTTGCAAGGTAACAGTTTGGATTTCTTTAGCTGACCTTGCCAAGATCTTCATGCCATCAGGCACACTCGAGGTAAAGGAAAGCTTGGGCACGTAATGGTGACACAGAAGTTAGCCCACAGCAGCGCCAGCTTGCACTTGTTGAGAGGCATAGAGGCACACTAGCCTTGACGTGAGTTTTGTTCAAGAGCAAAGCAAAAGCAATCCTGAAAGACAATGTTTAACAGTAAAAGCATCACCTCAGGCCAAAGCTGGAGTCAGCTTTCAACAGCTGTTTTAGGCTCCTCTTTCACACAGACTCCTAGGGGCTCATTTCTGGTAAAACCAAGGATCTATCTGGGAGCTTATATGGTCACCAGCCATGCATTCGTCGAAACATATTCTCAGCATCATATACTAGGCACTTCCAGCAAGTGAAAATGTAAACCAGGCCTCAGAGATGAACTTAGCATTGTGGGTGAGATACTGGCAACTGAACTCAGGAAGACTAGCAAGTGCTCTTAACCACTGAGCCATCTCTTCAGCCCCTTAAATGCTCTCGTGGTGCCACAGAAGTCTCCAAGTCCTGCTGTGGTAGTTGAGTAGCTGCAATACAACCTTCTGGAGAAAAAAATCAGCCATTGCTGTGTATTACAAAACAAAAACTAGTGATGAAATTTTATAAAAATAAAAATAACCCCTTTAACATGATTGTTCATGAGGACTGCTTTTCATAGTAATCTGCAAGTTGAATCCCATCCTCCTGGGTTTACCTAGCACCTAAAAGGACTTCTTATTCCATCAATTGTAAAAGCTACTTGGGACTTTTTATCTTAGAACACCGAACAGTAAACATGCCTAAGATCAATTGTATCCATCCTTATGAATATGGCTGAGAGATGAGCTTAAATAGCAGGGTGTCACTGGGGATGCAGCTCCAGTGACTTCTCGGTTCCTCTCTCTAAAGCTCCTATTGAATTTGCTGAGGTGATGATGGTAAGTGAGTGGGCCTTTATGGAAGAGGTCTCACTTTCAAGGGACTGAATCAGTCCTGGGAAAGTGGCTTATTACATGAATCAACCCTTCATGTCTTGGCTTTACAGCAGACACTCACTTTGTCTGTTTTCTAACAGTCCCAGAAAGCAACATGAGCCCTCGGGCCAGGCAGATAACATCAGCTTGTTTCTGGACTTCCAGAACCTCAAACCAAAATAAATTATTACTGTTTATAAAGTACCCAGTCTCAGGAATTCTACTGCAGTTACAGAAAACAGACTAAGACAGTATCCTCACTGTAGGATTGCAGTTAGAAACTCTCCCTCATAAATAGAAATTAAATCAAACCTTTGTTTATTTTTTCAAAATGAAACTTGTTACATTTATTGTTACTGTTAAAAGATTTAACTTAAAAAAGTTGTGAAGATGGATCTGTTATTCGTGAATATTTTTTAACTGTGACACTTTCATCACATAACACAAGTGATCAGATTTACAGACTTAAATTGCTCAGAAAGAAAACTATCATATCGGAGAACACAGAAGCTCCCAGCAGATTTTAGCTGACTTGGTGGGGGCCATCCGATGCTGCACACTAGAAACTTAAACAGAGATGCTGCTTCTGTGATCCACATGACCATGAACATGTTTTTCATCCCATCCACAAAGAAGCACATGCACCACGCTGGCTCTCATGAAAAGCTCCACCTCAAACCAATGAAAACAGTCTTCACTTCCTCTTCCTGAAGTGGAGGCTGGTAAGGACTAGAATTTAAACTAGTAAATACACAGAGTAACAAGTACTGCTCTTGCACTTACTATAATTTAAGTTACAATTTAATTTTAAAATAAAATTTAATTATAATATAATTGCTTACTCTACTTTAAAAATTGATAACACTATAGTTCAGAAGGCATTTTTTATGTTTTTACTGAACAAAGAAATTTGAAGAAAAAATAGAATTATCACATTGTACCCTATAAATATGCTTAAAACATTTAATATTTTTATACATATTCATTTGCATGTATTTGTACCCATACAAATGCACACTCACATGCCATGGCATTCATGTGAAAGAGTACACCCTGCAGGAAATCATTTCTCTATACAGTGTGGGTTCTGGAGATGGAACTCACATTGTCAAACTTGGTGGCAAACAACTTTATTCTTTGGTCAATCTCACTGGCCCTTCTATATTTGCTGTGATAAAATCTAAAACCTACTGAAATTAAAAGGAAAAAATGTGAGGTCTTGGACAAATACTAATATGTTTTGTGTTTAATATAGAGATCATCACTAATGTTTATGAATCTTATTAAATGGAAACAAAACTGAAAGAGGGGAGTTTGGGGTCTCCCTTTGTTTGTCCCCCTTGGCTTAATTCTTTCATATAAATCCACACCCCATCCCATTGAGTGTTAACACTGCCTGGCTGAAAAAGCAGGAATCATCACATAGGGAACCCGTCATATCTTCTACCCAAGAACCAGCTGGGGGCTTCTGTCCCTGTACTGACCCAGTGTTTTGTTCCTATCCATAGATCCCTGCAGAGGTGCCCAGTTACTCACCGTCAAATTCCACTCACAACCAGTGTCATTTCTTTCATATACCTTGCCTAGGAGTACAGTTAGTTATTCTAGCGGAGGGTTTTCAACTTTACTAAGCGTTACAAAATTGCTCATCAAGCAATATCACTAACTTATACCCCCACCAGCAGTAGGAGACTCTTAGTCCTCACAGTCTGAGAGCCCTCATGCACCAGCCTTGAATTTTTCGCCTATCCAAAACTAGGTAGAAATTGCAATTCCATTGTGCATTTTTCTGATAAGTGAGGTGTGAGCAGGTTCTGGTCACTCCAGCTTCACCTGCTGTAGCTTGCCTGTCTATAGTCGTTTTTCTTTTGTGTGTGTGTGTGTGTGTGTGCGCGCGTGTGTGTGTGTTGGGGGAGGGAAAAGGCAGTTCTAAACAATTTCTAGTTTATTATGTAGTCTCTATGCTACAGCTGTATTGATTAAATTTTCTGCAGAGTTCTTCTAATCTTTCAGCCATTGTTGATGGTGCATTTTATATCAAAGATGTTAAACTTCTGGAGGGTTTTGTTTCCTTGCTTTGTTTCATTTTTTTTTTTTTAATACATTGCTGAGCATAAGGCTTTTCTGTGCATGCTAGGAAAGTTCTGACACGGAGCTACATCCCCAGCCCCCAAATTTTAACTCCTAAATAACCAGAATGTTATTCATTACAATTTATGCTTTTAATCTTTGCCATGCTGTTACAAAATTTGGCCTGTTCTTTACAACTGTACTCAAACTATGTTTATTCAAATTTTCTTAAAACCCCTCCAGGGTGTGTCTGGGTGCAATCCTGTAAAACTTCCTTCTGCACTTACTTCTTTATCTCCACATTTCCTCAACCCTTAAGATAGAGTAGCAGTTATCAGAACTGATAGAGGAAGAAAAGACAAACTCTAAAATATATCTGATAGGCCCAAGGTCAAGCGCTTTGCCAGTGGCCGAGAATATCAAAGTGAGCCTTCCTTTTTAAATACTTCCGGGCATATCAGGCTCCATCAACATTTCAATCTGAGTCTTATCTTTTTCCCCTCACTTCAACTGCCGCATGCTGCTCCTCTCTTTACCTTCCTGTCCAGTCTGGCTTCTGTGGCTGCTATTTCCAAACCAAAGTTGGCTGCCCATCACAACTCCCCCAAAACAGGCATGGGAGTATAATCAGTCTGGCCGGGCATTGTCGCATTGTAGTTCCTGCTGCACGCACTGGTTGAATCTCATCTGAAGCCAGAGCTGTGGCCACTAACTCAGGGGCTCCCTGTCTATGCCTGAGTAATTAATGATGACCTGAAATATTTCATTTGTACTTCTGTTATGGTCCTCAGGCTGAAGCAAGGGATGCTAAATATCAGCCTTATGTAGTCCCACCACCACACACACTAATAACAAAGAATTCTTAAGACAGGTTATCTGCAGCTGAGTTTGAGAACCCTGGACTTAGAATGTGTTACCTTCATTCACAAGATCCTGTCCTACAGAACACCATCGCTAGATTGGGGAGTTCCACTGTATAGGATCCCCAAATCTAGCTGTAATTTACCTTGGAATTGGTGTGGAGGGAGGGGTTGTGATATATATACACACATCAGAGTATGAGAGCCACTTTTACCAAACCCGCCCCCAGCAGCAAATTCCCAAATCCTATCCTGATAGACAGCCACCTGGAAAGTGGCCTGACCTTCCATTCCTATGGCAACGTTTTCAACTCCAGGGCTTCATAGTTTTGCACCTTAGCCGGCAATAACCTCCCAAGTGGATCTATCTCCCTTTGGTCCTGGTAAGCTGCATAAGGAGTCTTAAAACACTGTAAGAAGGGGGAAATGAAAGACTGTGAACAAGCCCTTGCCAGAGGAGCCCACAGGTTTCCATCACATTGCATACAGTTCCAAATGGTGTGTAGAGGTCTCAAGTGATCCTCAGATGCTTCCAGGACAGAAATGGCACCTTAGTCTTAGTCTAGAGTCCTGGTGCTCAGACATGAAGCTGGTCTCTAACCTGTCTCAAAGCCCCAGCTCGCATGGGCACCCAGACCCTCCAGACCCCTCCCTGCTCCTCTCCCAACAGCAGCACCTACATTAGCCAACCACGTGTACAGTAGCTGCCTGTGTGCTTGTGTTCTGCCACAACCAAGTTTTGAGAGTCTCTTCCTCCTGTCCGGTTCTTCCCTCCCCTGCCTGGTCTGGCTTCATCCCCCTCTACTTTGCAGAGCATCTTGATTCACCACCTCAGAGACATCTTATGCTGGCACCAAGATGTCTGCCTGAGAAAGCTTTACTAACAACTTTTCTCCATCCCCAGCTCACACACTTCTTAATCCTTTAGTTCACAAAGTTTCCCTCTGCTAAGGCCCAAGGCTCTTCCTAGTGCCTCTTATGGGCTCTGTGTGTGTGTGTGTGTGTGTGTGTGTGTGTGTGTGTGTGTGTGTGTGTGTGTGTGAACATAAGCTCACATGTGTGTATGTGTGTATGTTATAAGTCTCCATGGATGAGAAAGGTTATCTTTCATCTTTGCAACCTCAGTGCCTGGCACAAACAGAAGTTCATTAAGAGCCCTAATAAATTTAAAGGAACAATAGACTAGCATTCTTTCCACACCATCGCATTGCTTTCCAACCCATGCTTTGGTCGCTTGGTATTTTTCCCTTGTAAATAAGAGTTCTGGTTTATCTTAATCAAGTGTATTTTCATGTTCCTGAAACACATTGTATTTATTAAACGGCTGAAACGATAATCACAACATCAAGCAAATGTCTATGTGTCTACTCCCTTCTATGGAAATGTACCCTATGATTTGTCTTTCAGAAACACTGTTGCTGAGGCCCAGGCCTAACTTCCCCAAGCACCTTTTCCTAGGAGTGAGTGCCAAGCGGTTCTGGGTGGATTGTGGGAAGGGAGAAAAACTTTGCCATGTAAGAATGTCCAGTTGGTAAAACTCACCAGGAACAGAGAGATCCAATCTTGGGTTAGGACAAATTTTAAAAAATAAAATTGATTATGAATGACCTGGGTTACCAATCCTCACCAAAACCCAACAGATATACTCCTCCTCTGAGTCTTCCACCAGAGAAACATGGAGAGCATTGTGTAATTGCTTTCACAAACAAATAGCTTTATTCTGGGCAGGGTTTTCTCACATCTTCTGCGCTTTTTCCATTACAATAACTCTCTCTCTCTCTACCATCTAAAACAAACAAACAAAAAATGTCTTTTGCTTTTAAAATGTCACCTCTTTTTTACTTTGATTTAGTGCCCTTTGGCTACAAGCCTTCTGGGTCTGGGCCAAATGGTCAGCTCCTCCGCAGAGCCTTGGCAAGAAGGGGAATCTGGATCACAGTTCAGGAAGCCTGCTGAGACCTCTACGTGTCAGCCACCTCCTGCTCTGCTTTCCCTCTTTAAATAGGGGGACTCCACAAGATGCCCCTTCCGGTCCCCAGGGACAGCAGCTGGGTCTGCAACCTCAGTCTCAACTCCCACCTCTACATCTGGTGGAGGCAGAGCCTTCTAGGGACCAGCATAGAGGAAGCAGCCTACACTCTGGGAAAAAAAAAAACAGTGAGGATCAAAACAAAACAACCTCTTCACTCCCAAAATTCTTAATACTAGAATCATCTCCTGAATGTCCCAGCATTCCAGCGAGTCTGTCCTAGGAAGGTTCCCAGAGGACACCAGAAACACATCTTTGGGTCTCACAGAAAGGAAGGGCTTCCACAGTGTTGATGAGGTGTCATGACTCCTTTAAGATACATACTTCATCTGCAGGTGTAGCTCAGGACTTGATCCCAGCACTACAGTGAAACCAGTTAGCTCTTCCACTTACTGTATCGGCTCAGTCTTGAACAAGTCCCCAAGTCCACTCCAGCATCTGTTTCCTCTCCTGTGAGGGAACAACACAACAGAAGCACAAACAAAGCCTGCCTTGCAGCAGCCTCCACATTCTCTCCTTCACTTCATTGGAAAAGTTTTGCTTAAATCACCAAAGAACTTGTGTTTTCTCTGCTAAATGAAAAGAAGCTGTAACATACAGCATTTTTACATCAAGATATATTCTCTCGGAAGAGACAGGTCTGGTTTGCTGTGTTCCCAGGTTCTCACCAGAAATGATAACTAATTACGTGGAATATTGAAGAGTAAAAGAGATGGTTTCTCATTTTTAGTCTATAGAATTCTTTGCTACACATTTTTTCAAGAGTTTGGTGTGTGTGTGTGTGTGTGTGTGTGTGTGTGTGTGTGAGAGAGAGAGGGGGGGGGAGGGGGGTATTTGTTTTTCACAGATCTGGGTATCTGCCAAATTGCACAAAAAATCAACTGAAAGCTATTAGAAAACTAAATTGCACACACAGGCATATACATGTATGCAGATATATACATAAAGACTGGTATATAGGAGTACATTTATTAGAATCTAAATTAATATTTCTCCTTGAAAAATGACCTTCCAAATGCTTGATCATTTAGCATCTGAGGTGTTCTTTTTCTTCTTGGGGAGGTAAGCTAATAGACTGACACAGAAGAACCCACTATATACATTTCAGATCCAGCCAGTACAGCCACAGTTCAACGATGCAAAACCTCTGCATCCATGGACACACTTTTGCGGCTCTCTTCCTGAGATCAACTATTCCTTTCCACTAAGCAGCTTCCTGTTTTGTTCTGTGGTGTCCTTTATCATGCTGGACTCTTGACTTACTATTTTTGTTCTTTCTTCTACCAGCAAAATCACTGCACCTGAATGAGGAACTGTGATGTTTTCTTTTCTTTCTTTTTTTTTCTTTTAAATAAGTTTTCTCATAGAATCAATGACATAAGATTAATTGTTTGTTTTCAGTACTGTTTTTCTTCTTCTTCTTCTTCTTCTCCTGCTTCTATTTTTGAAACAAATTTTATTTTTGGATGTCCTGACTGGGATGATACTAAATTGGAAAGACTGGAGCAAATTTTATTGCCCTCCATTTCCGACTATAAAGGATGTCCCCCACTAATCTGTCATTTACAGGGCAAACAAAGGCCAGAGGCTAGGGAAACCAGGCCAGATGGTGTGCAAGAGAAGATCCCACCAGATGCTTTATGTTTTGTTGGTTGTTTGGTAATTGGCCACACACACACACACACACACACACACACACACACACACCAGCATCCTTATTCCAAACTGAGCTAAAGTAAATATTTACTGTGCAGTGTATGGAACTGCAGATCCAGAGGACAGAGACTGTTTATTAACTAAGAGAGTAAATGAATGGAATGATGGAGGAATGGATGAGTGGGTGGATGAATGAATGAAAATTATAGATATCTTATTTAAAAATGAAGAGACTATAAAAAGACAAATGCACCACTTTGAAAACTGTTTGAAACATAAAGTGAAACCTCCCTCTACTCTTCAGAGATAAACACTCTGTTCTGTCGATATTTTTCCCAATTTTGTCAAATTTTATCTTTATAGTGGCATATTTTCTGCTTGTCACATTAATTTTCCCCAGAAATATGTTATCTGTAATGGTCTGCACTCTTATTTTCCACTGTGTTTCATGGATGCCTCTTCAACCAATGGACAGAGATTCCCTTGGCTCCCTTCTAATCGTAGTGTGGCATGTCACCACCACATACATTGTCCAGTTAGATTCCCAGTAAAGATCATGTACTAGAAATATAGTGCAGGGCTTACTTCACACGCATGAGCTTAGCATGGAACCCTAGCACCCCAAAGAAGAAGAGGAAAGAGGATGAGGAGAAGGGGGGGGTGCTTAGGGTACCTCAATGGGCCCAAATTTGGATCCCAACACTTACATGCATATGCACACAGACACATAAAATGAAGCTCATAATAGTTTTAAAAAGAGATTTCTGTTTAGCTTTAACATCATTAGTACAATGCTGTGGTGTATTTCCTTCTAAGCAAGTTAGAAACCCTTCTGCACTGTTTGAGGAGTTAACAGATTTTTTTTTTTTTTTTTTTTTTTTTTTTTTTTTTTTTTTTTTTTACTTTTTCTATTGGTATGGCTTTTTTCTTCTTTATGGAAATTGTTCTTTATGGAAACTTTTGTCATTGTGTGACAAATATTTCCTACATTAAAACCCAAGCCCTTCTTGGACTTTTCAGGATTAAGTGGATACCTTTCCCCCTGGTGAACTGCACAGGTTACTCCAACAAGGGCTCTATCATATCAGAGGGAGTGCAGTAGAAATTGTGTTCTGAGTTACTAGTAAAAATAAAGACTGCATAGAAAGAGCCAAGTGTTCACTGGCAGATAAATTAATAAAAAAATTATGTGATTGACTCTGTATATTCAGATCACAGTCACATGTTTAACCAACTGTGGCCTAAAATTCACAAATTTAAAATTACTAAATCAGTTATAATAACTATTTGTTAGAGAAAATTAAAACAATATTTGAAAGACATGAAAAGATTGCATTAAGATATGTTCGAAGTAAAGATCTTTTTAAAAATGGTGACGGGGTTGGGGATTTAGCTCAGTGGTAGAGCACTTGCCTAGCAAGCGCAAGGCCCTGGGTTAGGTCACCAGCTCTGAAAAAAAAAAAAAAAAGTCAAAATAAAAATGGTGACAACACAGTGGAAGACTGAGGTAGAAATTTCGGGAGGCACATAATAAAGTAAATTTCTTTCTCTTATAGGTATCTGTGGGAGGATGGACTCTAAGCTAGTACAGGGCCTGTATTACAAACCATGAAGCATGCATGAGTTCAATACATGTGTCCAAACTTAAGAAGACACTAGGCAGGGGCACAGAGCTATGATTGAAGCTGCTTCTGGCCACAAGCAGTAAGGACCTGGGCTCGCTTGCTCACCCTGCTTGGGTCCCAGAAAGCATGGGTACTCCAGTACTATTTATATATAGCACTTATACTATGTTCAGTACAATGAAATCTAGAAACTATTGAAACTATAAAGGGGAATATATGTAGGCAAGATGAAAATACTGTACCATTTTATTTTTTTAATATGCTAAACATGCTGAAAAACTATTTTATTCTTTTATTTTTTATTGGATATTATATTTACATTTCAGATTTTATCCCCTTACCCCATTCCCCCACCACCACCCAGGAACCTCCTATCCCATCCCCCCTCCTCATGCTTCTATGAGGATGTGCCCCCACCTATCCCCCCACCTCCCCACCCTCGAATTCCCCCACACACTCGATGTTCAGCCTTCATGGGACCAGGATATCCTCTCCCACCTATGCCCAACAAGGCCCTCCTCCCCTACATATACAGATGGAGTCATGGGTCCCTCCCTATGTGCTCCCAGGCTGGTGGTTTACACCCTGGGGAGCTCTGGTTGGTTGGTATTGTTGCTCTCCTCATGGGGCCACAAACCCTCTCAGCTCCTTCAGTCTTCTCTCTAACTCCTCCATTGGGAACCCTTGATCAGATCAGTGGTTAGCTGTGAGCATCTGGCTCTGAATGTGTCAGACTCTGGCAGACCTCTAAGGACACAGCTATATCAGGCTCTTGCCAGCATGCACTTCCTGACATCCACATCAGTGTCTACCTTTGGTGACTGCACATGGGATGAATACCCAGGTGGAATGGTCTCCAGACAACCCCTCTTTCAGGTTCTGTCCCACACTTTGTCTCCATATTTGCTCCCTTGAGTATTTTTGTTACTCCTTCTAAGTAGGACCGAAGCATCCACACTTGCTCTTCCTTCTTCATGAGCTTCATGTGCTCTGTGAGTTGAGTCTTGGCTATTCCAAGCTTTTGGGCTAATATCTGCTTATTAGTGACTAAATACCATATGTGTTCTTTTGTGATTGGGTTAACACATTCAGGACGATATTTTCTAGTTCCATCCATTTACCTAAGAATTTCTCGAATTCATTATTTTTAATAGCTGAGTAATGCTCCATTGTGTAAATGTACCACACTTTTTGTATCCATTCTTCTGTTGAAGGACATCTGGGTTCTTTTCAGCTTCTGGCTATTATAAATAAGGCTGCTATGAACATAGTGGAGCATATGTCCTTGTTATATGTTGGAGCATTTTCTGAGTATATGCCCAGGAGTGGTATAGCTGGATCCTCAGGTAATGCTATGTCCAATTTTCTGAGGAACTGCCAGACTGATTTCCAGAGTGCTTGTATCAGCTTGCAATGCCACCAACAATGGAGGAATGTTTCTCTTTCTCCACATCCTTATCAGCATCTACTATCACCTGAGTTTTTCATTTTAGCCATTCTGACTGGTGTGAGGTGGTATCTCAGGGTTGTTTTGATTTGCATTTCTCTGATGACTAAGGATGTTGAGCATTTCTTAAGGTGCTTCTTGGCCATTCAAGTTTCCTCTGTTGAGAATTCTTTGCTTAGCTCTGTACCCCATTTTTAATAGGGTTATTTGGTTGTCTGGAGTATAATTTTTTGAGTTCTTTGTATATATTGGATATTAGCCCTCTATCGGATGTAGGATTGGTAATGATTTTTTTCCCAATCTGTTGGTTGCCGTTTTGTCTTGACAATGTCCTTTGCCTTACAGAAGCTTTGCAATTTTATGATGTTTGTCAATTCTTGATGTTAGAGCATAAGCCATTCGTGTTCTGTTCAGGAACTTTTCCCCTGTGCCTAGGTATTCCAGGGTCTTCCCCACCTTCTCTTCTATTAGTTTCAGTGACTGTACTATTTTATATAACAGTCTTGAGCTCTATAGATTTTAACATTTGAGGAGCCAAGAACCAATTCTTTGTATATACCAATAGACAGCTGTGTGGACGTTAGGTAGGATGTTATTTGGCCTTGAAAGCATAGAAAGGATAATATAAGAATAAAGTGGACTAAACTACAGAAGCATAAGCCAGCTTCAAGGATTTAAAGAGAACCATGGGAACTGAGTGAATAAAATGAGTTCCTACAGCTCAGATACTGTTTGATTATATGTATGTGTCTGTGTGAGCCACCGTAACAAGATAGAGAAGATTATTAACTTACACCAAGAAATGATTTGTTTCGGCTCATGGTTTCTGATCATAGTTGCCCCACTGGCTTTCAGACCTGTGGTAAAATAGCGCATCATAGGAGAATTCATAGAATTCTCATAGAGTGCTTCTTGGCTCCACATTAAAAAAAGAATGGGGAAAAGACCAGAATCCACAATTTCCTTGAAGGTCACACCCCCAGTGGCTTGAAACCCTCCTTGTAGGCCCCATATCTTAGAGTTTCTATTACCTCCTAAAATGTCTACCTTGGTACTAATCCTGTATTTAATATACAATGCTTTGAGAGACACTCCAGATCTGAACTACAGCAAGAAAGCTGTTGGTTGCTCCATGATATCCATGCCACTATTGTACCAAATAGTACATCTTCCCGGGCTAGTCATTATTGTATCGCACAAGGTTACAACTGAGTAAGACTGTTGGTATACCCCCACCCCACCCCAGGAAGCCTGAAAGTGCCTTCTAGCACTATGAAAGCTAGCCAGTGAGGAAACTTCCAAGTCAATAGCAGAAGGATTTCTCTATGTCCTGTGATTAAAGTGTGTGTTGTCTTTCTAACCAACAACTGGACTTGAGTTAACCTATACCTGGGCTTTTCTTCTTGTTGTTGATTACTAACCTATGGCTTCTAGGAGGAGCAGTATTCCTCTATCTCTAGAAACTCCAGTTAAACATATGTGCCCTCTGATACAGCCTTGAGGAAGGAAGGAAGAAAGACTCCATTATGGTTCCTTCATATGTAAGTTTCCTGACACTGTGGAGTAGCCCAAGCCCCAACTCTCCTTTCTCTAACTTCATCCAGGATAGGGAGGGAGATGGTCACTCCAAGTGGTAGAGCTCATGCTGCAGGGATAGTCTCAACTCCCCATTTAGCCCTCAATGAAAGCACGCCAGTGGGACACAGGCATCTTGATACTGAATAGTTTTTGCCATGCGAGAAATCCAAGGAAAGACCCAATTCTAGTTTTGTTGTTATTTGGTTTTGAACAAAGAAACTGCCTAAAAAAATTTTCTGCTGGGCACCACTTATTTGATTCTTTGGCCAGAGAAAGCAGATTTTCTTACGATTTTTTTTTTCTCTAACTGCATCTAGAGTATACAGGACAACAAACACTCACATAAGCACCAAGATCCCTAGTCAGTTATTTCTCTTCTCTGTCTTTCAGAGTCTCCTATGTTTGCTGTTATAAAATGTTCAGAAATGTTGGATATAATTATCAGAAATTAAAAAATTATGCACACCCTATCTCTCTGGACACAAAAGTTGAATGGAACTGTCCTTTATCATTTTCAAATAATTGTACCTTTACAACCTATTCTCCAAATGCATAAATTATACTCATTCACATCTTCAAGAGCATTTCATCTTATTGAAGATATGTGTGCACATAGTCACAAACACATACACACACACACACACACACACACACACACACACCGGTGCACGCGCATGCGCACAGTACTTGTAGATTTTGTAGCTACACTCAACTTTTTTTAAAAGATTTATTTATTTTATGTATGAGTACACTGTAGCTGTCTTCAGATACAGCAGAAAAGGGCATCAGATCTCATTACAGATGGTTGTGAGCCACCATGTGGTTGCTGGGAATTGAACTCGGGACCTCTGGAACAGCAGTCAGTGCTCTTAACCGCTGAGCCATTGTTCCAGCCCTACACTCATTTTTTTAAGATAAGTTCTGGAATCCAAACTCTGGTCCTCATGCTTTTTGGGTCATCTCTTTAGTTCTCATGTATCTTTTATATCCACTCTATGTGTCTTCCTTTCAATTGTCATTTTAAGAATATATAAAAGGTTTTACAAACTGAATGATCAGTGTGGACTTTAATAGCCAAATTGAAAATTATTTTAATATAATTTATACATATATTTTGCTATTACACAGGGGATTAATTCAGTCTACTAAAAATGAGATAAATTTATGTGTTTGAAGTCTATAATACTGCAAAGTAACAAAAACAACTACATTGCAGATAATTAAAAAAAATTTTTTTTTGAGAATGTCTGGTTGGTCGGTTGGTTGGTTGGTTGGTTGGTTTTCTGAGAGAGGGTCTTTAATAGTCCAGGGTGCCCTTGAACTCACTCTACAGTCAAGCCCTTGAACTCATATTGTCCTCTGCCTCTCCCTCCTAAGTGCTTGGATCACAAGTATGAATTTCAAGACAAAGTGATGTCAGCACCAGATAAATAAAAATTGTTTTTATAGCTACCCTCTGAAAGTTATTTCACATAGTTACTGCATTTGGTATTTATGCTATTTGTGCTTGGGGTAGGCACTCTTCCAGATTAACTTTAAGAACACTACACATTTTTCTACAAATTTCCAGAGTTCCAAAAATAATCATATTCTCTTTTGATAGCCACTTGGTAAAGTAGCATAGGATGTAAGATAAACAAAGGCAGACACTGTAGAGAGAGCTGAAATCTGCAAGCCACTGCTTCATCTTCAGAATTCACTTTCAGCAAGCAGGTGTTCTCCTTCTCCATGTTCTCTATGCACAAAACAGAAAAACAGCATTAAAAGTATAAGCACACAGAGGTCTGACCTATGGTTTGCCCACATCAAAGGCACCTAATAATAGCTCCTACATAGAAGTATAGAGCTCTGTTCAGTGTAAACAAACACTTCTCTCTCCTGAGATACATCAGATGAACCTACTCATGTCAGATCTCTCCCAGAATTCTATTGTTGTCTCTCCAAACAAGCATTAAGGAAAACCACTGAATCTGGGACCAGGAGCTTTTCTCAAATGTGCTTCCTTTAAAAACACAGGGAAGCAGGATTTTTGGCCCGAGAAGGTCAAGGTCGGCAATCTGACAGAATTGGTCCTTCTGAGCTTCCGGTCTAGAAACACATTCTGTTATCTGATAAAAGCTCTTGTGCTGCAGACATCAGCCCCAGGCACTTAAAGTTTTCTCCTCAACATCCAGGAAGCACACCTGTTAATAGAGTATCACAGTCTATTTAATGATACCAAAATGCCTATTTCCAAGATAATGTAGAAGGTGTGAATGCTATGAAGAGTAGGTAATATTTCATCATTTTTATGTTACCACAAAGAGCTGCATAGTACTTATGCATAGGAAGTAACCAATATTTATTTAATGAAGTGTATTTTTAGCAATAAAATACAGATGAGATGGTTCAGCAGGTAAGAATATGCACAGCTCTTTGAAGGACCCAAGTTTGGTTCTTAGAACTCATTTTAGGTGGTTCACCCTATCTGTAACTCCAGCTCCAGGAAATTCAGTGCCCTCTTCTGGGCCTCTATCAGCACCTGCACTCATGTGTTCATCCTCCAAACCCAGCCCAGGCACACACAAGAACTTAATCAAAAAAGACTAACTTTTTTTCAAAGAAGAAACTTGGGAAAAACACAGAACTAAGACTGCAAAAAAATTCAAACTGGGCTCCATGAAGATGGTATTGCTTTTGGTTGTCTGAATTTGTGTGAAAATATTCGCAAATCTTGGCATCCCTCCAGAATAAAATACAAATACATTTTCTCTAAGATTACTCTAGTACTGCTTTCACGGATTTGTATAAGGCCTCTTGAGGATTTTGGAAGACCTTCTAATCAATTACCTTTTTTAGTGTTATAGAATGTTCCATGCTATTGGCTCCATTATAAACATAAAAAAAAAAAAAAATGAGATGGCTTGTATCTGAAGGCATGAGTGAGAAAGCTTTAGAAATGGGCTGTCACTGAATGTCTGTTACTATAAAGAGACTGTCTCATTTTTGCAGAAGAAGGTGCTGAAGCTCCAGGTTAGTAAGACGGGCTTGGGCCAGCTTTATGCACCCTGGCTTCTGCTGTATTTTGGCTGTGTCTTTCCTTCCACTTAAATATCATTGAACCTTAGTTTGGTTTCTAAGTTAAATACATAGGGAAGAAAACACAGCAAGAAGGGGAGGTGGGCAATTTGTCAAGCCGACAAGTTCTTCCTCCACCTTCTCAGCTGACACTGCCCACTTCCTGTCTAGAGGAGAAGGCTCAAGGAAAATGTCTGAAGCATATTTCCTCTTGCTTTAATCTGCATCACAAGAAACCATAAAGATCTCTGATTCTGCATGAGAAAAGGAGAATTCCTGGATATGGATCCAATTCTAAATTAGGAAATCAGATGCATTAGATGACAAAGTAGTTTGTTTATATGAAATGCCACAGTATTGTTATCACATAACCTAAAATCTAGGTTGGCCCATTTCCATTTAGTGTTGGAAGATTCTGGTTGCTTTTTTCTTTGTTTGCTTGTTTCTTTCTTTCTTTTATTTATTTTTTTACTTTTTAGATTTCTTTTCAGAGACTAGAGGGTTTAAAAAATGCCTTAGCAGTTGAAAGTACTCTTCCAGAGGACTCACGTTCAGTTCCCAGTACCCACATAGTGTCTCACAACCATTTGTAACTCCAGTTCCAATGGATCTATCACATTCTCTTCCAGTCTCAACGGACACTACATGCACATGTTATATAGAGATATATCCAGGCAAACATTCATACACAGAGAAATAAATAAGTATCTTTTAAAAATAAGATTTGGTTTAATAAGAATCAGTTTGAGATCAACTTCGTAAAGAAAAGAAGAAGGCTCCAACATATGTCACAATGCAGGCTCCAGTGAAATGAGAAACAATTACCCACTGGACTTCCTTTAAGGAATAGCATTTGGGTAATTTGAAAACAAACAAACAAACAAACAAACAAACAACAACACAAAGAAAAGCCCACAAAAACAAAGAAGCAAAAGCTGAAAGACCTAAGCAGAACCACATTTTGTCTGAGATTATATTAATTAAAGATGAGTTAAAATACTTTTCAAAAAGGTACAACGTTTGTAAACTCAGACGATTGTAAGTGGGCTAAAATCCTTGTGGATCAGTGTATTGACACGGGCCAATCTGGTAGTGGACACCAAGTAGTCAACATGACAGTCACAGGCGCCTTGTTGAGAGACAAACGGTTCCTGGACCACATGAGCTTGTCGCATTTCTGACAAGACTGTCTACAGGTAAAATGCCATATGCAGTCCAACAGGAAGTTCTGCTCTCCATAGGGGGTCTTGCTTCATCTGTTCCCTGAGACACAGTGCCTACCAGAAGCATTGAGAGTCTACATCTCAAAAAAAAAAAAAAAAAAAAAAAAAAAAATGTAGACCCAGATTAAATGCATGACTGCAATGGGTAATGTTTAACCTTGGTAGCTGTGAAAACAATATGCCTAGGCTCTCCTGGAACACTGTGTTGTCTGTGGTAATGACTCAATATAGGCCAGCCATCAAATAAACAGAATTGTATGAGCCAGGATTCTGTTAGCAAAATTTCTGATACTATCTTTATTTAGAAAGTTTGTCTTACCGCAACATTCTTCCCGGAGAAACATCTATATTCTCTTAACTTAAAAGCTAGTTTCAGACAAGCCAAGGCTTGTATTCTTGGCTCTTATAACTGTAAAGGTCCAAACCATTTAGATTGTCCAGCAGTCCCTAAAAAGTAACCAGGTCAATCACTCTGGGTTCTTGGGAGGAAAGGCAGATTCCTCCCAGTCATCTGGAAAGACCCAGTGTACGTGTTCTGAGCAAGAGCTCAGGTATCCTGCAGGAAGAAGACATGGAAATGACTCCAACCTTGGCTACTTCCTCCTGTCTATGAGAGTTCCTCATTAGATTCAATCATGTCCTCAAAGTGTACAAATTGACAAAAATCGATGTTTTGTGCCACTGACCTTTGTACCTCCTAACCTTACCAATGATTGCACTAGGTAAAAATGATCTGAACATACTAAATAAAATGCAAACACTGACAGATTTAATCCAATACCCAACTGCATGCTGTCTTCAGGTCTACACTTTAACATATTAGGGGATGCATACATAGCTGAATGAGAAAGCACCTCACTAGTATGTATGAACTTCTGGGACAGGTCCCCAAAACACACAGACACATACACATCATACATACATGCATATGTGTGTGTGTGGTATCAGATATATTGAGAATAACAACATAGAAATATGTATATTATATGACTACTAATTAACTGAAAACTGGGAGAGCCACCCCTGAAGAAAATTGGCTCTATAATTTCAAGTACTAAGAAAGTTGAGGTAGAAAAATCTCAAGGCCATCAACCTAGACTACAGCATGAGTTCAAGGCTGTCCTGAGCAATTTAGCAAGACTGAAGAGACTACAGAGGTAGCTCAGTGATGCCAGAGTGCAGCTCTGGAAGTTATACAGAGTGAGACCAGGCTCTGGGTTCAATTCTCAGCATTAAGAAAAGAATAAAAAAAGAGAGAAATAATTTAAATAATAAAGAAAGTACATAACATAATAAAGAAAGTCATGTAACATTAGAAAGTAAATTTCAGAAAACAAAATCCAGAAAAAGACATTTTACAAACAAGTAAAACTTCAGCTCAATTAATATACCTTATAAATTTAGTCATAAATGTTCACAACAACTTTGAAAAATTAAATCCAATGGAATATTAAAGGTATCATAAGCAAATGAAGCTTATCTCAAATATATAGGGCTTCTTTAACATCTAAAATCCAAGGAAGGCTATTTATGAGACCATAAAACTAGACAGAATATTTTATTATCTCAAAGGAGTCAAAAATTTTGTTTTGTATAATTTATCATCCTTTTCTTTTCTTAATTTAAGAAATTATTTATTTATTTTATGTATCTGAGTACACTGCAGCTGTCTTCAGACACACCAGAAGAAAGCATCAGACCCCATTACAGATGGTTGTGAGCCACTATGTGGTTGCTGGGAATTGAACTCAATACCTCTGGAAGAGCAATCAGGGCACTCAACCAAAGAGCTATCTCTCCAGCCTCCTATCATTTTTTTTATATATAAACTTTTAGAAAACTGAAATTATAAAAAATTCTTATTCTTTTATAAGTAATATTAAGAGTTAAAACCTACAACTAGCATTATAAAAATATGGTTTTGCCCCAGTTATATACAGGACAGATGTACTTTTTTTCATACTTCTAAAACAATGCAATCAGATAAGCAAAAGTTCAAACTGCATCTCAAAGATTGGGAAAATAAGTGCAGCCGGCTTCATTTGTAGGCATAGCATCATGTAGAAAATATGACAAAATAACCACAGGAAGACTAATAGGTGAGTTTAGCAAAACTCCAAGTTACAAGGTCAGTATATCAAAAGTAATTGCATTTCTATATACAGTCATTGGAAATAAAATATAAAATCAGAAAACAGTATCATTTGCAGTACAATAAAAAGCACAAAATACCCAGACACAAACCTAAAACAGACATGAGAATGACCCTACTTCTCATTTAAACAATATAGAATCTGTCTTGGAAAGTTAAAGACCAAAATTAATGATGATATTAATTGCTCTTGAACTGAAAGATTTAATGTTCTCACATGTCAATTCTCTCTAAATTATTCTGTTAATTTCATTCTAGCCCAATCTAGGTCCTAGATGACTGATTTATAGAAATTTACCAGCTCATTCTAAAACTCATATAGAAACACATAGGACCAATAATAGCTAAACATCTGCAAGCAAGAAAAATAAAGATGGCCAGTGGTACACACCTTTAATCTCAGCACTGGGAGGCAAAGATAGGCAGTCTCTGAATTTGAGGTCAGACTGGTCTACAGAGAAAGTTCTAAGACAGACAGGGCTACACAAAGAAACCCTGTCTCAAAACAAAACAAAACAAACAAACAAAAAGAAAGAAACCAGAAAAAGAAAAGAAGTTGGAAAACATACACTATCAGATTCTAGAACCTATCAGATGTCACTAATCAGAAGAGCATACTGTTACTGTGATGGCAAACTCATGGAAGTAAATGGAAATCCAGGAACAACTCCACACATAGGAAATTACTTTTGCAAAAGTCAATTCCCAAAAGCAATGTAATAAGAAAGGAAAATTATTTTCAATTAGCGGTACTAGAACAATTTAATAGCCTCATGAGAAGACTGAACTTTGACCTTTATACTACATTATAACACAAAATGTATCATATACTTAAATCTACAACTAAAAAACACAAAGATGAGAACATGAAGAAAACTCCACGGTTTGGACATATTAGTTCCAGTGCCAAAATGGCAAGTTAACACATTACTAAACACAAAAATGTTAAAGCAAAAAAAAAAAAAAAAAAAAAAAAAATTAAAGCCTCGAGATGTGGCTCAGTGGCAAAGCGATTGCCACACAAATGTGAGAGCCTGTGTGTAGATCTCTGGAACCCACATGAAGCCAGATATGGTAGCACAGTAGTATGTATCTGTGATCCCAGAACTCCTACAGGGACTTTTACCTGCAGGAAAAAAAAAAAAAAAAGAAATTCAACTCTTATCTTTCACCTTGTACAAAAATGTTTTTCAAAATCAGCTAAGTACTTTAATTTATTGCCTAAAATATTTAAACTTCTAGAAAAAACATAGGAGATATCTTTCAAGATATATGAGTAGAACACCAATAGCACAGTCTTTTAACAAACAAGCCTGTATGACAATTAACAGAGCAACCAGCCCACAGAAGAGGAGGAAATCGTTACCAGCTACACTTCAGAGAACTAATATCCAGAATTTACAAAGAACTCCATAAAATTCTACAATATCCTACCAGAGAGATATTGTAACCAATGCTTATTCATTGTAGCAAATAATTGAAATCAACTACTTTTCTATCAACAGATAAATGAGTACTAAAAATATATGTGTATATAGATACATATATACATATATATACACACATATATATGATGAATTCTATTCAGCTCTCAAGAAAAATGAAATTACAAAACTTGCAGGAAAATTGGTCGGCCTAGAAGGTATAATATTAAGGTCACATAATCTAAAAAATAAAAAATTTTATGCTCTTCCTGTGGTGGTTTAAATAAGAATAGCCCCAGTAGACTCATAGATTTGAATGATTGGTCACCAGGGAGCAGCATATTAAGAAGTGTGACCTTGTTGAAGTAGGTATGGCTATGTTGGCGGAAGTGTGTCACTAGGAGTGAACTTTGAGGTTTCAGAAGCCCAAGCCAATCTCTCTCTCTCCCTGTCACCTTCAAATCCAGATGTAGAACTTCTCCAGCAACATGTCTGCCTGCCTGCCCCCATGCTGTCTATCATAACAATAACGACTAAAACTCTGACGCAAGCCACAATTAAATTTTTTCTTCTATAAGAATTATCATGGTATCTCTTCTAGCAATAGAACACTAAGACCATTGGTTTTATAAACTTGGCCATGTGGTTTGTTGGCAGAATGTGAGCTTTGGGACTTTATATTAGGAAAGCAGTTGAACACTAAGCAGGTCTTAAGAGCCCTTACTGGTAAGATGAGGTGCTGAAAGCAATGCAGATTATGACAGCCTAGGTCAATAGTATTCACAGAAGAAGAATATTAGCAAGGGGTCTAGAGACAGTTTTTGTAATATTTTGGCAAAGAATGCAGTTGCTTTCTACTCTTGTCAAAAAAAAAAAAATCTACCTGAGGCTAAATTAAAAGAGTTTGGGATTAATGGCATTGGAAGAGAAGATTGGAAGAGAAGACAGTCTAGTATGAACCTTATTACTTCTTTTTACATCTCAGCCACAGTTTCCCATCCCTCCTCTCCTCCCAGTCCTTCCCTTTCTATGTTGCTTTGCCCTGTGCCCATCCACCTGTCCTCCATTTCTCTTCAGAAAAGGCAGGCCTCCCATGGATATCAACCAAACATGGCATATCAAGTGCAGTAGACAAGGCACCTCGCCTCACATTGAGGCTGGACAACACAACCCCTTAGGAGGTAAGGGATCCCAAAAGCAGGTAAAAGAGTCAGAGACAGCTTCTGCTCCCATTTTTAGCGTTTCCAGTAAAAGACCAAGCTACTAAAGGAAGCCAAAGCTAAGAACAGAAATGCAAACGGTACTTCACAGTGCATTCAGGATTTCTACAGTCTTAGAACAGGAATTAACAAAGGAAGGGGAACCAGTTAAACCATTGCTGAGACCCAAAGTGGAAAGTTTACTCTCTGTTTCATTTGATGATATTGGAGGACTTTGTATTACTCAGACATGGGTGCTTTGTAATTCATAGTAATTGGCACTGTTAAGTTTTCACAGAAAGCTAGATTTTGAAATTACAGTTTGCTAATTACCACTTTTAGGCAACAGCTCCTTTGACAGCTGACTCTTCTTCCCAGAAGCCTTTGTTTACAAGATGCACACCAGAGTTCCTCACAAGTCCTCAGATTTCAGCCTAAAAGCACCTCGGTCAGAAAAGCTGACTCTGTGTACATCTTACAATCCAGGCTTTCTCAAGCCTTATCTGGTTTCACAAAGGAAGACTAAAACAACAACAACAACAATAATAATATTTTCAGGTGAAAAGAATTATAGTACCATCCAATAGAACAAATGGAAGGGGAAGCCAGCCTAGTGCAATAGCTCACCCATTTCCGAAGGCACCTCTGTTCTAGAATTTCCTAGCAACAGGCCCATTTGTGGGCATTTTGCTCTCCCAACTGTGACCTTCCATACAGCAGTAGAATACATGTCTTATAAAAAACAGGACTGTCTCCACAGCCCTCTCCTATCTAGAGAGAACTTATGAAGCATAGGCCTTAAATATCAGCTACTTTTATGGTTTGTCTTGCTAAATGAACCATTCACTGCGTATCTAGTGGGATACATTTTAATATTAGCATGACTTAATTGCTCTCTCTCCAGTGGAAGATACGAGCATAGCATCCTTCTCTGATGTTTTCTCCCATATTAATACTACTTCCCAGCTTCAGAGGAAGCTCCAAATATAGTTGCTTTGACCACATTATAAAGAAGACACCTTTTTCTCATCACAGCTGTAGCAGCTTCCAGCTTGCCCGAAGTTTTTCTATGCCTGTATAATTTCTTTTGGATCCTCCAGACTTCTATCTAGTATAGTTTTGTTTTACAAGACATACTACACTGAAACTGAGCTGTTACAATGAACTTGTGGAAGCTTATTGCCTAACCTGGGGATTCTGGTTCACCATTCCAAGAGTCTGTATTTGTCATCTTCTTGAGGGGCTTGCCCAGGGTTGGAGCCTATGCACCACTATGTGTGTTTCCTACTTCTGTGTTCTGAATGAGAAAGGGTCCCATGTACCCATGCATCTGAGGACTGGAACCCCACTGGTAGGGCCTTTTCGGGAAATAGACCTTTCTAGAGAAAGTATATCACTAGGCGTGAGCTTTGAGAATGTATGCCTCTTCCCACTTCCAGTTTGGGTTTTTTGACTCCTATATGTGGTTAAAAATATGATCTTCCAGTTCCCGCTTCCCGCTGCCCGCTGCCCTGCCTCCTCTGCCATTGTGGACTCTCCCTCTTGAGCTAAAGGTGAAAATACTCTTCCTTTTATAAGTTACTTTTGATCATGGTATTTTATCACAGCAATAGAAAAATAATTAATGTACCTATCATTCCCAATTAACCTTCTATACCTCCATTTCTTACATGCCCTCCATTCTTTTAACAGAAACATCTTTTATATTCCCATGTATGGAACTGATATGACCAAGTCTAGCTTCTCTAGCATCCTTATCATTGACCCAACATGTGACATTCTAAATGTTCCACTCACTACCTGCTTTTCCTCCTGATGTATACTAAGATGTCAGAAGAAAATACGAATTTCCTCCCTCTCCCTCACCAATGGAGGCATATAAACTCCTCTAGTTACATCCTGTGTCAGAAGGAAACCACTCTGTGACAGTGACAACAAGTTCATTTCAGTCATCCCACATACAAATGGAATTACACAGTATTTATCTCTTTGTGAGTGTGCTACTTCATTCATGCATGATACAGCTTGTGGCAGTGTTCTTCATTTTAAAGATTAGCTAATAGCGTGTGTGTGTGTGTGTGTGTGTGTGTGTGTGTGTGTGTGTGTGTGTCTGTCTGTCTGTATGTATGTATGTATGTCTGTGTGTGTGTCTCTGTGTGTGTGTCTCTGTGTGTGTGTCTCTGTGTGTGTGTCTCTGTGTGTCTGTGTGTATGTGTCAGTATGCCTGTGGGTATCTCTACGTATCTGTGTGTGGTCAGTCCACAGTATCTGTGGACTATAGATTCTAGGAATCCCTGACAGAGTTACTCAAGCCTATGAATGCTCTTATAACATGTTATAGGACTTACATACAACCTAGAACAACCTACCCCATATGCTTTAAATCATGCCTATAGTTCTTACATTTCCTAAGACAGCAGAACTGCTGTATATAAACAGTCATTTTGCTGGACTGTGTAGGAAATAGTGACTAGAAAAAAGTCTGGTTACATTCAGGACTATTGTGATTTTCAATTTTTTTAAAAAAAAAAAATATATATATATATATATATATATATATATATATATGGAAGACTAGTTGTACTTGATTTCAAATCGTAAGCTCTTTTGTGTAACAGAAATAAGATAAAAATTTTAATGACAATCAGTTAAAGGAAGACATGTCCTTGTCTCCACCATCCCCCAAATGTGACAAAGCCATTCTCTTTCCTATTTAGGCACAGACCTGAGAGGCTGTGGCAGGACCCATGCTTGACTTCTTTAAGTCTAAATGAACTTTTAAAAATCTATAATGGACAAATACCCAGAAAGCCACAGATTACTAGACTTGGAGAGAAAAAAAAAATCTGACCTAGGAGGTAGCTCAGTGGCAGAGTGCTTTCATGGCATATGCAAGGCACTGATTTGATTCCTAGTATTGCCAAATCAAACAAAAAGAAAAAGAAAAAAAAAAAACAGAAAGATGAACAGGCAGACAGGCATAGAGTCAAAGACACACAGACCAAACAGCATTCATAACTATCATGATTGTCACATGATTATATTAGAATTTGAAACACATGACTTCAGTTAGCAGGGAAAAAAACAAAAGATGCCAACACAGAAGCCTTTGTACCATTAGAAAGGGCACAGACAGAATGCTGCTGATGTGAATGTATTTGTTTGTTTGTTACCAATAAATAATCTAAGGACTGGAGATGGGGCTCGGTTGTAAAGCATTTCACCAGCACGCATAAGGGTTCCACAAAGAATAAAACCAGTGATAGGAGAGGACCTAAAATGCAAATAACTAGCACTTCCTTTTTGCTAGTGTTCACAGTCTTCTCAATCCCCCAGCTCAGGGCTGGAGATGCGTGAATAGAACCAGCTTGTGATCTATTCAGTTTAAGAAGATGAGGCTAGAAATGACAACAAGCAGGTTTGTGATTTAAATAGAAACTACAAGTCCCATGTGAGCTCCAGAAGATGCCTCAGGTGACCAAAAGCACCACACCCCAGAAAAGAGTGAAAGCTAAGTCCCCAGCTCCCAACTCCTTGAAGCAGACCTGTACTGAAGATGAGTTGAAGAGGGGTTCAAAGAGGATGCAGAGGAAGGAAAGCCCAGGAAGGCACCACAAAAAAACGTCCCCACCTCCCACAGTGCCTAGTGATTTCCTGAGCCCCTGGCAGAAAGAGGTAAGGTCAACCCTCAAGCCTGCAGCTTTCGCTAGGCAGAATGTGATCTGGCACAAAAAAAAACAGCCGAGTTATAAAGATGCCACCCATAAGGCCTGTGCTCGCCACTGCACTGCACAAGCTGCGTATTACAGTCTGGGTTACATCTGAGCAAAGAGCCCTGCTCAGATACTGAAAGGTGGACCCTGCATCAGATTCTTTCCCTGATCAATTACAAAAGCTCTCTTCATTTGATTTACCGTAACTCTACTGCCATTGGTGTGCGTCATCCAGGAACAATGACGGCAGAGATACATAACGACCTTTCCTGTCAGTGGAGCGGATTTCCCACACTGCCCAGCACTGGAGAAATGGGACGTTGTTTATCTCTGAGCTGAACTTAACTCATAGTCCCCATTTCCATGGATGGCATCTTTATAACTCGGCTGCCTCGTGTGCCAAATCATATTTCTGCCTAGTGAAGGCTGTGAGCTTGAGGGTTGTCCTTCACCTCTGCCTGGGACTCAGGAAGTCCCTGGGCACAATGGGAGGTGGGGACTTCTTCGTGGTGCCTCTGGGTTTTTCTCCTTGCACATCCTCTGTGAACCTCACCTCCATCTCCAGGAGAGGTCTGCTCTTTTTCATCCTAGCTTCAAGGAATTGAAAGCTGGAGAGTTAGCTACTTTTACTCTTTTTTGGGGTGTGGTGCTTTTGGTCACCTGAGGCATCTTCTGGAGTTCACATGGGACTTCTAATTTTTATTTAAATAGTAAGCATGCTTGTCATTTCTAGCTCCATCTTCTAAAACTGAATAGAGCACAAGCTTGTTCTATTCATGCATCTCCAGCCCTGAGCTGTCTTAATCTCCCTTTGTACTAGGTGTTAAAAAGGTTATGAACACCAGCAAGGAGGATACACTAGCTATTTGAGTTTTAAGTGTCCCCCTATTACTGGTTTTATTCCTTGTGGAGCCTTTACACAAGCTGAGCAAATGCTCTACAACTGAAACCATCCCCAGTCCTTTAGATGAGTCCTGAAATATTTACTGCTAACAAACAAACACACTGAAATCTTTCAACTTGAGTCAAAAGCTATTAGCTTTATTTATTACAGATGAAAAAAAAAAAACAGAAAAATGAGGAAAATCTTCACTGTTTACAATATACCTAACTTTACACTGAAAGTATCACAAGGAGCCTTGGTGACATTCCCACTTCATGGGAAACTCATCCTGGCACTGTTTGTAAGGACACCAATCTAGATGGAAGATTTCAAGTCTAAGCATGATCATTTAGGCAGGAGGATCCTTATTCTGAGGCCAGCCTGGGATGCATAGTGACATCTTGTCTCAGAAATACCCTACTATTCAAATTCACTATTTAAAAACCCACTATTAAAGGATAAACAGAGGTGCCCTAGTTGTGGGGGAGGACAGAGAAAAAGGAGAAATGTGGGTAAAATAACGGTAAGACTGCCTGAAAATTCATAAGGAATCAGGCCATTAACTAGCTACCTAAAAATAACTGTAATGCGTGTGAGTCTGTGTATGTGTGAAATGCATGTGATTTAAATGAAATGTTCTCATTTAGACTTACAATGCACCCTCAAAAGTCATAAACTATTTATCTTAAACCCCGGGTATAAGCCCTCTTTTGAGTTGTTGATCAGAGTTGTCCAAAAGATTTCCAAAACATTATAGGCCCTTGCTATTGCACGTGGTTGCCCCTCAGAGGTGGAAGGTAAGTCCCTACTTTGGAAGACACCAGAAACTTAGAAACAAGGCCCAGAGGATCCAAACTGGATCTAACCTGAAAACTTCCTGCCTGAGCCTTCATGGTGCCAGAAGGTGGCATGCAAGCTTCCAAAGAAAGGAAACAACCAGTAGTTCTACCCAGATATGACACCTATGAACCACAACACTGCCATGTATGGCACAGAAACTCTAAGAGTACAATAGTAGCATGAATACCTTGGCAGTAACCAATAGTCTTAAGGCCCACTCAATAAGAGGGAAACCATGCCTGCCACTGGAAACCCAGTCAATGTCTCAGGGCTAATGAGGTCATGAATCTTGGAGAAGGCTCTATAACTGCCACTTTACTAAGGAAGCATAAACCCTAGCTATATTTTAAATATTTATCCTTATGCCCAGAGGTAAGTATAGTTCTCCCCCACACATCGAGGAAATTTTTATTTTCAACGGACAAGACTTTAACAGAAAACCACAACTGATCAAACGAGAGAGTTGTGGAACTCAGTCCTCACTGATGCATCTACAACACTACTCCTACACCTAAGGCCCAGGGATCACTGCCGAAGAAAGGATGTGGAAAGACTCTAAGAGCCAGAGGAACAAGAACTGTGCTCTGAGATTCTGTGTCCTAGAAATGTCAGAGAAGCTGCACCCATGTTAGCAGTCTCGCCAACATGGCTGCCTAACACATTACCTGAAGAAGGACGACACCAATAGACAAGTTAACACAGAAGAGGGAAAGCCCACAAGGCCTCAGCCCTAAACAAAAACTACAGGCAACTAAGGAATGCTTGGAGAGGAAGAAAGTATGTTGCCCAGTGATGAGCACACCAGTGGGTTAACCAATATTAAATGGTCAGCCCTGAAAACACATACATACAAGTAATATTATACAGACTGAGCATGTTACATTTCTATATTTTGGAAAATATAATGTTCACACGAGTAACAGTAATTAAAGTAAAAGAGGCCATGAATTTGAAAGAGAGCAAGGTGGGACTACATGGGAGGGGTTAAAGGATATATAATAGAACGGGAAAGCAATGTAAGCATATTATAATCACAAAAACAAATTTAATAAATGTAAATAAAACCTTTTAAAAATTATTTCTCTTCTCAAAATTTGTATGTTTCAATTGGACGCCTACTTAGTTTTCCTTCCTTGTTTTGTTCTGTTTTTCCTCCCTATTCTCACTATTCTCACTATTCTGACCTATTTCTCTGACTTAAAGAAATGTAGATCTGGAAAAAGACTTAGAAAGAACCAAAGTTAGAATACACTAAAAAATGAAATCATTTCAATGTAAAGCAGACAGTGGCTGAGGTAGGGCTTGACCCAAAACGTTATAAGTCTATGTTAGATTCCTATATTTACTCTAGGGGACACATCTCCTATCGCCAGAAGTCAGCCTCTGTTCTCTTTCCTAAGTCTCGGGCCTGTTAGAGAATCCATTCCTCTGTCCAGTGTTGTGTTCAGTGACCACCTGACCGGTGACAAAAGTCCACAAAGGGCTTTGAGAATCTTATTGGATTCCAGAAATCTTTGTCCTGGACTTGACACTTGTGCCAAGTAAGCACCGAGCCCGTCTCGGTCATCTTGATTTCTGTAAAAAATTTCTTTAAAACCGGACCTACTACCCAGTAAATAAAGCCAATAAAAAATAAATGGGAAGAGAAAAATGTAGCTCTAGAAATATTCCCAAGCCTACGTATCCAACCATGTCAGAACCTAGCTTTCCCTCAAAACACTTTTGTTGTGTGAATCAATACAAAAACAAATTTCTCCTACGTTTCTATCTCATGGCTTCAAATGTGTCAGTAAAACTATGAAAGTATACAGTATTCAATATAGTAGAATATGAAACTTTGCTTGCTGTATAAATAATACTTGAATGATGCATTCAGAAGAGCGATGAGCATGGCAGTAGAACTGGCAGGAAAGATTTACCCAGTAATAAAGTGTCAATCATTTTGCTAGAAATATAAAGCATTCAAACTAGGATATAGTTACATCTCCTACAGAGACATGTCACCTTCAGCAGCAGGTGACACACTCCAGCTGGTAGTTTTAAAGAGAACTCACACAGGACAGGGAGCCTGTGGTAATTTGAATAGGTATGGACCCCCATAGACTCACAGATTTGAATGTGTAGCCTGTAGGAAGTGGCACTATTAGGGGGTGTAGTCTTGTTGGAGGAAGTTTGTCACTCTGGGGGTGGGCTTTGAGATCTTCTATGCTCAAGCTCCGCCCAGTATGATACACAATTTCTTTTTGCTGCCTGGGGATCAAGATGTAGAACTCTCAGCTGCTCCAGTACCATGTCTGTCTGCAAGCTGCCAGGCTTCCCTCCATGCTGACAAACCTCTGAAACTGTAAGTCAGCCTTAACTAAATGTTTACTATTATAAGAGGTTGCCATGGTTATTATATCTCTTCATAGCAATGAAATCCTAAGATGTATTTTAAGGTTTATATGAGTCAAAGCCACTGACCAATGCTGGTGATAATCAGAAAAAAAACAGATACATAAGGTATACAGAGAACCTCTGGTGTCAAATTATAGGGGCCCAAAGAAGGAGAAAGATAGTAGAAGCCCCAGAGGAGGCATGTAAGCACCGCAGAGAAACCAGCAGGGCAAATGAGAAATCAGTAATGTCAGACAAAAGCCCTGATGTCAGAACAAGCCACATGCTGGCCTTCCACACAGATCAGCATCTTCCTTGGGTCATCTACCGCAGAAGTACTTCAAGGAAAGACACAAAAAGGAGACAAAACTAGTCACATCATAGTGGACCACAATTAAATCCAGTTCTTAGCAAAAGTCCATGAGTGCACAGAGAGTGTAGCTCAGCAGTAGAGTGCTTGCCTGGCATGTACCAGGCCTGAATTTCATCTCCAGAACCATTTTTTTTTTTAAAAAATCCCTGGAGACTCCAAGCAACATAAGTATTTAATTCTTCAGATTTTTACTTTTCACCAATACCAACTGTTGCTACTAATCTGACCTCCAGGGATAGAATATACAAACTGCATCTCTCTCAAACAATTTCATGTAAAAGGCCTGACTCCTGTTCTACAACCACTTGGAAAGTAAAGGCATGATCCAGATGCCCACATGCCCAGAGAAGGAAACCTTCCATGGTCTCCCATGACATCACAATTGAACAGCAAAAAACACTTCTGAGGTCCTTAGCTCATGTATACTCTCTATTTTTTCCTTGAGAAAGCTGTAAAGCTCCTGCAAGATTATAAAGGAAAAACTTGTTGTTCAAGACAGAAAACCTTGTGTCTAAGAGATGCTGGGCTTCACGCTCATGTCCCTGTGACAGACAGCATGCTGTCAAACTCAGCTGTAAACTGCTATCTTCAGAGAAAAAGCAGCAGTTTGAAGATGCCATATCTGAAAAAAGATTGAGGACCTCATACTTGTATATGCATAATTAGATGTCTATAGGACTCCATCTATGTCTAAACATGAAATCTATTTACATTTAGCTATGTCTTATACACATTGCCTGAATGTAATTTTAGACATTTTTAGTGTTCCTGTATTTTGGCTGTGAATTTCCTCCTTATAGCATGAGGTTGGTCCTTAAAGGTTTTGGATTTGGGAGCAAGTGCATCAGATATTCTTCTATTAAGATGTTCAGTCTCACAGTGAGCGTAGAGTACCAGCTTTCAATACTGGCTACTTGAGAACGTGTAAAGGAAGTCTTAGGTCCATGACTACCCTGAATAAGATAGCTAGAGAGTGACACAGAGTCTGTCTTAGTCACTGCTCTACTGCTGTCAGGACACGCCAGGACCAAGGCCACTCTTACCAAAAAAGCATTTAGCTGGGGGCTTGCTTACAGTTTTTAAAGATTACTCCATACCATCACAATAGGGAAGCAGGTAAGCACTGGACGTGTATGTTACATACTAATCAACAAACAATAGAGGGAGAGAGGGAGAGAGAGAGAGAGAGAGAGAGAGAGAGAGAGACAGACAGACACAGACAGACACAGACACAGACACAGACAGACACAGGCACAGACACAGACAGACATAGACACAGACACAGACACAGACACAGACACAGACACAGACACAGACACAGACACAGATGACACAGACAGGGCCTGATATGGACCTTTGAAATCTCAAAGCCCATTCCCAACAACAAACTTCCTCCAACAAGAACACATTTGCTAATCCTTCAGAAACAATTCCTCTAGCTGGGGACCAAGCAATCAAACATGAGCCTATGGAGGTCATTCACATTCAAATGACAAAGACTCAGTCTCTCTGTGTAAATGTTGAAGTAGTATTGTGATGGCAGATATGAAAATGTATACTTATAAAGGAAAGGAAAAGGAAACTGCAGAAATGGAGAAGGAAGAGAAAAATGGAAAGAAATGATTTTTCCTTTTACTTATGATTATTTGAACTATCGTCCTAGGACTGAAGGTATAACTTCTAGGTAGAGTCTTTGTATAGCATGTGTGAAGCCCTGTATTGCATGCCAAGTAACACACACACACACACACACACACACACCAGCATCAGCCACTCTCTTTAAACTATTCCAGGCATAACAAAATTAGCATTTCAAGTGTATTTCATGTTCCCTTGACCATCAGTCTGGCCATCAAAAATACCATGGCCCATTTTCATCCAGTACCAAGGAGTAACCAAAGTGATACAGTGTACTTTCTTACGTCTTTATCTTTACCTAACAGAGGAGAAAATTCTGTTTCAAACAGGATATGTGCAGGATAAATTTTGTTTTTGAACTGCAATAACAAGAAACTTTAAAGTAAATCAGACACCATAAAATAATCTTACAATGCCTTGGAAAGAGCCCAAGACCATGGGCTCTTAAATAGTTTCTCCCTGCTGAATGGGGCTGCCACCCTCTACATGAACAATAAGTATTCCCCTGATATCTCTAAGAAATACCTACTGACATGGATGTTGGCCTGATAAGAGAAAGTGGCAATATGTTCAGATCATAGCCTCATTTTTTTAACCTGTTACAAGAAAGTTGTTAGTAAGTGTTGCCCATCTTTATTACAACCCCGTGGGGCTCTATACTGTATTTGTGTGTGTGTGTGTGTGTGTGTGTGTGTGTGTGTGTGTGTGTGTGTGTGTGCTTGTGTGTCCTATACCCTGTATAGTGCAGAATCTACCTGGCTTCTGCACACATTCTATTTCTTACACCTGTGAGGATAACTGGAACAGCTGTGATAGTGTACACTGTTAGTAACAATGGACTTTCCATGCCCACAGCTTCTTTGTCTAAATGTCTAATGCTTCTGTCTCAATTAAAATATTAACCCTCCAGTCTAATTTTAGTAGTCATAGTCTAACTTCAACTCACTGACATTAATACAAACCCTTCCCTTCCCAATGTTTTTAATTTATTATATTTCATACATTCAGAATAAAATTGAAGGCAGGGTATAGAAGTATATGCTCATAGCCCCAGCTACTCAGGAGGCTAAATCAGAAGAATCACAAAGTCAAGTCCTGCCCAGAGTACCTGCTATGTAAGTATAAGACCTTCCTGGGAAACTATTAAAAAATGTTTCTGTGGTCAATGACTAGTAATACAAGTCACACGAAATGCCTGACTTTTAACCTCGGGTCCTAATTGGCAAGAAGCACACTTTTGCCTCTCCACATGCTTTCTGTTTTCCTCTTCTGAACCATCCAAGAACTTCAGGACTCATGCAATCCAGGATCTTAAAAACAACCTCTCCCAACTGGATCCAAGATCTGCAGTAGTACTATCTCTCAAATCATGACTATTGTGATAACATACTTCTGTCACCCATAACTGCCATTAACCATGGTCTTCATTTTACCCAGAGTGAAAACTGACCTGTCCCAAGCCCTACCACTGCTTAGCATGCTGCCTTGTAAGCCTCTGCATCCTCAAAGCCACACTTTCCTCATACAGTTTCTTACTGCATGGGCCATGATACAGCCTAAGTAGCTAACATTTCAGTTAAATGAATGACCATTCTCCTCTGAACCCAGCAGCCCCAAAGACACTGAGTGAGGGGTAGTGATAATACACATCTGTAATTTTTTTAAAAAGTGGGGGATGAAACAGAAGAATCACCTTGAATTCAAATCCAGCCTGGACTACACAGTGACATCTTTTCTAGGGAAAAGATAAACTGTGTTAATTAGGGACTCATAATCATGTTATGTGATGGGACACTCATTCCCAGAAGAGGAACTTTTCATAAACTTTAACTCACTCACTGTTTCTATCCCAAACCACCAAACCCACTCTGTTTCCATCTCACATATGTGTTTAGATGTTTCTAAAAGTGAGGGTAGAGGAGGCAGATCCCAGACATAGAAAATGTGTATCCCAGACATAGAAAATGTGTATCCCAGACATAGAAAATGTGTATTTATCTTCTTGGAAAGTGACTTGTCAGTGAAAGCAGGAAAAAAAATTGGATATTTCTTCTTTCCAATATTACAGGAGCTCAACCATGCAATATGACAATAAAAATAAGCAAAAAATTTTAAAATATGAAAATATTAATTAAAATTCTCCTGGTTCATAGAAAATTGTGGTGGGTTGAATATGAATGGCCCCCACAGGCACATAGATTTGAACATTTGGTCAACAGAAATTGGCACTATTGGGAGGTGTGGCTTTGTTGGAGGGTGTATGTCATTTTCTAGTGGACTTTAAGTTCTCATCCAAGCTAGTCCCAGTGTCTCTGTCTCTTTGTGCTGCCTTTCTATCTGGATGTAGAACTCTCATCTACCTCTTCATTACCATGTCTGCCTGCATGCCACCATGCTTCTCACCATGACGACAATGGACTAGACCTCTGAATGTAAGCAAGCCACAATCAAATGTTTTCTTTTATAAGAGTTGCTGTAGTCATAGCATCTCTTCATCGCAATACAACATGGACCAAGACAATAACATAATCATCTACAAAGAAAATCTCTAATAGTTTACAAGAAATTACTAGAATAAGTGAGCTATCAAAGTCAAAAGGTCATTTTTAAAAGCAAATGCATTTCCAAACAATTATAAATTTAAACATAATTTGTAACTGTATGAGAACTCATATTTGGACTTAAGTCTGATAAAATATATAAAGTATTTATATAGTGAAACATACAATACATTGGTAAGAGAAATCAAAGAAATCCTACACAGATATATAATTCATTGTTAGAAAGATAAATACTATTAAGGTTAAGTCTTTTCAAGTTGAATTATGTATTCCACTCAATATTTAGTTCCTATAGTCTTTTGGGGGGAAATTTTACCAAGTGATAATACAATGTATATAGAAAAAGTAAAATACTTAAAGTTGCCAATGTCATTTTTTAAGATTTATTTTTGTGTTATGTGTGAGTATTTTACCTGCATGAGTGTACCATATATGTGCCTGGTGCCTGCAGAGACCAGAAGAGAAAATTGGTTGTCCCATAAGTGGAGCTACAGATGGTTGGGAGTTGTCATGTAGTGCTATGAACTGAGCCCAGATCGTCTGCAAAAGCAGCAAATGCTTTTACTGCTGAGCCATCTTGTTAGCTTCAATACAATTTTTTTTTATTAAGAGGGGACAAGGATGGATAATTTATACTATCTAAATTCGGCATTATTATTTAGTCAACAAATTATTATAATTCTACAATATTCAGGATAGCATGCTATTGGCTTCCTATGTAATTTATTCTTACACTGAATATAAAATCCGAAATACAGCCACAGATGTACTACCAGTTGCTATTTTAACAATCATGCCAATAAATGTAAGTGGAAACAATGAATCCCCTTAACAATGCTGGCACTGAGTAGCCATACACAAAAGCAGTGATGCTTGACTCACATGAAAAATTAAATAATAATAGGCCAAATGTGAAGCTCAAAATTATAAAACTTGTAGAAGAAAATAAAAATATGAACTTTGGTAAACCAAGGATTTCTTAGCTAAAGAAAAATTACTTTTCAGTCATAAATTAGATATTATCAAAATTTTAAAATTTGCTTTCTTCAATGAATACCTTAAAGAAATAAAAAAGCAAATCACAGGCTACAAGGAAAGATTCACAACACCAATATTTGACAAAGTATTCATATTTTAAAATATACAAAAACCATCCAATTCAATTATTTTTTTAAAAAAAGCTCATTTGAAAAGCAGTAATAGATTGAATACACCTATTTTTTAAAGGTGCGTGGGTGCAAATGAGCTCATGGCAACATTCTAAGTCTTTAGTTATTAGAGAAATAAAATTTACATCACAGTAAGAAACTGCTTGCTATGTGTCCACTAAAATCAGAGGTTTAAAGACAGCATAACAGCTGTTGATGAGAAGAGGTAACTGAAGTATAACTCACCGTGATGTGACTGCGCTCAGCACAAATACTCTAGAGACTAGTTTGGCAGTTTCTCAAGATGTTACATGTATATTTACATATGATTCATTCAATTCTACACCATTACTAGACTTCACTCAGTGTTGACAGAGTCAGCATGAGGAGGTTGTCATGATACATATCTTAGACAAACGGGGCCCAGCCTAACAAAAGGCTCAGTGCCCCAAGGCACAGTCATTAATTAACTCAAGACTAAGTATGTAATTGCCCCAGAATGTTCTGCTCAGAGCTGATGGAAACCCATTCGTCCTCTGTGCAGTGATGAGGCTGTGTGGTGCTCTCACCGTGCTCTAAGTCTTCTGGAGGTCAAAACATCAGAAACCAAGAGCTGAGAGAGACTCGAAGAGAAAGGGGAGGAGCCTTTTCTAGGCATGTATGTGGTCAGCACTGGCTTCTGTTGCTTTCAAAGATGAACAAAGTAACAACCAGTCCAGAAGCAGTGCTATGTTAAATCTGTCTCAAGGACTAGATTGTGGCAATCAGAGGGAAAGCAGATATATTTTATTACAATGTGTGATGTAGAACATTTTTGACATTGCATAATAAACTCTTTTAAATGCTTTTTTGGTGGGAGGGAGTTGATTGTGCCCATAAGATAAAATGAAAGCTAATTAAGTTCTGAGCCTAAAACTCAACTGAGAGAAAATAAGAATGCACGCAAAGGGGCTGTAGAGATGGCTCAGCAGTTAAGCACACCTGCTGTTCTTGCAAAGAACCTGGGTTTGGTTCCCAGCACCAGCAAGGTAATTCACAACTACCCGTCACTGCAACTCCTCCTGCAACTGGAGTATCTGGTACCTTCTTCCAGCTTGCATGAGCACTGCACACAAAGTGATGCACATACAGACATGCAGACAAAATATAAAATATATAAATATAAAGAAAAATTCTTAAAAGCAACAAAGAATTCAAGAGTGCACTGCATGGTAGGGACGGGCACGTCAGGTACAGTCTCACTGGCTCCAGGGCACTGGCTTCCCTGGGGTCACCAGGACACTATACAAAATGGCCTGGCCTTGGCCATCTGGCTGCTGAGCCAGGAGAAGAAAACCGCCTTCTAGGTGATGGTGCATTAGCACAGATGCTGTGGGCTCCACCCAGTCCAGGTATGGGACAAGAGGCAGCAACATCTCCCACTGCAACAAAGTAAAACTAGCCTTATGGCTCACCAGACATGTCATATTCAATCAGTGAATGAGCTGCATAGCAACATCAGGCAGAACTGATAGAACAAAGTAAGCTAGTAAGAGAAAGTGACATGTGTGCACTTATTTCTCCTCCCTGGACCTCTCCAACACTCAACAGCTTACCGAGAACCATGGAGAAGGGAGGTGGTGGTGCCATCTGCTATCAGGGAGCCGTGGCTGTCCATCCTCAGTAACTAGAAAATAGAATCCCCACTTTTAAGCCTCGAAGGAGTAAACAGAAGGGATATAAGACTTAAAATAGGATTGAGATTCCTCTCTAAGTTGATTCTTGGGATTATTCGTTTTCAAAACAGTTGAGTTTTTAACATGTAAACATAACTAGAACGGAATAAAATCTCCCCAAGATCTCTAGTCTGGGAGGTTTAAGAAAGCATAGCTAAAGCCTACTTGGAGTAAAATAAAACCTTCTCACATCTATTGCTTGCTCAATAAATCAGTTCCTGTTGCTTAGTTGGGGACAGAGCCTGCTGAGTGAAACAACGCCACGCCCTGCCATGCCCTCCCCCTCCAGAAACTCTGACCTATGGAAATATCAAGTCCAAGGAACATAGATACACAGACCTCCTAATACCACTGCTCAAACACTATGAAAACAATGCTCATCCTTACAGCAGCTCTGCCTGTCGTTATTGCCTGCTTTCTAAAGACGGATGTTCTGAGTAGCTGAGGGCCTGGCCCAAGCCAGCCAGCCAAGCAACCTCTCTGCAATGTGTACCCAGAACCATGTGCCTCCAGAGCCCGTGGCCAGTCGAAAGATGTTACTTGCCTAATTTTCCCACGGGGGTTAGGGGGTGGCACTTGGTAGCACTCCCTAAAGCATCCAAAGACCTCCTGTCTCTCTGTTTTCAGTGTTCCTTTGCCCGTTTTCATAGATGAAATCCAAACCTTTCCCAGAAGGTTTCCTCCCACAGCTCGTAGTCACACTAATCTTTCTGTTTCCAAACTGCAATATTCTAGAACCCTAATGGGAGTGGGGCCAGCGGGTACACAAATGAAACACTTCTTCCGGATCCCCAGTTGCTAAAACACAGCTTCCAGTCTCAGGGAGAAAGAGGGGTGGATCAGCTAGAAAGGACGCTGACCCCAAGGGCCAGCCAGAGGAGAGGGCCCTGTGATCCGAAGGAAGTGGACACAGGGAGTGCCCGGAAGAGATTGTTCATGCTTTCAAGCTGGGCCAACCCTGTGAGTAACAGAGGGCGTGTAGGCCTGGCTATAAATACCTGAACCTTAGGCCCCCACCCCTGGCAGAGCCCTGGTGTTCATCAGCCTTAGATCCACAATTCCATAGCTTCCCCCACGCTGTACCAAAAAGAGGAAGGTGACTTCCCCTTTTCCACTTCTAGAGTAATGACCTCTGAACCTGGGTCCCACTGGGTCTTCCAAGCCAGGAGGCCCTGCTGCTCCGGTCTTGAGACTCAGGGAATCGGAGTCTATGTGTGTACTCAGTGTGGGTCCCTCAGATCTTTGGCAGATGGCACTGTCTCTCTCAGAGAAGAGGGTACATCTTGCTAGGCCTCTAGAGGGAGATTCTAGATTTCAGCATGCGTGCTTCCTTGTTCATCTCCTTCTCAAACCCCAGGAGAATTCTGGGAAAGCCCTCTTCAGGACTTTCAGTATACCACAGGTCAGATAGTGAGCCTTTGGACACTGGGTGTTGCCCGAGTGTTTGTGTAGAATAGAGGTTTTAAGCATGGGGGGAGGGCAAAATCTGAGCTGGGGTTGTTAACATGCTAAATAAAACATTAAGGTCAGTAACTGGAACTTTGCATCAAGGTATCATTAGTGAGTTGACTATGGGGGAAAACCTTATTATGTTTCTAAAGCCTGGTTCCTGTCTTCAGGTACAGTTAGTTCTAGTAGGAAATCCCCTGAAACAACGAATTGCTAGAGGACTCACCAGCAAGTCCTCAGCCATCTGCAGCAAGGGTGATAAGAGACCTTTCCTCCTTCTGGATTAGCCTGGAGTCTCCCCAGACCAGCTTTCTGAATTCTAGCTCTCTTATCCTAACCTGAAATAAATCCATGCCCAGATGTCCACAGCGATGTGTGAGTTTTCCTTGAACCTAAGATTACTGCCTTTTCCCTCTTTTGACACTCTGAGTAGATCTTCTTCTCACAGCATATGTGTGTGTGTGTCTGTGTGTCTGTGTGTCTGTGTGTGTGTGTGTACAGCACATGTGTGCATGCCTTGAGCCCACGGAAGACAGAAGAAAGCATCAGATTCCCTGGAACTGAAATTACGAACAGCATTTGAGTGCTTGGAATAAACCAACCCAGGTGCTCTTCAAGAATAGTAAGTGTTCTTAGCCACTGTGTAATCTCTCCAGACCCTTCTTCTTTCTTATTTATTTAATAACTCATCATCTCCAGTTCAGACTACCCATATACTCTTGGGTGTGGGCCTATACAGTGGAACATCAGTGTAGACCTGTCAGTAGCCACACCATTAAAGAAAATTCACTCCCCCTCCCCAAGAAGCCATGACGTGTCTATAATATGAATCCCTTTGCACTCCTTGCTAGAATGTTGACTGGCTTAGTCTTGTTCATGCAACCACAGCAGCTTTGAGTTCACTAGTGCAGTAGTGCTGTTATACACGAAATTTGCTCTGGTCTTCTCTGACCTTTGTCTCTTAACAGTCTTTTCTACCTCTCTTGCATGATAATCCCTGAGCCTCAGGAAGGGCTATGATATAAATTTCCCATTTGTGGCACAGCACTTCTTAGTCATTTATGCTCGGCACCTTTGTGAGTGTCCACACACTCAGTGAGAGAACCACTGTCCCTCTCCAGAGCTGCTAATAATAATAATAATAATAATAATAATAATAATAATCTTCTCTGATGAAGTCTGAGAGCTGCATCCATTCATTGGTTAAACGTATGGGTTTAGAGGGTAGTTTAATGCCTTTTAGCAAAGCAACAGTAGTAGGTTCTCTATTGGCCTGTGAGCTCCCCAGCCATGGGCTCCTGGCCATATTTATAGTGCCAGCCATACACTTCCTCCTTTGGTGCAATCCTTGAGCTCAATCAGAACACGGTTTGTCACCTCCCTATAACATTTGTAGCACGATTGTGCCTATGGGCATATCTCACAACATTGGTCATCATTGCAATTCACAGGTTTCATAGCTGGATAAGGCTGTTGGTGACTCCTCTGCAGCAGGGAGAGTTAGCCAGCTTCCTAGTGAGTTCCAACCTGGTTTCCATCTGTCCTGTGACGAAGATCAAAGACACCAAAGTGTGTGGTGTCTTCAGCAATACGATTTTTATCAAGTTCTTGTTTGCAACCAAGAGCATTTGTTTATTTGTTTGTTTGTTTGTTTGTGGGGTTGACACCCCTGACCAACAACTGAAGGGAAGGTATCTCACAGCTGCTACAGAGCTTCTGGGATGAGCACCATCTCCCATGTAGAGTAATTGCAATTAAACTCTTATATGAATGTATATTTAGGAAGTTTATAAAATTGGAGATTCCTATTTAGGTTTTCAAATCCCTAGAGCATTAAAAAAAAAAAACTTTCATTGATTGCACTGTACAGCCTCATTTGAGAATCACTTGCTCATTTGAGAATAACTTGTAGTGAAAGTCTGTATCTAATTCTACTAAATCGTGTTACAGGTAGGGCCTGGCTCTAATCTAGTGAGAGAGACAGGCAAACAAGAAAGAGATTCTTAGGACATTAAACAATGATGCAGTTGATGGTAAGGTCAGAGTAAACATTCCATGGGGTAGAGAATGAGTGTTTACTCCTTACCATAATGCTTCACCGTCTCCTTCCAGTTCAGTAAGACTTTACAGGAAGGCTCAGGGTGGTGGTGGTGGTGCCTGAAAATCCTGGCACTCAAAGACACATTGGAGGTGTCTACCTGGACTGCATAGTAAACTCCAGTCCTACGTTGTGCAGTGAGACCTGGGGGTTGGAGTAGGTGATGGCAAGAGTGAAGGAGAGAGATGGACTGACTTTAGAGAAAAGAAAAATGACCACAGAAGATTGAAACAAATTACCCAAAGATGAAACCGGAAAGATGTGACCAATATCCAAGAAATCACCCAGCACTGTCTAGTTGACAGGCTTTTCTGAAGTGAGTCTTCAGTGTATGCTCCTAAACTTGACTTGTCTTAAGTCACTAGCAGTTCCTAAGAAGTCAATGTGGGTCACAGATCTCAGGCCTTACACCCCTCTAGCTATCAGTCTTGCCCGGGGGCTTGTTGGAAGAGTGTGATTTATTCAGTCAAAATGGACACTTCAGCAAGCTCTTTGAGACATCTGCATACAAGTTCCAATTTGAAACACATTGGTCTATACCAGAATGCAACACAGAATTTCTACCAGTTTCTGAGAGAGTGCAAATGCCGCTTGCTGGTCCGTGGTGGTATCTCACGCAGGCATTCCCAGAACAATGAGTAATCAAGCATCCCCAGCCTGCTTATCTACTGGTTCTGTGTTATCTTTTTCTTTCAAAGAAGAAACCAATTCAAGGGGCTTTGTTGGATAGTGCTAACAGTTTTTGCTTCGTTTGATTTTGTTGAAGTAGAGTCTTACTGGTAGCCCTGACTGACCTGGAACCTAGAAGTCCTTCTATCTCAAACTCCCCTAGTGCTAAGATTACTGATCTGTGTGCATCACATCTGGAGGGGAAGGGGAATGGTGAACAATAAATAACGAGCTAAAGTTGCTCACCGAACTGAAGCACTCGGAGTTAGGACTTCTCCCCAAGGAGCCTTAATTCAGAGGCTAAGATACTGTCCCCTAGGGCCCAGATCCTCTCATGTCTCTGTCCTCTCTCCCACTGATGCTTTCTAACATCTAATTCCTTTGGTACCCTACCATTCTCCTCTGGAATAAAAATGGCTTCAGCAGGACAGCCTATCACACAGTTGTGCCCAGGAGTATGATCTTCCAGTCATACTCCCTCTTTGAACCTGAATTTGGTCCCATCTCATCCTTCAACTTGATAACAACAGCTCACTGTTCAGGTCTCATTGAGAAAAGTGATGTTCTCCAATCTCATGGCTGGATGTCAGACAGAAGGCCTCACCAAAGGAACACAGTTAGAGAGACACCAACAAATGTCATCATCACATCCCATCTGGACAACAGAGAGAGCTTGGTCCCAGTTCTTTTGTTTGGTTGTTTGGTTGGTTGGTTGTTTGTTTGGTTGGTTGGTTGGTTGGTTAGTTGAGTGTGATGGTGATTGTGGTGGTTGTTGGTTGGCTTTTTCTGACAGTGTTTCTCTGTGTACCCCTGGCTGTTCTGGAACTTACTCTGTAGATCAGGCTAGCCTCACACTCTGAGATCTACTGGCCTCTGCCTCCCAAGTTCTGGGACTTAAAGGTATGTGCCACCACTACCTGGCTTGTCCCTAGTTATTAATGTTCATCAGGTGAGTACTAAAATATTGCATTTTGACTATAAAAATTCTTCAAAAAAAAAAAAAAAAAAAAAAAAAAAACCAACGTAGGAATCTTTTCACCAACATGTACAGCGTGGATATGTAGGAAAGTATCCAAATGTTTTCAAACCCATAACTGAGTTTTGATGTGAAAATATACAAGATCATACAAAATCTGATGTAAGCAGTAAAATGTGACTGTATGATTAGCAGGAAGACTTTAACTAACTGCTATTATTTTAGGACTGGACACGTAGTTTAGGGGTAGAATACAGACTAGCATGCCAAAGGCCCACACAAGAAAGAAAGAAAACAAAAAAGAAGCTACTTGAAACTTTATGAAAAAAAAAGTCTCCATAAAGACTTGTATTTCCAGTAAATAATATCCTGCAGTTTTTGGGGTTTGAATGATGGATTGATTAGTTTTAATTTTATTAGTTTTTTTATTTATTTAATTATTTCACTTTGGTTTTATTTTGTTTTTGAAACAGAGTTTCTCTGTGTAACCCAGACTGATAGTCAACTGTCACTCCTCACTCCCCAGCCTCTGAAGTGCTGGGATCACAAATGTGCCACCCTGCCTGGCTCTCTCGCTTGGCACATTTCACCAAGTGAGAAGTTTGGATTAGATATTTTCACACTAAAACTCACTTATAAGTTTGGATACTTTTCCCCATATCCATGATGTAGATGTTGGTGAGTAAATTCCTCCAATGTTTCAATGGGTTTTTTTTGGGGGGGGGGAGGGAGAATTTATGGTCAAAATGCAATATGTTGCAAAACAAAAGTTCCTAAGAGGGTGTTGCCTACAGTTTCTGGGAAATTACCTCAGTTGGAGAAAACAGGAGAGGACCTTTGGCCTGTGTTCTTTCTCTCTCTCTCTCTCTCTCTCTCTCTCTCTCTCTCTCTCTCTCTCTCTCTCTATATCTCTCTCTCTCTCTCATCCTGAAAACTACAATCACAGCTGGGGGTTCCTTCCTACTGTGCACTACACTTCATACAGGTGTAGGGAGTGCCACTCACCCTACTGGGTGGGGGGACAGGGTGACCTCATGAGCCCAAGATGAACAAGCAGGAGTAGTCACCAGCCTAGGTGCTAGGGATATGTCCCACCTTTCTGATTTTATGGTTCTGGAGATGCAGGAAAGATACCCTGCCTGGACAACAATGGGTTGGGGTCTGTGGGCAACTATAGGTCCATGCTCCAAAGATAGTATATACCCTAGCCCACCACCCCTGCACCTCAGCACAACTAGGCAGAAAACATACAAGAGGTCCTCCACAAAAGAACCTGTCTTTAAGGAGCCTGGCCTGTCTTTCCTCTGAGAGGCTCTACCAACAGCTGACTGAGACAATTGCAAAACACAGCTAACCATTGGGCTGAGCTCAGGACTCCTATGAAAGAATTATGGGAAGTTCTAAAGGAGCTGAACGAGATTGCAATCTCATAGAAAGAAAATATCAACCAACCAGATGCCCGCCCACACAAGACTCCCAGGAACTAAGCCACCAAACAAAGAGCATGCATGGCCCCTGCTACATATGTATAACAGAGAACTGCCTTGGCCTCAGTGGGAGGGGATATGCTTGGTCCTGTGGAAGCTTGGTGTGCCATAGAAGGGGGATGCTAGAGGGGTGAGGTAGGAGTGGGTAGATGAGTGGCAGAGCACTCTCTCAAAGGTGAAGGGGAGGGGTGATGGGACAGGGAGGCTCCGGAGGAGGAATAAAATTTGAAATGTAAATAATAATAATAATAATAATAGAACCTGTCTTTAAGAGTTTGCACTAAGCCCAGCAGTGGTGCACACACACCTTTAATTCCAGTGCTGGAGAGGCAGAGAGAGGCAGATGGATCTCTATGAATTCAAGGTTAGCCTGGTCTACATGTCCAGGGCAGTCAAGTTCCAAGAGAGCCCAGGCTACACAGAGAAACCCAGTCTTAAACAAACAAAGAAACAACAAACAAACAAAAACAAAAAAGCAAACAAAAACAAGCAAGAAAAACTGTTTCCACTAAAGCATACACAATTTTCATTACTTATCTTTTCTAATGAAATGTGCTTGCCAGAGCATTCTTGCAAGCAACTCAGTTTTTGAATAATTATTGTAGAATTCTGGGTAAGTGAAACTAAATCACATTCAAGCTTACATAGGCCTGGAGGTGGGACAAGTGAGGCCTCCTAGGTGAAAAAGTGAAGGTCTACTTTGCAGGAACACAGAAGGCAACAAATACTGCTAACTGGGAAAGCGAGAAGTAGAAGGGAAGGGGTTCCTGCGTCTCCATGATTGTGGATACAGACAGCATACATACTAGGGAACACTGGGTGGATATAGTGATGACAAAGTTATTTCTAGGGCAGTAATGACTGTTTTTATGTGCTGTTTAAACTGATAAGAAAAAATAACTGAATGAATGCAAAAGGGCAACGACCTTGTTTGGCTGTGCTGCAAGTAAAGATGCTGGGAGCCCGAACTGTTCACAAACAGAGGCCACTTTCTCAATAGTTTTCTAAGACAAATTTAAGCAACACTAGCCCTTCGAAGCTCCAGACTACAGTCTGTCTAGCTAGCTGATGTTCTGATGTTCTAATGTTCTGGGCTTTTTTCTGAGCCATGCTCATGAACACCTGTCTAGAGACATTCATGACCAGCTGTTTCCTGTCCCACTCCCCAACTCTCGATGTTTCACTTGAAAAACCGAAAAGGAAGGCAGCTCTGAAAGAGCTAAGTCAAATTAAAACTTAGAAACAAAGCCATTCCGTTTTCTCTGGAGAACACCTCATTAGAAGGTGCCCTAAAACCTTTCCCAAGACCTACATCTGCCTGTCCTTAGTAAAAGATGCTACTTTAGTATTGAAGCTTCTAGTTTCCTTTTCTGCCCCGACAACGACTTGAAATTTAATAACCATTCTCCCAAAGGTAATGGTCTCCCCTATATAATTCCACAGTCCTCAGGGTCCTGGTCATTAATGATGACTTTCATTTCTGCCAGACACTGGCCACTTGGCTTTAGCTATATCTTGATGCCTCTGACTGAGATGAACTGGGAAGAACTGGGATGTGAGACTTGAGATTCTCAACAGGAAACCTGAGCAATTAGTTGCTGCTGTACACTTTAGGTTCCTAAGGCAAGCGGCTCAGCCCAAGCGACACAGCCCAAGGGCAGAAGCCTGGCCAGGCCATCACTGAGAAGTCTATTGATGGTTTGCTGTAGTCACTACTAGCTCACCTTATTCCCCACACCCACCCCTGGCTGCCTAGCGTTCTACTTGGTTCTCAAGAGTCTGAACCCATCCACCTACTGGGTTCACTAAGCAGTCCTTCAATTGAAAAGGACCATAGAAAAGGTGCGCGTCCCACACTCCCAAGCCTGCAGTAGGGGAGGTCATGAGCACAAGGACCAGCCTGGAATACACGTACAAATCAAATGTCTCTTCTCCCTTTCTCTTCTTTCTCTCCCTCTCTCCCTCTCTCCCTCTCTCCCTCTCTCCCTCTCTCCCTCTCTCCCTCTCTCCCTCTCTCCCTCTCTCCCTCTCTCCCTCTCTCCCTCTCTCCCTCTCTCTCCTCTCTCTCCTCTCTCTCCTCTCTCTCCTCTCTCTCCTCTCTCTCCTCTCTCTCCTCTCTCTCCTCTCTCTCCTCTCTCTCCTCTCTCCCCCTCTCCCCCTCTCCCCCTCTCCCCCTCTCCCCCTCTCCCCTCTCCCCCTCTCCCCCTCTCCCCCTCTCCCCCTCTCCCCCTCTCCCCCTCTCCCCCTCTCCCCCTCTCCCCCTCTCCCTCTCTCTCTCCTCTCTCTCCTCTCTCTCCTCTCTCTCCTCTCTCTCCTCTCTCTCCTCTCTCTCCTCTCTCTCCTCTCTCTCCTCTCTCCCTCTCTCTCTCCCTCTCCCTTTCCTTCTCCCTCTTTCTCCCTCTCCCCCTCCTCCCCCCACACAAAATTTAAATCATTTTTCCCCTGCTCGTAGGAAAGTCACTCTAGAAGTCACTTCGAGACATTCTGAAGCCTCAGCTCATCAGACAGGTTTCTGAACAGATGCAAACGCGATTTGGTGTGGGTCAAGTTCTCCTGCCGGGGGAGCATCGCGTGGTTAAAGCCCAGTAGCAAATACCTGGAGCGCAAGTCCACCGTCCTCTACCAACGCTCCCCGCCTTTGCCCCCACTATCATATCTGTGCTCTTTGACCTCCCTAGTTAATGTCATTCCAGAGATTTGTTAAAATGTCTTCTGGTTAACCGCACCCTCAGTGTGGACTTCAAGAGAGGGAAACCCACCCGTCTGGTGTGTGCCTGCCTGCACAACACTAGAGAAAGGGGCTAGGGTGGCTACCAGTGACCCTGTGTTTTGCCCTTTCCAAGTGACTGTATTTCTTTCTTTGGGTAATGCATTGGAGAAAGCAGGGTCTCTCCTGGAACATAAAAAGAAAGTAATTGCGAAGCCACAACTCCTGAAGATGAGAATTCTGATTGTCTGAAACGCTGTAAAAACTTAAATGGGTATTTTTATATTAAAAAGATAAAAAAGTATTCCACCTGCTGTATGTATGCCTTCCAGGAAAAAAAAAAAAAAAAAAAAAACTAAAAAATATCCCACTTCTCAGAAAAGGCTCCTGGGGGAGGGACAACACCATAGTTTTCCCGTATAGGGAGCCAACACCCTACTTTGACCAAGCAGCAAAATGGGTGGAAAGGTACTTGGTGTCTGAGCTTAAGAGGCAATGACAATCCAAGGAAAATTTGGACGGAAATGGAGATAAGTGTAACCACATTCGTAGGATGGAGGTGGGTAGGGGATTTTTAGTTATCATAACAGGAAGTAAGTACAACCAACAAACATAACTTAGACTACTAAAAAAAATTAACAAGATTAATGTAAGTAGTGTCAAGCAGGAAAACAAATGTTAAATATTGATTGTGACTTTGTAGGACTGAATCCAGAGAAAGGACCCTCTAACACCTGGTCTGTCTAATGTTGCTTGTGTTTTTGCAAACATGTCCATCAATTGGTTTTTAATTATTTTATTAAGTACATAGAGCCCAGAATCTCTATTTTCAATAAAAGTCTAAATTATTATTTTTTAAAAAAAATACTCCATCTTGTACTGCAAGTATTTTCAGTTTGATATTCTGGTGTGTGAGCTTCTAGTGCCTGGTGTGAGTGCTTGCAGGAGCTCACACTAGGCACCTACATCCCTGCTTCTGGCACCTGCACTCCCTACTTGCAAGCATCTACTTTTTTTTAATTTTTAAAACTGCAACAGAATCTTTCCCTTTTGTGCTGGGTCTCTGAGCTTTCTTTTCAGCTCTGCTCAGCGTTGCTTTGGGAAAATAGCCTTAGAGAGCTGAGGGCTTTAGAAGTCTGGTGTCAGGTTTCAACCTTAAATGCCAGTGGGACAGGAGGTTCTCAGTCTGCCTCACTCCCCTATTTGACTCTGCTCATTGGCCCTCAAACATTCTGCCAGTTCTGTCATTTAAAAGTAAAAGAGAAACTACCATGAGGACTTTAGGAAAGGAGGCTGTAGTGGGGAGAGGAGAAAGGTGACTCTGGGAGTGTTTCCATTGGCTTATCCTCTTAAAATGGCCTGAGGCTTTCATGAAAAGTGGGGGTTTATGAGACTGAGGCATTCTATACACTTAACCTAAGTGAAAATAATTTCTCTTCTATGATCAAAGATATTGAGCTGCCCAAAGCTCAGAACAAAGCAAAGATGGATTCTTTGTCCCCAATACGTGCATTCTTACAAGACTAACACTCATTCTTGTTCTGTCAATCATAGCATCGGAAAAGGTAGATTGTGATGTCTTTCTCTTAAGTTTGAGTCCAAGGCACGTATAGATAGAGGTGCACCAACTGCAAATGATGAGTCAGGGAACAAAGGAGCACCTTTGGAGATGCCCACGAGATCCTTTCAGTAAAATCTGCAAGCAGATCTGGTAAGACTTGTATTGTGAGCTTCGGCATACAACAGAAAGCTTTGGTCATTTTCCCTGTTTCTTGTTTGTTTGGTTTTTTTGTTCTGTTTTGTTTGAAGTAGGTTTTCTCTGTGAAGCCCTGGCTGTTTTGGAACTGGCTCTGTAGACACTCCCAGGGTTAAAAGCATGTGTCACCATACCAGGCTCTCCTTGGTTTTTTGTTTGTTTGTTTGTTTGTCTGCTTGGTTGGTAAATTTAAAAAAAAAAAAGTAAATCAAAGCTCAGAAAAAGCTAGCACCTTCCCCAAGCCTACAAAACTAAGCTCCTTCCCCAAGCCAGGCAAACTAAACCTCTGACTCAAGATGCAGAGGATTGTTTTCTTCTTGAGGTCACCCCTAGCTTTACTCAGCAATCCTCGGAGGTCTCAGCTTCATGACCTTGCTGTGTCATGTTGTTTAACTTCTATGTCCCAAAATAACATATTAGACAGAGAATTATAGCCACCATCAACTCAAATAAAAAAGATAGGCAAAGCAAGAATTCTTGAATTCTCTGAGATGCCCCAACGGAATATGGAGGCACCAGGCTTGAGAGATGTCTCAGTGATAAGTGCTAATTGCTCTTCCAGAGGATCCAGTTTTGACTCCTAGCACCCACATGGCAGTTCACAACTGTACCTCCAGTTCCAGAGGACCTGACAGCCTCATACAGACATCCATGTAGCTAAAATGCCAATGTACTTAGAATAAAAAAATAAGTAAGTTATTTTTAAAAATAAAGAAAAATGGAGACACCCGCAAGCATATACGTTCTTCTGTCAGTGTTCTGTGCATTTAGCAGGTGCTAGATCCGGGCTACAGAGAACAAAAGTTCCAATCCTGCCTCACTTCTGACAGACAGTGCACTCTGCTGGGCACACATGCCATCATTCTATTCTTTCTCTAACAAGTTATCAGGGTATTTTATTTGCCAACTGAGTGGGTGAGTGCATCTACTAATGTGCTTTTCCAGTGGTTTGTTAAGTGCCTTACAAGGGAGCAGTAAGCTGAGTAATTGCATCCTTACTGCCTTTGTGAACTGTTTCCTTTGAATCTTTATGCAAACACTTATCTTCAGCAACATCGATTTGGTGAATATTCCTTCTGAAATCACTTTGAAAAAGACCCTAACCGGACACCAGTTAAAATAGAAGTAAAGTCCTCAAAGATAGCTTTTTAAACAATAATAATTTAATTTTGTTTAGTTCTTACAATTATTTATTAATGTACATGTGAATATGCATGTACGTGTGAGTGTGTATGTGTGAGCTATGAGAGACAACCCGGAGCCTGGTTGAACAAGCCTTTGAACACCGGAGACCCCCTGGGATGGAAGGCGTTCAGCTGGGTTCCTGGGCCCCAGGCTCTCTCAGCTTCCCCTTCACAGCCCCTCCCGCAGAGAGAGGTCGTAGGAATAGTACCCCAGGCTCTCCCCACAGGCATATGAGGCATCCCTAAACTACCAGACCAAGCCAACAAGGATTACCTGCTGCTAAAACCTTAACCCACCCCACACTGTATATATTGAGCTTAATTGAGAAGTAAAGGTGCGGAAGAATCATCCCATTGTCCAAGAGCTTCTGTCATGGATCCTCCCCTCTTTGCCAGCTTGGGGGGGGGGGGGAAGGGGCCCTCACCGGCACAGCAAGAGCTGTTAACACTGGGCGAGAGATCTACTCTCTTTCCCTGCACCTCCTGGCTTAGCAAAGAGCTGTAACACCTCAGAAGACACCAGCTCTCCTTCGGGGTTCTCCTCTCTCTGCTGCAGAGAGGGTGACAGGCAGCAGCGGACCTTCCCTGCTGACACTCTACCCTGGACCACCCGCAGGCAGGGGCAGTGGCAGAGACACCTGTTCGCACCGTGTCCTCTGCCAAGCCAGAGATTTTGAGGGACCCCATCTGGAGCCGGTTCCCACATGTATGTATGTGTGAGTGTATTTTGTGACTGTGTGTGTAACTGTACATGTGTATGTGTGAGACTGTTGTGTGTGTGTGATTGTGTTGTGTATATGTGCCTGCATTCATCAGATGCCAACCAGAGTGTCTAAGGAGATCAGAGGACAACTTGCAGGAATCTCTACCATATGGGGCAGAGAAACTGAACTAAGGTTGTAAGGATTGGTGACAAGGACCATTACCTGTTGACCCATTTTAATAGCTCAAGAAAAAGGGCTTTTTTTTTCTTGTTTTTGACCAAATTGGTTTTGCTTGGAGCTACTAAGGACTTCAATAAAGAGCGCTGCTATTAGTCACAATATTATTTTTGGACCTGCTGTATAACAAGCACTTGGACATGAAAATTTCTAATATTCTTAATGAAGTTAGAAGGGTCAGTGATGGGGATTCTGAGTTTATGTACACTATGCAGTTTGAATTCAAAGCTGCTTGGCTATTCAGGGAATAAAAGCACATAGCAACCTTCTCATTTAGAAGAGGAGGGAAGAGTCTGATGGGGAAAAACTGGAGGAAATGCAGCTAGACCTTGGAGCAGAGAGCCACTGGCGCCCAGTGGGTCACCAGCTCATTGTGGGGAAACTTGAGCCCATCCTTCATCCTCCTCCAGATGAGAACATTGAAACCACTTTTCTTCAGAGAATCTTTTGGATCAGAAGGAAGCACCTTGTAAGCAGGAAGAATAAATTTGTACTGAAATAATGGTTATAAAATACCTCTCCCTATCCACTGCTGTCAAAACAAATCAGCAGAATAGGGCATGGGGGAACTGAGCGTGAAAGATACTGTCTGTGATAGACATAGTTCTGAGTATTTAAAAAGAAGTGAAGCATGTAAAAAATTAAGATTAAGCAAATACACTTGGTTCTGAGCACTCTGTTCCACTTTCCCTGCATTCCTTTGCTTCTCCCTACTAATCCCATAACAGATTTACAGAACGCATGGAAACTGTTTGCAGAGTGAGACAAAAATAAATAAAATAACTTCATTGTAATATCATCTCAGCTACTTTACAGTTTAGCACCTGAGGGCTTTAAAGAGATTACTCCATGTCCTCATGGGGGCAAACAGCTTTATCTTTGGTATTTTTAGTGGTGTGTGGATTCTATATCAGTCTGATGTCTGGATATAACGGGTCAGAAAGAGGTTGGATTCCCACCTCTGGCCACTTCTAAAGAACTTTGAAAATAGAGATGAGGGGGAAAAAACAATTTACCTATAATGAACTTATTTCCAAGATAAATAGTAAAAAATTTAAATAAATCTGATATATTAAAAACAAGATGAGCTATGGGCTGGAGTATGTCTCAGCACGTGAGTTGTTCTTCCGTGATCACTAGCTAGGCACTTGGATCTGTCTCTTCATCTGAATGTCGCAATGCACAAATGTGATGATTCCAGAGTCAGTCTTTTGATTTTAGTTCGCTTTTTATACACTCTCTGTGCTGGCTAGCTTTATATCAACTTTACACAAGCAAAAGTTATCAGAGAAGAGGAAGCTCCAATTGAGACAATGTCTTCATAAGGCCAGGATGTAGGCAAGGCTCTAGAGAAAATTTTAAATTTATGATTGATGTGAGAGGGTCCAGTCCATTGTGGGCAGAAACATCCTCCGTTCTATTAGAAAGCAGCTGAACAAGATATAGGGAAGAAGCACCATCCTGGGCTGCTCTTCTCTGTCTCCAAATGGTTCCCATGTTGGTTAAGTAGTAAAATTGGGCACAGGGAAGCAGCACCTTCCATGACCATCAGCTCCTACATCCAGGTGCCTGTTCTCTTTGGGTTCCTGCCCTGACTTCCTTCAATGGTGGACTATGCTTTGGAAGAAAGTATAAGCCAAATAAACCCTTTCCTACCCAGCTTTTTTTTATCATGGTGTTACATCATAGAAATATTATGTAACTAATGCACTGTCTTTTATTTTAATAAATAAAGTCTCAGATGGGTCTCAAACCCTTTCCTGTCGTTGCCACCAAAGCAAGAAGTCTGTAGCTGAACTACAGAATTTTCTCTCCTTAAACAATCATTCCCACTTTAGTGGGCCTGGACTCTACTGTTTGATTTTTGGGTTTTGTTACAATTGTTTTGCTCAGTGATGTTGTGGATCAAGTCCATCTTGGCGCTTAGCAAGCATTCCAACACTGAGCCACAGCCACAGCTTCCTGGTGCAGGGAATTTTGATTCAGTCCTTCAGTTCCAATAGGGCAGGAGTGAGCTGGGCCTCTCTTCTCCATCTCTGTGAGTGTCCCAAGTGTGGTTCCTCTGAGTGGTTGGTAAGATTGGGCTTTTTACACAATTGCCCAGAACACAAGGAACAACATTGAAAGGCCTTCCTACAATCAGTCCTAAAAATGTCATGTTTCCATTCCTATCACCTTTGAGTGACTTAGAGTAGCAAATCCCGCTTGGGTTAAAACATGGGAAGGAATGATCCACTGGGTCCTCTGGGATCAGTCTTGGAATCTAGCAAGCACCATCACTGTGGTGCCAAGAAAAGTTTACATCTTTATCTTGCCATACATTAGAGGCTCCCTTTAAGCTCAAGACAATAGCATCTGTTAGTTCCTTGAATCATGTTAAAAGAAAGAATTCCTCATAGAAATAATTCTTCAAATTCAAATATCTGACGCCTATTGTCTGGTTTGGATGCTTGAGCTGTCTGTGTTATTTACTGATCAGCACCAATGCTGCTGCTGTAACCCATGGATAGTTGGAGAGAGTCACATGTCAGGATTCTACCTAACTACAAAGGGTGTGTGCTTTGTGTGCATGTCACTAGGGAGGAATTCTTGTTTTTCTCAGACAATCATCTTAAGGTGAATCCAAATATGCAAACATATAAGGCTGCTTAGAACCCAACAAAAACCTGCCTAGATGATCACATCTATGTCTCAAGGGTCTCAGAAAGACAGGGAGTGGGGGGCATGGTGTCCTTTATCGAGGGTTTTTCCTCCATAAAAGGGTGAAAGAAAAATAAGATGCTATCAAATGAAGCAACCATTAGCAGATTTTTTGCTCACTTTACCTGAGTGTTTGAGGAAAGGAAAGTAATTTGCCTGAAGTCTCTACCTACAAGAGTTGTCTGTGAGGATGAAGAAACCTCCATCCATATAGTAAGTAACAGTGCCTCAATAATTGTAGCTGTCTTGTCATCCTGTCCACACCTTAGGAGTGGTTAAATACATAATGTAACCTGATTTTAGATTTTGCCTTAAGCACTAGAGATTCTTTTCTTCCTTCCCCTTTCCCTACTTACCTTCTTTATTTTAAGAGATGGCGGCTACATTTCCAGCAGTTGTTTCTTTGGATTCACACACTAAAATGTCTAGAGAAATTTGAACTAGCCATGTGGCCTTGAAAGTGAACCTCTCGGCAACTCCTCTCCTTATTACATAGTCTACTAAGAACTGCTTGGAAATCCCTGTAAAGGAACTTACACTCAAGCAGAACAACCTCTCTGGGGTCAGAGAAAGAAACAGTGTAGAACAAGGAAGAGCACTAAAAAATCAGCCTGGAAGCCAGATGTCCTGGTACATGCCTTTAGTCACAGCACTTAGGGTGCAGATCTCTGTGAGTGTGAAGTCAGCCCGATCTACACAGTGAGTTCCCAGAAAACAACAATAAAATAAAATGAGCCAGGTTGTAGAGACTCTGGTTTCCATACCTAGTGTCAGGGGCTAGGAGGGAGAAAGGAAAAGGAAATAGGTTAGATAACCTCCCTGGGGTGAACTGGGGTGAACCTTAAATTTCTATATAGAAATTTTAAAATGATTATAGTCACTAGAAATGCCCAACAAAGTAGGCTCAACCTTTTTGTCGCTGAAAATGTCTACCCTTCTGTGCCTAGTAATCAGGAATTCCCCCTTTAAAATGTTACAGTGACATTTCCAAAAGAACCCACTCAAATCCATCATCTTCCAGGTCTCCACCATATAAATACCGTACATGTCGACCAGAATGTGAAACCTAGTGCCCACCTATGCCCCCTACACAAAGAGACTCAGTAAATACATTAGGAGTTGGCCACTGGGCTGAGTTTACAGCTCAGTGATGGTTCTCTTATCTCCCTTGCTGGAGCTGTGGCTTCAGCCCTAGCATGTATGGGGACTGGAAAATGAGAGAATAGTGCCCAACTGGAAGGCTTGCTCAGACCCAAGCTGTGCAGAGTGATACTAAGGAAACACCTGGCACAGGAAAAGCCCACAAACCAGCAGTTCCCATGGTGACCATGTGTAAGACAGCGCAGATCTGCAGGGGCAATGGTTGGAGCCCTGTACCTGTTTCTTCACAACAGAATGTGAAGGAGATATGCTGGTTTGCGTCTTCACACACAAATCACTCAAGGAGAATCTTGAGTCTGAAAACTGAAAAATGAGGGAATGCAACCGTCCACATTTTCTAGTTATAGCAAAATACACAGTTGAAATTACATACGTTCACTAACAGTCACAACACAAATTTTATTTTGATTAGTTTCTCTGACTCTAAAAATGTGGGAATTAAAGGCAAATTTTGTGAAAAGAGGGATCAAGACTTTTTGGAAGAAAAGACGAAAGACAAAAAACAGTTATATCTGAAAACTCTTTTGGCAGGTATCAAGATGACTGAAAAACTGGAATCTTTGAACAGCCTTATGTTCAAAGCCTCATATGTACAGAATTTAAAACATTTACAGTATTATTTTTAGAAACCAATATTTTTGAATGTACATAGCAAGTTCATTCTATAAAAATTTTTTTAGGAGAACAAATACATCACATTTGAACATCCCGCTGTTTGTATTTAGAGTTTCTTAAATGCATTTAGGTGTACCATTGTAAGAAAATAGAAATTTTACAATTAGCTTTACACTTCTAATTGTATAATATTTACTGTTGATCTTTAAATTAATTTGATAAAACCAATGTGATAGAGATTTTTAATAGATTCCAGGATTTATTTAGGATCGAGAAAGCACGCATGACAAAATTTCTTTGGATCAAGACACTTTCAAGAAATGGAATTAAGTTGGTGAGATATTAAAAACTGGCAAAAAACTGGACAGTGGTTGTAGGGAGCAAGTCCCTCAAGGCATCTGAAACAAAAAAAAAAAATCTCATGTAGCCCCTCAACTGTTCAAGTGGCAGACAAAATAAATTACCATAAATTATATGCCAACGCAACTTAAAAACAAAACAGCTTGACGCTAAGGATTTCCTTAGCGTTTCCAGGAAGTGTGTAACACTGCTTCTGGCCCGAAGGTCGGGTCGGCAACCGTCAAATGTCAGGGTAGTTGCAGTAGTAAACCGCTGAGCTAGCGTCGGACACCACGGAGGAAATGGCTCCGTGGCTGTCTGAGAGGTTCACACCGCAGTCATGTCCCTGGTAGGGAAGACCCATCTCGGGCTTATACACAAAGTGCAGATACTGTTCGAATTCCGTGCGGTCCACCTCCCCTAGGAGCTCAGTGGGCTGGTTGGGTTCCGTGCCGTCTCGGCAGGGCAGAGCCTCTGGAGGGGGCGAAGGCTGCCCCGGGCCGTGCGCCGGGTGTTGCTGCGGCGGCGGCGGCGGTGGTGGCGGCGGCGGTGCCTGCGGTTGCAATGGCTGCTGGGGCGGCGCGTGGAAACCGCGCCCGGCGCTCGCCGCGGGCGAGCCCATCGCGCCGTAGTACAGGTGCAGAGCGCTGGGGGGCGCCAGGATCCCCGGCATCGTAGGGCCGGAGGGGTCGGGCCCCACTCGCATGGGGCCAGCGGGTGGCTCTGCGGGAACCGCGTAGTCCGAGACCGGAGCATAAGTATAGGCTCCAGCCGCCGGGCAGTCCCCTGGCAACGGGGCTGCAAAGAAAGCCGGGTCCTGCTCCACGCTATCCAGCGGGGATGTGTCCGGAGTGGGCAGAGGGTAGCCGTCGAGCGCGGACGGGCCCAGTCCCTGGCAGTCGCGGTAGTGGGCGCCCATGTGCGGGGACATCAGCGGTGGGCCGGCCGGATAGCCGGGCTCCGGGAAAGGTAGACCCAGGCCATCCATGGCCACGCGGCCGCCTTCGGGACCAAGTGCGCCGGCCTGAGGCTCGGCGAGAGCGTGCAGGAAGCCTCCCTCCACCCGCTTCATGCGCTTCACCTGCTTGCGCCGCCGCGGCCGGTACTTGTAGTTGGGGTGGTCCTGCATGTGCTGCACGCGCAGCCGCTCGGCCTCTTCCACGAAGGGTCGTTTCTCCGCCAAGGTCAACGCCTTCCAGGATTTGCCTGTAGGGAAATTAGAGAGGCGCGCAAGGTTACCCGGGTGAGCTCCCGCACCCTAGCCCCTCTCCCGTGGCGAGAAGCCCGGTCGTATTAGGATGAAAAGTCTTCGATCGCGTCCTTATAGGACGCCTAGAAGGGGCTTCCTCCCTTACCTTTCCCCCCTTATTTCGAAAAACTGGCAAAGTCCCCTGATCTGGGAAAGGATCGAGCCAGGGGTGAGCGGTTTACTGCTCCGAAGTATTAAGAAGCCCTTATAGGTTTTCATAGGGCCCAAAGACCAGAGCCAAGAGTTACTTTAGCGAAGAGAGGGGAGCTGCAGGAAGGGATTGAGTCTATAGCACACCGGTTGTGTGGGGCACAAGACACCTCTAAGCTCAAGGAGGTGGCTCGGCGATTCTCTGGAGTGCGCGGGTGCCCTGGATCCCCCTGGTCCGACTCACCTAGCATCTTGCTTAGCTCTGCGTTGTGCAGATCTGGGTTCTGCTGTGCCAGCCGCTTGCGTTCATCTTTGGCCCATACCATAAAAGCGTTCATCGGCCGCCGAATGCGAGACTCCGCTTTGGTTCGGCCCGACGTCCCGGCTGGCGCACTGCTACTCGCCACCACCTCGCCTTTCACCTTTACGTCCGCGAGGGGGCTCAGGGACTCGGCCCAGGGACAGGGGCCCAACCCGGCCATCACCGCGGGCTGCGAGCTCCGGGGCTGGCTCTGGTCGTCACTGGCGTATCCCGCATCCGGGCTGCTCATGGCGCTCCAGACCGACCCCGCGCTCTGCTACCGCCACGGGACTCGCCGCTTCCCCCGACCCTGAGGCAGAGATGGGAAACTAGCCTGGAGATACCCAGAGGAACCCTCCCGCTGCTCCTCCCGGTAGTCCTAACCCGCCGGGTTATCCGCGGTGGAGATATACCCAGTGACACTGCGGGTGTCCCCCAGGCCACGGGCCCTTTTCTTTATGGACCCGGCCAATGGCGCGGCGGGGGCGGGCCGGACCCTAGTCCTTAGGCCTCCGCCCAGCCGGTGGTCCGAGTCCCAAGTTCCACACCCGCCCCTTTCCCCTCCCCCGGCAGAGTGTACGGGTTATACCTGCCAGGGGGAAAAACTGGCTGGAGCCGGGCTCTGGCGCCAAGTCCTCTCAGGGAAATAGGACGGGTGAAATTCAGATATCTGGAGATGCTGCTCACTGTTAACAGAAGATTGAAGCACTAGTCCAAGGTTTTTCACATCAACATACTAGGTAAAAGTATTCCATTCTCTTAAAAAAAATTATTGCCGAAGGCAATTAACTTCGCATGGCTTTTCAAGGAAAAAAAAATCTTGTTCTCCCAAGAACTCATCATGCTTACATTATAATGAAAATGTTCAAGGTAAATAATAAGTTGTAATAAAAACAAAGTTTAATATGAAATGCTATACCACTAATATTTCACTATTCAATAAGAGTTCAAGTCAACCATGAGGAATTTCAGTATGAAACATAAAAACATAAAACAAAAACTGCTCGTGTGTGTTCGAAAAAAGAGGCAAGACCTGGTTTTATTTCTAAAGACTTGCAAGAGGCCGTGCCTCCATCCCAAAAGCCACAAAATTAGGATATAAAATAAAATGCAAAGACAGGAGCACTATGATGTTCGTCGGAGAAAAAGTCCATTTAAGCAGCACAATCCATAACGTTTAAGACGGTTACCCTGACAGGTAGTTAAAAGGTTCCTATATATTTCTTAAGACTGGAATGAAAAGCCGAGCATCCTTAAATTTATTTCAAACCTGAAAGCACTTTTCCACGGGCTTCAAAACATGCCTTCCTACAGCCCTTATCCCCGCAACCACTTAGCACCTTCCAAATGTTAGCAAACTCATTTAGCCCCTAATGTAGTCTTTTTCAAGGGCAGCATTGTAGCTTCCAGGAGAGGAAACTGAGACTCACTCACGTGCTAAGGCAGAATCTGGGAGGGTGTTACACACACACCTTGCAGCCCTCTTTGAGACCTGAAGCCCCAAAAGCTCTCTGTTGTGTTTGACTTTGTTTGCATGTTTGTTTTGTTTTCTAAGAGATCCAACAATCATCCTTGCATAGTTTTAAGGGAGGAAAATGCAAGGACTGGTGGTATAGCTGTTAGAATGCTCACCTAGTACAATTCTGCAGAAAAGACGGTCTATGAGATGCCAGTGATTCTGTAATCCCAGCACTTGAGAAGTGGGGGACAGAAAAATACGGTCAAGATCGTCCTCAGCTACATATGGAATTAGAGGCTAGCCTGGGCTACATGCAACCCTGTGTTGAGGGAGAGAAAGCAAGAAGGAGAGAGAGAGAGAGAGAGAGAGAGAGAGAGAGAGAGAGAGAGAGAGAGAGAGAGAGAAGAGGGAAAGGAAAGGAAAGGAAAGGAAAGGAAAGGAAAGGAAAGGAAAGGAAAGGAAAGGAAAGGAAAGGAAAGGAAAGGAAGGAAGAAAGAACTCAACACATTCTTTTGCAAAACAGACTTTCTTTACTGTGAAGGCTGATTGAAAGGTATCACTTACTTGTGGTCCATGAGGTAACATGCTGAGGCTTTCTTCTGTGTTATTTCAGAGGCCAAATCTGCTTTATTGGAGGCTCCAAAATGCACAGAGCTTTTGCTAGCTCCTGGCCTACAGTTTCTAGAACTACTTTGTCTCCAAAGAACTCATGCAGAAGCCAGTTTTTCTCTAATTTGTTATGTTATAAAGCAATGGTGACCCTCCCTTACATTTAAAGCTGGGAGTTGTACAGAGAGATCAGTTAAAGCTCCAGGTCTGTAGGATTCATACAAACCGGGTAAAATTAAATCTGCTTTAAGAAATCAAAGTAAATGCTATTTTAAATTGGTGATTTAAAAGCAAGTGGTCTTAAATCTAACTGATAATGTGCTCTTCCTCAAAGCTTTATGGGTTTTTTTTTTTTCTGAAAAACATTGGCTTAAAAGTAAAACAAAAAAATGCATTTCAGATATTTAAGCAAGGAAAGTATGGGGTAGAGATATCAATATTACAAATCAATTCTCTAGCCGGGCACTCTCTAAGAAAAAAAAAATCTATCTCTTCTGTTGTTTGTTTGTTTGTTTTGAGACAGTCTCCCCGTGTCTCTCCTGCCTCTTAGAAGCAGAGGCGCAGTCCCTCACCTCCACAATGACTCTTCTTTTGCATTTAGTAACCCGACGACATCTTTTCAAAGATCTCAGGGCCGAATTTTCTCTTTCATAGAATTTTTTTAATATATACAAACTACGGGTTTTGTTTGAAACGAAGATTGAAAACAGTAGCAGGTCCAGTAGGCATTTTCTCTGTCTTCCCTGTCTTGGTTGATTTCTCTGAAAGCTAAGAGACAACAGAAATATAATTAAGGTGTAGGTCTAGAAAATGTATTTGCACCATTTTACCTGGGTTCCTCGTTCTGTTCTTGCTCCGTGAAGAGAACCCAGCATACTGAGAAAGTGGTTAGAAAGGAAGCCTGGGGAGGGGCGGCAGAGTTATTTACATTCATCCCTGAAGATTAACTCCTGATCTGTCTGAGGGCACTAGAAGTCCAAGCGTCCACATTTGGGCTCCTCTCCATTTCATAAAACAGCCTCTTCTGGAGTTATTAGGTAGCATTTTACTTAACAAATCTATCAGGAAATTTGGCGCTTTCCCAAGACTAGTTCCCTTCCCGTACTCTTACCTAGATCTAACTTCTGCTGACCATTCTCTGGATAGATACTTTGGGAGGAATGTTGGGGGCAACCGCACTTCAGACCCGCCAGCAGTTGTGAGTGGACCACATTTCAGTTTCTTCACTAAATGGGTGTTGGAAGCGGAGCTCGCGACGTTATCAAAGCCAGCCACAAATGCCACATGTAAAGAAGCAAACATCCGGAGCGGCTTCCTGCAAGCCTTGCTTCCCTCAACACTAGAGATTTACTGAGGTGGGGGTGGGTATCTGGAGTAGAAGCCTGGCATGCCTGTCTGCTGTAGCCCGCAGCGGTATCACACTCAAACAGTGCAGGATTTCCAGGTGGCTACTGACTACGCCACGTCCCCAAGAGAGACCCGAGGCTCGAAAGGCTGGGGCAAGGAAGCGATTAATGTAACAAGAAGCTGTGCCCGCGACCACTTGGGTACTGTAGCAAGCGGTAGGTGATCGACTGTGACTCCGGAGTGGGAGAGTCAAAGCTACTCTGTACAGCGAGCCTCTGAGTGAGCGGTTGATTTCTCGAAGGTTTTGTGGTTTGGGGGTTCTGATGGCCAGAACCTGTTAAGGAACACTCAAGTCCAATTGCGCAGGATCCGTGGGCACTAAGGCAGATCCGCGGTCTGTAGAGAGCAAGTTCATGAGGGCGGAAAGGGGAGCATGAGCTGTCATCACGGGGACTTATCCTAGAGGCGGACTCTAGGATAAACAGACAATAGTACCACTGGACGATTTAAATACGTGCCTCAGAGTCTGCCTCTGGGAACCACGAGGGAAGTGACACGGCGCGGAGCCTTGTGCCCTGGGCTCCGCACCTCTCAGGTAGGGCCTGCGCTGAGCGACGCCGCCTATTGGCACCTTGCACCCGGGTACCAAAAGGCGCAGCCTCTCCTCCCCTTTATACTTTTCGCGTCTCTTCCCAGTCCCTGATCAGTCCCCCGTGGGTCCGAGATGGAGATCAAAATTCGGGAGCGTGAGAGGAAAGGAGGAGAGAAAAGAGTGGCAAAAAGACAGCGGTCACCGGCCCGGGACATTCAGGCTAGACCCTGCAATCTTTGCTTCACTAACCTCTCCGGTGGGAGCTGAGAACGTTTGACCCCAAGATTAACTTTGGGGACTCCTTTCCCACACGGATGGGAGCGTACATCCTAAGTGGGCGGGGTCTCACATAACTGTCCGAATCCCTGTCTGATCGTGGCTCCTCTCCGGCTGCCCCAAAACCCCACCCTAGCAGCCGGCGACTCTAAGACCACGTCCTCCTTCCCGCTTGGCCCTGGCTGAGTTTTTCCGCGGCGAAGCAGGAAGCTTCCGTTTCACTTCCCAGCTCAGAAACTGCTCGGGAATGTTTCTTAGAACCCACACCCCGAACTGTAGTCCCCAGATGAAGTATGGACTCCTTCCCTTTATTGCCTGCTCTACGGAACCGCAGGCTCTTTCTGGAAAAGTGGTCTGAGAGCCAGGAATAAAGCCTTGCTCACATTTCTTTCGAGTTTTCCTTGGACTTTAAAGGCAATTCAGATGTGGCTTGGCTTTTTATAAAGGTGGTGGCTGCTGCAGCCTCTTTTTCCATTGTTGGCACCCACATCCCAGAGAAGACCGGGCTTCCTGGGAGAAAGGCAATCCTCACCTGGCAGTCTTAGCAGCAGGTCCACTGTGGGCAGAGCACTTGCACTTACACCGGAGAGCGGCCTGGGTAGGGCTGCTTCCCAGGAATGCCCAGTGTGGTGTCCTCAATCTTCTCCCCTGATTTATTAAGATACAGCCGCAGTTCTCAGTCTTTGGTCTTGTAATAATCTGTTCCTGGCATGTGAAAGGGTTGCTGACCGCGCAGTGGGTCAAGCACACTGAGTTATTTTGTTGAGTTTGTTTTGGTTTTTGTTTTGCTTTGGTTTTGTAGCAAAGGCAATAGGTGCCTTTCCACCCGGGAGAACTCTGCTGCCAAGATCCCCTATCGGGATTAACTGCATGGCGCCAGATGGTTGGTTAGGGCAAGGTATGCATTCTGTGATCATGGAAATGATCAAAGTTAAATAGATTAGAGGACTTGCCACTCCTGACAGCACTCATTACCTCCTGTACGCACCGCAACTCACAAGCGGAACAGATTTCCAGTCTAAACCTAATTTAGCTTCCAAAGCTTAAAAACAAGAGGGAGAGGTTAGGAAGCATTCCAGGGTTTCAGCAGGGTTACTTGGATGTTCTTCTCTATCCATTTGGTGGACTTAACAACAAGTTGTCTTTGGTTTATTCATACCAACACAGGGCCTTCTGTTCACTACACCTTTCCATCCTAGATCACAGGGCTCTCCAGTCTTAATTACATACTTACGAATAAGAATGTCCAAATCAATCCTAGTGTCTTCTTCCTCCTAAGCAGAAACACTAAGAACCATCTCCATAGACCTTAAAGGCTCATCCGTATAGGCCACAGGGCTTCGGGAGAGTAATATTCCCTCCCCTTCTCCTTCAGTAATTCAATCTGCACCTGAAATCACACATTACTGGGCTTTTAAATCCCAAGGCTATCTTACTGCTTTTAGTGCAGAAACCCAGGCTGAAGATGCACATAGATAATTTTACAAGCAGCTATGCTGAAAAAGTAAATGTTTGTCTTTAGGGCATTTGGGAAGTTACCTTTGAAATAAATTTCTTCATAAGAATGGTATTGTTTACAGAACAGTTATCCCTACCTTGTCTGACACTCATAACTGCCCTAGAGGTTATTGAGGTAGCCATACCTTGTCCCCTTTTGCTGAAAACACTGAGATAGAGAGTCAATGACTTAAGGTCACATAACAAGGGTTCTTGAACCATCTCATTTTTCTAGCAGGAAACAATAACCGGTCTTATTCTGAATTTATTTCTGTGCCCTGTTTACAAATAATGAGAGACAAATCGGAATTTATAAGAACTAAATAAAGAAGGGTCTTGATAATAATGGGTTAAGGATCCTTGGAGAAGAATGCAGTGTTCTTATTAACTGGGTCATGATAATTTTGATACCAGAAATACAGCAATGCAAACCGAAAGCATCATTTAGGTTTTTGCCCAGCAGTCAATGTCAGCACTTGGGAGGCAGAAGCAGACAGATCTATGAGTCTGAAACTGGACTGATCTACAGAATGAGATCCAGGATAGCCAGGGCTACACAGAAAAACCCTATCTCAGGGAAAAAAAAATTAGAATATCTAGGTTTTTAAAAAGACAGTCTAAGCCTTATATGACATCTCATTTATTTTGACACCTGTTTCATACAGGCCAATTCTAATTCATCTGAGCTACATGAGAAGAGTTCAAAGTGTTCTATCCTTGCTACACATTTCTAGTGTGGATTCCCCTAAAGTTAGTGTGCAGTCATGTAACCAGTCACTAAATGAACGTCATATTCTACCTCTCTTTCTTTGTTTTCTATTGCTATGATAAACACCATGACCAAAAGCAGCTTCAGAGGGAAAGAGTTTATTTCATCTTACCACTCACAGGTCATAATCCATTGCTGAAGGAAATCAGGGCAGGAAGTCAAACAGGAAGTAGAGGCAGGAACTGAAGAAGAGACCATGGAGAAATGCTGTTTCCTGGTATGCACCCCATGAGGTTGCTTTTTGATACAACTCAGGACCACCTGTCCACAGTGACGTAGGCTTTCCCACATCAATCATCGATCAAGAAATGCCCTACAGACTTTGCTACAGGCAATATGATGGAGGCATTTTCTCAAGTGAGGTTTCTCTAGATCTTGTCTGACAAAAGCCCACGTCGGGACACTCCCTTATGTCACTGTTATCTAAGTCTCATATCTAGTATATTTTGCAAACTGATCCAATATTCTGTGTTTTCTGGGTCTAAATTCTAGAATTACTTGGAGTATTTTGCTATCAAGACTCATCAGTCTTTTTCTGAGTCTAACTTTCAGAATCATTCTTTACAAGAATGTCTACCTCCTAGTCAGGCCAATGTTGGCCCATACATTCTTTGCAGGAACCACCTCAGAAATGGTCGTGCCCTCCTCTCTGGGTGTGGAAAGCACTGGTGATGTTTAACACTATCTCCTGGTTCCATTAGTGTACATCCAGTGCCTCTACCTTGACGTCATCTTTTCTCCCTTAATACTCAATATTTTTTCCCTGTAGGGGTAACTTTGCCTTTTTACTAATATCCTGTTCCTCATTAGACTTCCATTCACTGCCTGGACCTGTACTTGACAAATGACAAATGTCAGAAAGGATTGGTTCTATTCTTGCTATTCTATGACTATCCACGTATTCCTTCTTTTTATTTGTTGTGTGTTATTGGTACAGGCATAGACTCATGGGTTCTGTATTAACAGTTTGTTGTCTTTAATTGATATTATTAGATGAGGTCTCCTCTTGCTTCAAGTTTGACCTTCAGACCACCTTTTGGGCTTTCCCCTTTACCCTTTGATTTTGAGTAATTTCTGACCATTTCCATATGTCTGGCATAACTAGACATTCCAGATTCATCCTGTTCTTTCCTTGCCTCAGTCCTGTCCCCAGGGAGTCATGAGCATCCATTTCAGGGAGAAAGCATTTATAAAGGAAGGCCAGAGCTCTACTGGATCTGGAGGCATCACTGCTTCTGCATATTGAGCAGACAGAGCTCAGAAACATAAACATCTCCACACTACTCCAATGACCACAATTTCCTTGTGCATGGTTTCAGTTGACAAGGATCAAAGGGCTAGAATTTTTAGATGGAAAATTCTAAAAATGAATAATTCAAAGTTTTGAATAATTTATTATAATTTTTTGTTACAAAATTATTAACCTCTTACAATGTGTCTTAATGTGTAAATTACACTGTCATTGAAATTTATGTATAAGACAAACAGTTACATAGAAGTCAGTATTATCCTTGGCTTCAGTTGTCCACTAGAGCATCTTAGAGCATATACCTAATGGATGAGGAATTTTGTATATGCAAGCCCATGCATACTCATATATAACTACTCCTATGTACCTGCCCTCATATATGTGTGCATATATGCCTTGAGTTGAGGATACATCTAATTCCAACCTCATCCTAAGGTTTTTTTCTAACTTGCTGACTTTTAGAGTCATGCAGTAGTATTGCTAGTTAATTGAAGGCACATATGCATGAATGCAGAATCCGTTTCTCACAATGAAAACTGACCAATGTCCCCATGTTCCTCCGTGCTTGTGGGCTATCTCATTGCAATCATCTCCCAGCCACACCATGCTCCTCCATGCTTGTGGGCTATCTCATTGCAATCATCTCCCAGCCACATCATCTTTCCAATCTATTTTCTTTGCTTCCAGGTGTGCCAGAAATCTCTAGTGGCCCTTCTCCAGTATCTCCCTTCCTTCATGACCCAAAGCAAGGAAAAAGAGAGCTAGTGGCAGTGAGAGTGGTTAGTCAGCAGCTTAGGCACTTCCCACTAAGCCTGACAACAGGAGTGCCACCCCCAAAATCATTGGGTGGGTAGAGAACATCACCTTTTGCAAGTTGTCCTCTTCCTTCCCCATGGACACACTACACACCATAGATAAATACTAAATAAAGTAGAACGCAGAACTACTAGTTTAAATTTACATTTGGTTTTGCTTTGCTTTCCAGCTGTCTCCTATGCCTCCCAGGCTGGCCTGGAACCCCATCCTCTGCCTCACCTCACAAGCTCTGAGACTATACACATTTCTCTAGGCCCAATTTTCTCATTAAGGTTTATTTAAAAATAGATTCAAGCAATATAGGTGGTCACAAGCAAAACCCATCTTTTTGTTTAGTGTCTTTCCCTGCTGGCAAATACTTTTGGAATAAGTTAAGAATTAAATTATAAAGCACTATTTCTGTTTGGCTTGAAGAAGGTCCTTCACAGTTTTGAAATTACAATACTGTACCATAAAAAATGCAAAATAAAATTCCTTGGGCTTGTAATGATAGATAATTCGAGACTAGAAATTAGCCTAACCTCATAGGATTTCCCTTCTCAAAACTATCAAAACTCAATGGTAGAATGCTTGTCTAGGATAGACAAGGCCCTAGGTTTCATCCCCAGCACCACAGCAAATAAATAAGTAAGTAAATAAATATTATTTATATTTATTAAATATAATAAATATTATTATAGTATGTTGTTACAAAATTATTAACGTCTCACAATTTGTCTTAATTTGTAAATTACACGATCATTGAAATTAATGTATAAAACAAACAGTAGTAATACAGAAGTCAGCTTAAATATTTAAAGAGCAAAGCAAAAGCATAGGAAGAAAGAACATTCAATAAAAATTTTAGAGTTATTTATAGACATCTTTGAAGGAATACCCCAAAGAATGTTATCACTCTTTTGCCCTGCCACCCTTTCCACAACTCTCAATGACCTTACACAAGAACATAGTGTGCAGCAACTCAGATTTCCTGACTTGTCTCAAGAGTAGAGATTGGCCCATCTAATTTCTACTGCGTCTATGCATGATTGAATTCTTATGAGTCCCTGCCACCCTCAGCAGGGCAAAGTTCAAGGGGAAGATATGAAAATGAAGACCAACCACCATGTCTCTAAAACATGCCGGAGCACTTCTAAAATCTGCATTCACTTATGTGCTGCTATTTCAGAGAAAGATCAGAAGCTCAAACAGTGCACAGGTCCAGCTTCAGTCACATGACCAGAAAGGGCACTCTACTGGATAGTTTTAAGTCAAACTGCTACGAGCTGGTCTTGGGTTCTCCAAGAAAGCAGCCACAGCAAGCCATGAGGCGAAATCCAGTAAGCAGCACCCTCTGCGGCCTCTGCATCAGCTCCTGCCTCCAGGCACCTGCCCTGTGTTAAGTTCCTGCTTCCCTGCTTTTGATAATGAGCTGCTATATGAAACTGTGAGCAAAATCAACCCTTTCCTCCTCAAGTTGCTTTGGTCTTGGTGTTTCATCACAGCAATAGTTACCCTAACTAAAACAGGCACTTACTTTGGATTTTCCCTCCGAGCACAGGAGACAGTCAAGTCTACAGAACAACTGCTGGCAAAATGTCCCAGTGTAGAAGGGTCGATCTCTGCTAAAGCAAAGACTGTAAGCACGAAGAAGTTGACAGTAGTCCAGTGTGAATGGAATAACTACCGTGGCGGTAGTAGGATTTAGCTAGACTTACAAAGTGGATCTTCCTTGTCAACTCAGTTATAAATCCCCAGCAGTCAGTAACTGAAGGGTCTCTGCAATCTGCTTTTGTCAGTACTTATTCTGTTTAGGAAATAAATTATAATAGCTTATTTATAAAAATGATTAACAAGAATACATTTTCTACTTTCCCAGAGTATTCAACTTGGGTTCTTTGTTTTCGGTTTTGTTTGTTGTTCAGTGCTGGGAATCAAACCTATGGCTTCCCTGCTATCACCACACCACCTTACATCCTTAGCTTGACTTGAGCATCATTTTATCAGAGAGAGGATTCTCAGTGCGCATTTGTAGCACCATAGTCTCCAGTTCTATCTCAATCCTCTACAAATGTCTTACCCACAGTGGTAGCCTCATGGTCCTCCAGGAATGCATGGGCTCTTTCTAACTTTCCACTCCCATGTCCTATTACAAAGCTCTAGCTAGTTGGCCTCCAACTGTTCTAGAACAGGCAAGAGCCTGTGTTCTCTTCCCTTTTTATGTTATTAAGGACACGCTCATTTTCTGTGGCTAACTCTGATAATGAATTCTGAGAGAATTCTCTGTGGTAATCAAGCTCCTCCCCTCTTCCTCAGGCTTACGCCACTGTTCTTTTATCTGCATCATTTATATTTCTTCGTTTATTACATTCAGTCATTTATCTGCTTTTTATCTAACGTTGGCCGGTTAATGCCAGCTCCCTCGAAAGTCACCTGTGTTGTTCATGGCTTTAGCATGCCTTGTGCTTAGTACTGTAGTATTCAGTGAGGCCACCAAATTTTTTGAGGATTGTCAACATTTTCTCTGTGACCTTTGCTTGGACGGAAGCTGGTGAAACTGCACTTTCTCATATCTCCTCTTTTTTGTGAAAATTCTCTTCACTCTTAGAGCTTTGATTGCTTTTACTGGGGCTTCATTGCATCATTTTAGGAGAAGGAATTCCTTTAAAAGGGGCACCTCCATGCCCCTTTTTTTCATTAACAGAGTATTATCTCAAAGGGTAACTAAGAACTCTCCAAAGAAGGTTGCTGCTTGTAAGAGCCTCTAAATAATTTTGGCTGATTAGGTATCTTAATCTAGTTGCCAGTTAATTGTGTTTGTCTGTGATTAAGAATATGATTTTCACCTGCTCCCCCAGCACAGTGGCTCTGTGTTTGGAGAAAGCCAATCTCTCATCCTTCATATCTGCAGTGTACTCTTTGAAGGTGTTTGCAGAGGGGATGAGAGCCCAGCTATCACCTGGAGCCAGAGTCTGGGAAGAAGGAATCTCTGTCAAGCCACCTGCAGACTCACCAAGAAAGATCCTACACCCACTGGCAAACAAAGAGACCTGAGGACCAGCCTCCTGTCCCACCCCCTTGCTCTGAGCCTTGATTACTATTTCTGGGTAGAAACCGGCTCAGTGGCTTTGCAGTACTAGTCACGATTTAGTATTAAAAGTTTATTAAAGTAGGGTTTCTCAGAGCATATCTGTTTATAAATACCAGATTGTCCCTTGACGTTTAACTTGCTGCACGAAAACCTTTAAATGAACAATGAGAAGAAATAACCAGCCAAATGAAAGTGCACAAAATACTGAGACTTATTGTGTGTAACAAGTGGCTGAAGCCAAGTGACTGGAACTGGAATTACTCCCAAGGTGCCCCCTGCTTGCTCCTGGTTTCTATGCTGCCTCTACTGATCTGGTGTACACAGAGGTCTTCTCATCCACGGACCAGGGAGTATTAAAGGAGAAGCCCCCTGTCTTCACTTACATTTTGCAATTTTGTCACCAGTCCTAAGTTTAAAGGGGAAAAGAAAAATAAGATAAGCCACTAAAACAGTAACCAGAAAAGTTTCATCGTTCCTGAGCACCACCAGCTAACAGCATGCTGTATACTGATAGTACTGACATCACCTTGGAAAAACTGGGATATTTGCTGGGACGGTCAGATCACCACCCCCAGGAGTGCAAACATGAATCTTGTGGCATCTCTAGGTGTGTCTGGGGTAGAAGGGCTGGAGGAAATGAGGAAGCTTTCAGGTTAACATAACCTTCCAGTGACCTGCTTCTCAACCACACCACTGAATTCTTTCTTCAGCTGCCAAACATTTAAATCCATTTTATTAACCATAGCTACTCCTACACACCAAATATTTCTCTTTCTGTTCTACTGATGAGAGACTGAGGAATAGTCTGGTTTGGGGGACTTAGGAGCACTGGCAGGAGCAGGCACAGCTATACCACATCTGTTGCCCCTGGCAACTTCAGTGGCATTAGCCCTCTTTGCCTCAGCCTGAGAGACAGTAGGCTCCCAGACACAGTCCACTTCAGGGAGCTGCAGCTTGTGTTTCTTGTGAAATCAGGCTAGGTGGTCAACCTCTGATTTCCTAGAAGTTTAAAGACAACCTTTCACAAGCAGGCACTGTCCTTCTCAGTGACCTTGAAATCTTGACTGTGTTCTTTCTATCACTTCTACCTCAATCAAATACTCCTGATGGCAAACTTCTATATATAGGAAATTATATAAACACCAACACTCTGCACCAAATACTACCATTCTAAGCCAGACAAAGTTATTATATACTTCAGATAGAATTTATAATTGTCATTTGATATAAGATTTGTTACACAGATGCTTGAATGTCTGCAATTGCTTACTTTAAATTGCAATCAACCATATTCTTGTTACCTATTTTACACACTTATACATTTCTCAAGCTGAATGTTCATGCACAGTTGTCCTCCCATACTTTTGAGTGGAAACCCTTGGTAACATAGGGTATAAAATTGTGATGCTATCAGAACTGATACAGTGAAGGCCTGTACAGAGGAAAAAAGTGAATTCTCTTGTAGATTAATTTTTTTGATATAAGGAACTTACAAAATATATTTAAAATAGTATATTACATTCTGAAATGTTGTTAGTATAGCTTTTTAAGGAACATGAATTTGGTGATTTATTTACTACTATATTTAAATTATAATAACATTATATAATACCTTGCAGAATATTTCTGTATGTATGTTTCAATTTACTTTAGAAATGACCTCAACAGTAGGTGTTCCTACTGTTTCCTTTTTTTTTTTTTTCAAGAAGAAATGGAATTAGAGCGGTGAGTGACTCACCCAGAGTCACAAACAAGAATCTAGGTTTCAATGATTCCTGTGCTTTCTCCGTAATCCGCACCATGAATTCGGCTCTACACATACAAAGGAATGACTCCACCATCTTCCTGTGAGCAGTGTGTCTTGCTTCATTGCTGGAAGGACTTTGGCTCACTTAGATTTCAAGGGCACTCCAGTGAGGGTTGAAGATGTGGTACAGCATTTGTCCTGTGCATATGCGTGCATGTATGCATGTGTGTAAACATGTGTGTGAGAGCATGTGTGAGTGAGCATGTGAGTGTGGTAAATGTGTAAGCATGTGTGTGCAAATGAGTGTTACAATGTGATCGTGTACGTTTGTGTGTATGCTAGAGATTGATTGCTATGCATGCTAGACAAACATTTGATCATTAAGTTATATTTTACTTTTGTTGTTGTTGCTGTTGTTTTTGTTTTTTTGAGACAAGGTCTCTGTGTAGCCCTGGCTGTCCTGGAACTCACTCTGTAGACCAGGCTGGCCTCGAACTCAGAAATCCACCTGCCTCTGCCTCCTAAGTGCCACCACTGCCAGGCCATTAAGTTATATTTTACCTTTTACAATGTACATTGAAAGAAATATTTTTTCAATAGTGCTCTCTATTACTGAATGCCAATAACAAATATAAGGACATAGAGTATAACTAGGTGTATCCTATAAATCCTTATGGCAACACATGTTTCAACTCATTTTCCAAAATCTTTCCAAAGGAGATTTTTCTCAGTGGATCTGCAGAGGACCTTGGGAATCTGTACTCTAAGAGTCATGGAGTTCTGTTCCCTAGCCAAAGGATGTGTTGTTTTATTATATTACAAGGACAATTTATTTATTTATTTATTGTAGGGAAGTTGGAAGGATTGCATGTGTGTGCGTGCTGGCCTGTTATATAAGGAGACCAGAATTTGACAGTGGGGATGTCTTCTTGAATTGCTTCTCCACTTTATCTTTTGAGACAGAATCTCTCACTGAACCTGGAGGCCATTAATGGGCTAGACTAGCTGATCCATGAGCCTCTGGAACCCTTCTGTTTCTACCTCTGTTTTTCTGTGGATGTTCCTGATCAAACTTGAGTTCTTGTGCATGTATAACAAGTGCTTGCTTTACCCACTAAGCAAACTCCCCAGCCCTGTGTTTTAAAACAGGGACTAGAAGTAAAACTTGGCTGATGGAGTGGTTGACCAAGCAACCAAAGAGCCCCAGATTCAGTCACCAACACTGAGAGAAGGGGAGCTGACTTTGCTTAGTTTCTTAAATTTAATCAATTCATTTTTAACATTATATATGTTGGTGGTGTTTTGGTTGCATATATGTGGTTTGAGGATATCTGATGCCCTAGAACAGGAGTTACAGACAGTTCTAAGCTGCTGGGTATTGAACCAGGGTCCTCTAGAAGAGCAGTCAGTGTTCTTGACCACTGAGCCATCTCTTTAACCCCCAACTTTGCTTCATAATCCCTGATTATATGTAAGATAATGGAAACTTCTAAGAAAAGAACCTTGTTAACATCTTTTCTATAAAATAGACGTAGACCGGACTACGTTTATAATAATAAGTGCAGAGATAACTGGTATCCAGAAAGGGTGTACAATTCTCAGGTTAGCAATTCTTTGTAAGTTTGAAAGTATTCCCAATTTAATTGTTAAATTAGGTATTGACTCTTGAAACTATTATGAATGAATAAAGAATCCTGCCTTAGAGGATCACATACTGCACTACAGGCTGCTCAGATGGGGGTGGGGGGAAGGGGGAGACAAGAACTGGGGATATTTGGTGAAAAACCTATAATTGATAGTAGTGTATACAGCAGAATATACTAAACTGAACTGTATATGTTAAACAGGTGGATGTTATTATATATGAATTTTATGTACAAAATGCAGTTACCTTAAAATCAGAAAGCAGAAGCAATCTGGAAAAAAAATAAAACACAAATAGAAGATCTGAAGCTAAAAGCTAGCTTGGCTGGGACAGCACAGTCAGGACTTCTCTTCACCAATATGGTCCACCCCTGCAGTAAATAGATCATCCTCCCACCCCCAGAGTATCTCATAGAAAAACATTCTGTTCCTAAGCTTTCAGACCAACAGATAAAAATGCTAACATCAGAGCTTACTGGAAACGAATTCACAGATACTTCTAAACGAGGCTTTTTGTTTGTTTTTAGTTTGCCTAAAGAACTGTGTAAATTTATTTTGGAGCCTTAAATGAGATTTGTCCTCTCTGTCTTCCCAGAGTGAGGAAGCACCTTGTTGGCTGCTCAGGCTCATTTTCTCGGTTTTATTAAGAAGAAGTGGCATCTGGGCTTCAGGAATTCCAAGGAATTGAAACAGTGGATAAGCTTACCTTTAATCAATCAAGTTCAACATGATGTAGGCAACTGCAAGGATGGGAAGAACGTCCACTTAGCACGTTCTCGTTGTCCCGACGTGAGTGGGCTAGCCAATCTATTTTTATCAAACACTTCCTCTTTGTCACTCTGAGACTTGAGAGATTTCAGAAGAACTTAGGTCAACGTTCTCGGCGACTTTATATAAGAGTGGAGGCTGACGCAGCTTGAAAAAATAGTGTGTAGGAGAAATTTTTCATTGGTAGTGGATGTTTTTTCTCCTCCCCACATGAAATAAAACAACCTTACACTAAGCTTACAAGCATGTGACTCCTGACTGAGTTCTCTCGAAAGTGTTTTCTACAGGAACCTGAAAACTAAAGGGCTTTGCATGTGCCGCTGCCTTTATGGCCGCCAGACTGGTTTCATTTAAATATGTATGTGACACATATCAACATGTGGAAATCAGATCTGAGAGCATGGTAGTGTGCATGCCTAAAATGCTTACCGCTTTGGGTTAAGTGATCAGCACTGAAATAGATGAAAGAAAAAAGCTAAAACAAAACAAAGAAAACCCCTGAAATGCTAAAATTCTTATAGGTGTGGCATCCCATTGTAAATGGAGGTATCACAGGTAAGGGGATGGAGACATTCCACCGAAAGGTGGAGTGAATGTTTGCCAGCTGCCTATAGACATCGAATTTTCCTTCCTGTCTTCAAAGGAAGGATTTTCCTGAAGTTGCTTGTGCTAAATTTTCTGTTTGGAAACATTTGTCAGAAGAGAAAATGACACTCCCTGTAACGTTAAGTGATAAGCCTTATCATTCATTTTGAAATCTGGAAGTTATCCTCCTCCTCCTCCCCATATCCAAACAGGTAGTGTGACAGAATCAGAATAAAGAAATTTTACTTATTTTGGTTATTGTATGAGTGTCCATTTTGCAAAATTGATCATTTTTACTTCGGCCCAGGGAAAAGAATTTAGCTGTCTCAAAGAATCAGAGATCTTTCTTTCCTTTCCTTTCCTTCCTTCATTCCTGTCTGTCTGTCTGTCTTTCTTTCTTTCTTTCTTTCTTTCTTTCTTTCTTTCTTCTTCCTTCTTTCCTTTCTTTCTTCTTTTCTTTTGTTCCTTCCTTCTTTTCTTTATTCCCTCTCTTTCTCTCTCTCTCTCTCTCTCTCTCTCTCTCTCTCTCTCTCTCTCTCTCTCTCTCTCTCTTTCTCTCTGCTGTTTGTCTGTCTTTCATGACAGAGCTTCTCTATGTAGCCCTGGATGCCCTAGAAGTGCTATGTAGATCAGGCTAGTCTCAAACTCAGAGATTCATCTGCTTCGGCCTCCTGAGTGCTAGAACTAAAGGTATGTACCATCAGTTTTCTAGACAGCCAACTGGATTCTTTACATTTTTACACTTTTAATATATGAGAATTTCTCCTCTTTCACTGGGCTGTAGAATTGCTATTGTAAACAGAAAACCACTATGAATGAAAACTAAAACCCAAAGAAACACAGATCTCTTTATATAATTCTCAGACCGACAAACAGACCATCACAAACATTTGGGCTGTGAGGAATTTTTACTGTTGTAAACCCATGTGCAGTTATTATATTCTGTATTTATTTTTCTGAAGTTAATTACTAGAAGATGGTTTAACAGTTCTTGTCTTCTATTCTGGTGTTATTTAAACTTTTAAAGAAAGGTTATATCTAGTTTTGGAAGACTGTCTCCTAATACTTTTTGATAACATATTTGAATCAGATTAATTGAGTGCCCACAAAACAAATATCTATGGTATAATATCAGTTCATTAAATACTGACATGCTCTTATTTATAGTCCAATTTGAATTTAGAATCATAGAATTTTCTAGACCTGCCAGATCATTTAGCTTTGCCTTGAGTAAGTTCTGAACTTTAAAGCAATTATTTATCCTATGAATTTATTTCAAAGTAAAAAGTATTCTACCAAGATATCTGTCAAAAATTATATTTTAACAAATATTATTTCTATTTGAAATAATATGATTTAATTCAGTAAAAACACACACACACACACACACACACACACAAAAAGAAAAAGAACGTTGAGTTGTAGAATGTAGTCATTTTGGCCTGCTTTGTTGAGTCAGATCAAACACAGGCTCCTTGCCCAGCAAAGTGGACATGCTAAGTTGGTTTCAGAGCTGATTTGTGCAGCCCATTATAAACTTCACAAAGTGTTCAAGGTTGCTTTTCCTTTCACTCAGCCAGAATCAATAAATCTCTCACCTGGCTTCTTTGCTGTATGTGTTGTCCTGGTTAATCATGTATGTATATGCATAGCACAGCAGGCTTGGAGAGTTTGCTGATAGGAGCCAATTTTTAACCACCACACTGTTGAAAACTGGAAACAAAGGAAAGCACTTCTGCCTACTATTAAGGTGTATTATCAACTAGGAACCACAAATAATTCTGCTGGCCAATTTCCAGGGCCAGAAATAAAGGCAGAGGAGAAAGGGAGAAAGCCATCTTCTAAAGTTGTTCTAAGGAATCACAACTCCAGGTAAATCTTTAATAGAGAGACACAAGTGCTCAACAAGCAATGGGAAAACAGGTCCACAAATACAAACACAACTCCCTGCCTTGCATATGCACATCAGATGCTTTCTAAAGACTGAGTGCTAAACCTTACATCTGTGTGGTAAGTGGAGAAGAGCTGTAGTCAAGGAGAGTAGCCCCTCCCTCATACTGGCTCTTTTAATTTTCTCTGGATTATTCTATTTATATTATAATCTGAAATTAGAGGTTTTTCGAATTTTCGAATTTTTGAATTTTCGAATTTTCGAATTTTCCATGTACTTTGGAGGTTTTTTACTCAACCAAATTATACCCAAGACCACTAAGGATGCTGTTTGGAGCATCAAAATGGGTCCTCCTGCCTACCAAGATCTGTCTTGCACCTGTAGCTCAGTTGCTTGTATGACTTTGGGATAACTCTCTTCTTTCTTCCTCTATGAAATACAGTGTACATATTATGCACACTTTTTGTTGTTTGTTTTTGTTTGTTTTGTTTTGGGAGTTTTTGTTGGTTGGTTGGTTTTGTTTTGCTATGTTTTTGATTTTCTATGTTTATCCCTGGCTGACCTGGAATTGACCTTGTAGACCAGGCTATCCTCGAACTCAGAGATCTGCCTGCCTCTGCATAGCTCTACAGTCATGTTTAATTGATGTTAAATTTAATGATGGTTAGTTATTTTTTAAAAAAAGAATTTTAGAGATTTATTTTATTATTATTATTTTTAATGTTTTGCCTGCCTGTATGTCTGTGCACATGTGAGTGCATGGTGCCATCAGATGCCATGGAACTAGAGTTACAGAACTGCCATGTGGGTCCTAAGAATTGAACTTGGGGGACTGGAGAAATAGCTCAGTGGTTAAGAGCACTAACCGTTCTTCCAGAGGTCCTGAATTCAATTCCCAGCAACCACATGGTGACTTGCAACCATCTGCAATGGGGTCTGATGCCCTCTTCTGGTGTATCTGAAGAGAGCAATGGAGAATACATTAAAAAAGAAAAAGAAACAACAACAACAACAAAAAAGAATGGCACTTGGGTCGTTTGCAAGAGCAGCAAGTGGTTTTAACTATTGAGCCATCTTTACATATTATAGAATTCATTTTAAAGTGTGCAGTTCAGTGGTTTTCATTATACTCACATATGTACATCTATAACCACCATAAGTGTTACAATATTTCATCACTTGCCAAAGTAACTTATAGTTACTCTTATTTACCTTAGGCCTGACCTTAAAAACCATTAAACTAAGTTCTGTCCTCCAGTTTTGTCTATGTTCAACACTGCACATACTACATACCTGTTTTTTTGTGACTGCATTCTCTCAGTACAGTGTTTTCAAGGCTGATGTGTGTTGCTAATCTGGAGCATCACTTCATCGATAGTTCAATAGTCTTCCTTTGTATGGATATGGCCCATTTTATTTGCCACTCGTCAATGGGTTATGCCATTCAGCAAACAGCTCAGTTGTTTCTGTTTGGGGCTATTACAGATGATGCTATTATGAACATTTACGCACAAAAAAATTTCTTGTGAGGATTTACGCTTTCAAGTTCCTTAGGATAGAAACCCCGACCATATGATGACTGTCACACCTGAGTAGCTTTTGGATTGTTTTTCAAAACAGCTGCACCATTGAAAATGTACTAGCCATACGTTTCCATTTGGGTTCTCCGTATCCTTGCTGGTATTTACTGATGCTTGTTTTGTTTATGTCTGTATTTGTTTTGTTTATTTGTTTGTTTGTTTGAGATGAGGTCTGTCACATAGTTCTGACTGTACTGGAACCCACTATGTAGACCAGGTCAGGCTCCAGTGCTGGGATTAAAGGACATCACTACCACACCCAGGTACCGAACGTGTAAGGAGTAGGTTAGACTGCAGTAAATGGGCTTCCGTTGCTGAGCCCCTGTCCCAGCTTCCCCAACTTTCATTCTCTGCCCATTTGACAGAATCTTCCAGCGATTCCAATCTGCAGCGATTCCAAGGCTGCAGCTTTCTGTCTTCTATCTCTGTGGGCGGAATTACCCTATGTTAGCAGAATTATGTAGTCTTTGCTCTTTATGAATGGCTAGTTTCACTTAGCACAGCATCCCCAAGACTCATGAATGCTGCAGCAGCATCAAAATCTCTCTCCTTTATAGGATGAATAATATTTCTTTGTTTAAATAAACTCCACTGAGTTAAATGTCATTACGGTTCAGGTAGGACTATGACTTTATTATTTCACATACACAAATGTAGTTGTTTGAATGTCATGTGGCTCTCTAATCCCTAGTACAGGTAAGTATTGGGATTTAAATTTCTTTATTATTTCAAATTCTTAAATGTCAGAAAAGAAGAATCAAAATTCGGTTGCAAAAGACTTGTTTTAGAGGTGACCATATGTACTCAAGATAAACAGTAAAAATAAAAATAAAAACAAAAACAAAAAAAAAAAACCAAACAAAACCATGTGGTATCATGAGGGTCTTGTTCTTTATAGTTTTTATATTTTTTCCATTTTACAATCAAAATGTAGACTACCACTGAACAAGGGCACTAACAGAAACTGTAACTTAGAAGAACCTTAATTTCTCATCATTATCATTACCAGCATTCAACTATAATGGCTTTTATAAAGCACAAATGAGCATACAAAAAGAAAAAGAATTGTAAAAAAATCACTTGTGCTTTCAAGTTGACAATAGGTGGCGCTAGCCATTAAGTCAGCATTATCAGCATTACATTTGTTTTTACAGTGTTCTAAGATTAATAAACTATTTAAAAAAAAAAAAGACAAACCACCTTCAGGAAAGACACAGATGAGCAGGATAAGATGAACACTTTCCTTCCTCCCAATGCAGTTAGATTCAAATCGATGGTCCACAAAGACAGTTCTGCTGACCACAACAGGGACCTTGTTACAGATTTAAGTTGTCCCAACATTTAAGAGAGGAGCCTTGGGTCTGTTCATGTTGTCTCTTATGATCACAAACACAGTAACCTCACCCTCTTGAATCTACCTTTAAAAAAAATAGAAGAAAAGTAGAGGATTATTTAATATTTTCTTTAATTCTTGCAAGCAAATAGAATTTCAAAAGTGAAGGGTCTACTGGCTACAGGCAGGTTGTTGTTGACAAAGCATAAAGGATTAATAATGAAACAGAATTTTGTAACTTGTGTGTATCTCCTGCATTACTGCAATGGGTGTCAATCAGTCTCACTGTCTGGGAAATTAAGTTATACAAATTGTGTGTGTGTGTGTGTGTGTGTGTGTGTGTGTGTGTGTGTGTGCGCGCGCGCGCAATTGAGTGTTACATGGAGAATTTGAATAATTCCAAAATATTTGACCTACTTTTACAACACATGCTACATATTAGAGTAATACCATATATTGACCATAATGACTGTACTTATTTTTTTTTTGTGGTGTAATACTACAGAAGATGGTAGTTAGACCATATCATTATTTAGTACAAGCAAAAAAAAAAAAAAAAAAAAGTAGAAAGAGAATTTGAAAGACAAAATTAGAACTTGTAATATAATTTTTCATTAGTTCAAACTGAAATGGTTTCATGCTATATAGAAATCCTTAATTTGTGTCTTTGGTACCATGTATTTAAAATGGTGGGCAGTGAATGTTAACATGTACAATGAGAACCATCTGGGGGAATGGGAGCTCTTTCTGAGCACTGGCAGTATCTAAAACACCTCTTACTGACTGCACAGACCACTGAGCTCTCACTCCTCAATGACATCGTTGCAGAACGACTGAGTTTTCTACAGGAATTTCATTAAACATAGCCTAATTCAGTTGTCTTTCATAATGTTTTCAGGGTGAACACTTTGGGGCTGTTAGAAGCCATAAAGCCAATCACCGGGTATTTCCCAACCCATCTCATGTGTACCTTCAACTCTTTAAAGCTTTGATAAACTTAGGATCATATGAGAAATGTAGGAGCCCAACATTGAACATAGCAGCTTATGAAACCTCACCTTGTTCCTACACTCAGTTTTGTGAATGTGGATTGCAGAACTAAAACTTGCAGATTTTTCAAAGCAGAAACAACTTTCTTCACCCACCTTTCAGTGTCTGCTGTGACAGATCAATATTGCTGTCCTCTCCTTCCCACCTAAATGCAGTTTCTACACAAGTGCCACCTCTTTCCCACCATTGAAACAACGTCAGGGACATCATCCTATGACAGAAAGTGCACTAGCATTTAATGTCCATAAATCAGAAAAAGTGGATGTGATAAAAAAATGTTTACATAAGTCCAATAAAGAAATTATCTTCAGAAATCTGCCTCCAATCAGCAAAATATGGGTTTCATGTTTCTGATTAACTTAATTCCAGGCAAACACATGAGTTAACTTGCTTTAAAGTGTCCCCTGAATTCATTTGCAGTCACATTTAACAACTTACTGAGCTTCCATTGGATAAGAAGTATAGTTTGACTCTTACCCAGCTATGATCAGAACTGTTGTGAGACCAAGTGCGTCTGCTTGGAGAACATAAGACACAGGCATTGATTGGTATGGTCTTGAGTCTCCTTGTGGATTTCACACAGTGATAGAACTTCTTCATGGGTTCCAAAGTAGAGTTCTAGAACTTTGGTAAATCCAAATATGTTCTTGGAATATTTATGGATTTTTATGTAATTTTATAGTTTAGGGATGTGGGTTAAAAAAATCAACATAGATATTGTCTTGGTCACAATACTGTTTGAGTGGCTTTGTGTTTGCACACAATGGCCCCAGCTTAACCACTTTAACAGTTAAGAGATAATGAAAAAGAAGGATGGTTAGCTAGCATTCCAGGCATCAGGAATTTCACTTTTCAAATGGCTAGAAAGTATTGTATCAATAATATGTACACCAGATAACTTACTATTTAGAATAAAGTATGTTAAATAATTCTGTTCAAATACTGTGGGGATAAGTACACAGGGCCTCACACATTAGCCAAATGTCCACCACTGAGCCTCATCCCCATTCCCTGAATATTTTGCTTTGCTTTGCTTTGCCTTTTTTTTTTTTTTTTTTTTTTTTTTTTTTTTTTTTTTTGACACTTGTATTTTAGGCATGTCTTGATCTCAACTGGTCAAAGTTGACTTTAAACTGCTGATCCTCCAGCCTCCACACCCTGAATGTTGCATGTACCGCTGGGCCTGGTTTAGAAGTACTGAGGATTAAACCCAGGACTTCGAGCATACTGCAACACTTAACAACTAAACTACATCTCCAGCTTCCAGGAGCAATGTGTTTATTAGTGAAAGGCATGCTCTCCACACACTAATGAGTGTACCCCTGGCTCATCATAATCAAGTCACAAGAGCTTTGTGTTGTTATTGCATTACTGCTTTGAGACAGGTCTTGCTGTGTAGCCCAGGCTGGCTTTCAAGCCTAAGATCCTCTTGTCTCAGACTCCAGAGTACAGTCATCTGCCAACGTAACTGGCCAATTCAAGATCCAAATTCTTATTTCAAAACCTTTGGAGACTATTATGAAAACAATGAAGTGCACATTCATATCTTGGAGAGGTCTGGTACAGTACTCCACAGGCAGATATTGAAATGTGAAGATAAATGTGAATCTTTTCACTATGAAAGTAAACAAAGTTAAAAGGAGACCTTAATTCATTTTGTTCCTGACTGATAGGTTGTAAAATTGTTGTGCTTTTCAGGCCTAAACTTTGTTTGCTTTAGAATTTTACTTGAGGGATCATGGACCTACCAGAGGATTCCTTCAGTCCACATGGTCCTTACATCTGAAGTAGACTGTTCTATGAAATGCTCTTTGGAGTACAGAACAGAAGGCTTTTCATAACAAGGTGGAATAGAAAGTATTACTTTTCATTTTCTTGCTATGTGCTTTTGCATTTAATAGGACTTAGCCCAAGAGGTATGAGCATAACAGAGGGAAAAGGCATAGCTCCCACCTTCTGCCAGTCAATAAAAGATACTGATGCTTAGGGACAGGAAGACCCACCAGTGGTGACCTTGGGGTACAGGTCAATAGGCTCAGGCAGGTGAGCAAAGCTTCAAGCCTGTTAATCTGGGAGGATCATAACACTGGGAGTCATACATTTCACATTGAATTTTTAAAAGGAAAATGTCAAGGCTAGAATAACAGATTCTGAGTAGCCACAAATCCAGTTAGGCTGGGTTTTCCCTATAGTTTTAGATTCTAGAATTGTAGATAAGGAATAGTGCATTTCTCGCACTGGCTAGTTGTATGTTTCCCCAGGATGCAGTCCTCTGTAAACTGTGAGGTGATTTATCTATATACAGCACCTCTGCTTTTAAACTACCCTAGGCAAGCATTCCTACAGTGGCAGCTGTAGCACTCAATTCTGGTTAATTTATGTAACTGTGGAACTGGTCAGGGCAGAGGAGCCAGCAAGAGAGGATAAGTCTCATTACATAGCTAATGATGGCATAAGGTTGAACCTGTAGAATTCCACATCTTGGCCCTGCTGCATATTACAAGTGTCAGAGGAGATATCCTTCTGGGCCTCCCATCTTTAAAGTGGTAGTCTCTCTAGTGAGATCTTCTGATACCAACACTAGGTCTTCTACAAACTTGTGCAAACACCACCACCTAACCCAACCCAGTAAATCTTCAAATCCTTCTGTAAACTGTCAACTACTCCTTTGAGGGAGTGCCTTCACAAAGACAGACACATCAGCAGGAGAATGGGTAACTCCATGGGGAGCCCTCCCAGGCAGAGCCAACACAGGTGCAAAGAGAGCCCAGAGAGGTTAACTCAGGACCCTTTCCTTCCTCCTTTGCTTCCTTGCAGCCTTGGTTCATTCAGTCCATAACACGAGGCGGGGCAAACTTCTTCAGGCTAGGAAGGCTTATGGATTAAGAGAAGAACAGGAAGTGAACAGAATTGTAATGTGCATGTAGAAAATTCTCAAAGAATAAATAAAAATGTATTTAAAAGAAGTATGTGTGGAGTACATTAATGAGGCCTTTGTTTTCAATAGGATCCCTCCACACACACATACCCACCCAATCAGGGACAGCGACAGAATGTGAACACACCATTTTCCATCCCTAGGATGCACTCTCTACTGTATTAGCTATTTTATCTTAATAAGCACTCAGGTCATTGTCAACCTGACCCAGCCAAAGCCAAATTTAGGCTAGGCTGCTGGGTGGTAAGATTTCTGAGACCAGAGAGATCTTTCTTGATCCTAGTAACATGGAGTAATGTTTAGGTGTCCAGGAGGTTTAAATGGGGTGACAGCAGGGAGGATTAAGAAATGCCAAACACTGAAATTTATGATATATATTCACTAGCTGTGTATGTAGAAAGTTCAAAGTGCCAATAAAGAATAAGAAAGCAAAAAAAGAAAGAAAGAAAGAAAGAAAGAGAGAGAAAGAAAAAAAGAAAGAAAGAAAGAAAGAAAGAAAGAAAGAAAGAAAGAAAGAAAGAAAGAAAGAGAAAAAGAAAAAAAGAAAAGAAATGCCAAGGGCAGAACCCATTTAAAGCCACAGAAGTATGAGAGGTACCAGAAGCAGGGAGGAAGATGGACGAGATGGGCAATGTGATACTCATGGGGGAAGACACTGAGAGGAGAGTAGTTCTGCCTCTCAAAGGATAGGTTCCTATTGAGAGCCCTCTCTCCTCCCTTGAAAGCACTGAGAAAGCACTAGGAGGAGGACTGTTGCTGTCTAGGAAGATCCTCCCAAGATGACAAGGAACCAGAAGCCACACAGAGCAATAGCCCGGGTGGGCTATTTGCTGTGTTGAGTGTCTCTAAACAGCCAAATGGGGATAGCCCTGTATAAGACAGTTAATCACACCCCCAATGAACCAGCAATCAGGAAGTTGCTTCTTAAGGATGTGCCCAGAATTCTAGACCTTACAAGGTTATCAAGCGTACCTCTTCCAGCTACTCTGGAAATGCCTTCCCCTGTCTAATAACCTTCTACTTGATCTGCGAGCTCCACAAGCTTCAGTGTCCCATCCTGTCCTTTCCTGACTTGCATAACTTTGTTTCCATAACTCAGGACTGCATGAACTTGCTCATTTTGGCTCAAATATCCAGGGAGAGGGGTCTACTTCATGTTCTCTCAGAGCATAGAGCACAGCCTACATAGTTAGGTCTTTGAATAACTAATAATTTTCATACTTAGTGTAGTAGTTGAAGACATTGGTTACAGTCGTGAGAGGAAATCATGCTAGTTTTCAGTGAACAATGTGACAAAATGGCCCCTGTTATGAAAGGGGGCACTTAGGATCCTGACTTAGCAAGGATGAAGGAGAGCATCAGGAAAATGTTCCCCCAATTAGTTTGTTACATAGTCCACTTTATGTTTTAAGCATTACAGTGGGATTAAATTTCCACTGTCTTTTTTTAAATAGGCTATTTTCTTTGTCTATGTTTTAATTGTTTTCCCCTTTCCAGGTCTTCTCTTCAGAAAGCCCCTATTCAATCCCCCTCCCCCTGCCTCTATGAGGGAGCTCCCCCACCCACTCACCTATTCCTGACTTCCCACCCTGGCATTCCCCTACACAGGGGCATGGAACACCCTTAGGCCCAAGGGCCTCTCCTCCCACTGATGTTCAACAAGGCCATCCTCTGCCACATATGTGGCTGGAGCCATGGTCCCTCCATGATTGGTGGTCCAGTCCCAGGGAGCTCTGGGAGGTCTGGCCAATTGACATTGTTGCTTCCCCCCCCCCCCCAGCCTGCAAACCCCCTCTCCTCCTTCAGTCTTTTCTCTAATTCCTCCATTGGGGACCCCATTGGGTAGCCCCTGCTCAGTCCAATGGTTGACTGTGAGCATCCTCCTCTGTATTTGTCAAGCTCTGGCAGAGCCTCTCAGGAGACAGCCATATCAGGCTCCTGTCCCACTTTATGTTTTAACAATACAGCCAAAGTAATTTTCTGTTTTGAAACAATATTTTGTTTTAGGTAATTTTATGTGTATGGGTATTTTGTCTGCATGTGTCCCTGTACACCACATGTATGCCGTGTCTGTGGAGGAACTTAGGTTACAGATGGTTACAAGCCATCATGTGGATGCTGGGAATTGAGTTCTAGTCCTCTGGAAGAGCAGTCAGTGCTCTTAATTGCCGAGACCACCCTTCAGTTACTGAAACAATGACTTTGACATAAAGAAGGGTTTAAGCCAAATTTAAATTCGGGACTTAGGGCAATTAGATTTCATCTATAGAAAAGTCAACATATTTTTAGAGGATTTGGTAGCTGGATACATGAAATGGCTTTAGTGGATACACCATTATTCTTAATATAATTATTTTAATTACTTTTTTTTTTTACTTTTTTTTTCAGTGGGCCTAAGAATGGTTTTTCTTTCAATATGATTCACTGATAGAAGACAGAAATCAATTGCTGATCACTAAGATGGCTCTTTAGAACATGAAAATCGTAAATGTCATGCTTTTCGTATATATAGGCATAAATGTAGCTACATATATTTAAAATGAAAAAAAATTTAGTCTGTTTTTTTTTTATTTAAGTCAAATAATTTATTCGCACATAGAACCCTCCAGAAAAACATTGCTTTGTGGTCTGTTTGGGAAAGAGCAAAGGTAGTGCATGTATGTGGTCAGTGTCTTCAGTGTGCACTTCTAAATCCCTGCCCAGGGGTGTAGCCCTCATTTTCATAGCTGCAGAATATGGTATTGGGTCAGGCGGTTTGGGGCAGCCCTGCTACTCATTCTCAGCACTGAAGTTCATGTCATTCCATAGTTTTCACTTAAGTAAAACTCAAGCAGGTGGTGAGCTCTCAGCTGTCTAAATGTACCCTCTACCCACAGGAGCAGTGCCTAAGAAACCTTGGGTCCCCACTTTCCCTGGTCGATGGTGGAGGAAGGGCAGGCCAGGTAGGTAGGAGGCACAAACAGTCTTCATTGGGATCACAATAGGAGTCCATTGGTCAAGACCTCTGTGAACTTGCGGATTTTCTTCTCCACATTCTTTTCTGTTTGTTTCTGTAGCCTCAAGAGCTGCTGCTTCTTCCAATAGTGGATCTTGGCCTTTTCCTTCCATTTCTCTTCCAGAGTGGCTGTCCCTGCCTGGTACTTCCACCCGACCTCATGAGCCAGACACCCCAGGTAAGCAAACTTTCTGGTAGGCTTCAGCCACACAACTTTGAGGGCGGCAGGGACCACATGCACTTTTTCTTGTCATAGGGTAGAGAGATCCCATCCATCACCTTTAGGTGTTCCAGGGCAGCCTGGCCTCTCTTGGTCTTGTGGGGCAGCATGCCTCACACAGAGCGCCAAAAAATATGGCCCAGGGCTCGGAGGTGGTAGGACCCTCAGGAGGGGTTAGTATTCATCTGCTTTTGGAGAAAGGCCAGATACTTTAACCTGTTTCTGTAGAAATTTCCAGAAATGTTGATGCCCTCACAGCGTACAACCACCACGTTCCGACCCAGCAGTACCTGCTTGGCCACAATGGCCTCCAGGAGGCCAAAAATATGGCCTCAGCCATCCAATACTAGAACCTGGCCCTCCACCATCTTCGGTAGCTGCCTGAGAACCGCTTTTAAATCAATTTTTAAAGGAAAAAAGAAAAAAGGCACTACGTTTGTGCCTACTTTCTGTAAAAATAATTTTTAGTTGTTTCTGGAGTTCATAAGTTTTAATCAAAATGTTTTGATTGGTTTCCACACAGACACTGGCACAATGTGTATATTACACAATACATACCATTTGGACCATGAAACTAGAGTGTGAAGATCTGTGTTATTTGTGAGAATTCCTTGGCAATGGGGACTCAGCATCTCGTAGCTAACCAATTCCAGGAGGAGGCAAGTTATTTCAGGCAGACACATCCTTATCCAGCACTGGACTGCATCCAAAGGAAACAAGAAAGACTTCTGACATCAGAAAACACCTGTTGTCTTTAGAGCATCCCTGTAGTTGACAGCAGACCACAGGCAGCTGTGCAGCCACAGAGCCTGCTCTGTAGTAGCAGAAAGAATGTCAGCTATGAGCAAATCCAAAGAAAATGGGGACAGACACTTCCAAATTCCTCTTTTTTTGTCCGCATGCCACTAATGGACCTAGATATTTTTAGCTGGCCTCAGAAACAAGTCTAAAACTGAATTTTCAGTTTCTCATTCCCTTAAAAAATGGATTTTAGATATTTAAAACAAAATAGTAACTGTGAAACATCCCAAAGCACCCCAGACTCTTTTCTGAGTCCCCAGAATTTGTTCAACAGAACATCAAATACCTAAAATTTATTATTTCAAAAACATAATTAATCCATCTTAAAAACATGTCAGATAATAAATGATCTTAGAACATTGCAGAATATATAACATAACTTTAAAAAAAATAAGTTGCATTTTTCTATAACAACAATAGACAGTCCTCAAAAGAAATGAGAAAACTTCTAGCT